>NW_003852420.1:9596459-9597902 GCF_000181295.1 Otolemur garnettii
TACCCTACCCTTTTGAGCCACAGGCGCTGCCCTAAAAACAATTTTTAAAACAAAACTAGGGACACAACTTACCAAAAATCTCTGACACACAGAAAAAGCAGTGCTAAGACAGAAGTTTATAGTGCTAAATATCTTCATCAAAGAGACATAAATATTACAAACGAACAGCCTAACATCACATCTCAAGGAACTAGAAAAACAAGAACAAACCAAATCCAAACAGAGCAAAAGTAAAATTTAAACCAAAATTTAAAAAAAAAAAACCATACAAAAAGATCAACAGAACATAAATTTGGTTCTTTGAAATGATAAACAAAACTGATAGACCACTGCTAGATTAACCCAGAGAAGGGGGAAGAGAGAGCTCAAATGAGGTTAATTAGAAATTAAAAAGGAAACATTACAATTAATACATTAATACCATGGAAAGACAAAACATTGTCCAAAACTACTATGAACATCTCCATGGCTCCAAACCAAAAAATCTAAAAAAAAAAAAAGTGGATAAATTCTTGGAAACATACAACTTCCCACACTTGAATCAGGAAGAAACAGAAACCCTGAATAAATCAATAAGGACTAGTGAGATTGAATCAATAATAAAAAATTTTTCAATGGACAAAAAGCCCAAAACCACGTACATCTACAGCCAAATTCCACCAAACATAACAAAAAAGAACTGGTACCAATCTAATGAAAAACTGTTCAAAAAAAAATCTAGAAAGAGGAAATCCTCCCTAACTCATTGGATAAAGTCAGTATTACCCTGATACCAAAGCTAACAAAGGATGAAACAAAAATATAAAATAAAACTATTTAATACAAGGCTGGGCCCAGTGACTCTCATCTGTAATCCCAGCACTTTGGAAGGCCAAAACAGGAGGATATCTGAGGGAGAGAATTTAAGACTAGCTGACCAATACAGTGAAACCCCACTTCTACAAAAATAAAATAAAAACAGAGACTGGGCACGGTGGCTAACACCTGTAATCCTAGCATCTGGTAAGACAAGGCAGAAAAACAGCCTGTGCTCAGGAGTTCAAGGCCAGCCTGAGCAAAAAGCAAGACCCCGTCTCTATGTAAAAATAGAAAAATTAGCTGGGCATTCTGGTGCATACCTGTAGTCTCCATTGCTTAAGAGGCTGAGGCAGGAAAACTGCTTGAGCAAGACTCTGTCTGAAAATTAAATAAATAAATAATAACCAAGTGTGCTGGTACAAACCTGTATCTCTAGAAGGTAGAAGCAGAAGGATCACTTCAGCTCAGGAATTTGAGGTTACAATGAGCTATGATGGTGCCAGTGCACTCCAACCTGAGGGACACAGTAAGAATCTATCTCAAAAAATAATTTTTAAAAAGAAGAGGAAGAGGAAGAAGGAGGAGGAAGAGAGGGAGAAGGAGAGGAAGAAAAGAAAAAATGCTGGGCCCGGTGGCCCACACTTA
>NW_003852420.1:9598490-9601824 GCF_000181295.1 Otolemur garnettii
AACTAGAACAAGACAACAAGGCCCACTTTCACCATTTTTATTTAACATAATATTGGAAGTCCTAGCCAGAGCAATCAGACAAGAGAAAGAAATAATTGGCATCCAAATTGAAAAGAGGAAGTAAAAATTTCTCTGGTTGGTGATTATATGATCTTATGCCTAGAACACCCCTGCAGACTCCTCCAAAAGATTCACAGATTTGAAAAATGAGTTCACTAAAGTCTCCACTTACAAAATCAATGTAAAAATCAGCACTTCTATGCACCAGTAATGACCAAGCACAGAACTAACTTAAGAACTCAATCCCATTCACAATAACTGGAAAAAAAATAAAATACAGTAGAACCTCTATAAGTTGACAACCCAAGGAACTGTAACAAATTAGGGAACATATGGAGATGGTCAAAATAAGATAAGAAACTAAGCCTACTGTACTGATATGTACATGTGGTAAATATCTGATTTGTGAAAATTAGGTCAATTTAAGGAGGGGTCAATGTAGGGACGTGGTCAACTATGGAGGTTCTACCGTACTAAGGAAAATATCTAACTGAAGATAGGATTTTTATAAGAAAAACTATAAAACACTGATGAAAGAAGTAGCAGATGACACCAAAAAAATGAAAAAATACCCCATGCTTAAGAACTGGAAGGCTCAAGATAATGCAGACGACCAAAGCAAACTACACAATGAAATTAAATGCAATTACTATAAAATGCCAATGTCGTTTTTCACAGGTTTAGGAAAAAATATCCTAAAATCATATGGAACCAAGAAAGATAACCAAATAACCAAAGCAATCATATGCAAAAAGAACAAAATGAGAGACATCACATTACCTGACTTCCAATTATACTAAAAAGGCTATAGTAACCAAAACAGCATAGACACATACATCAATAGAACAGAAAGAAACACAGAAATAAAGCACTGTTCCTACAGCCAACTGGTCTTCAACAAAACAGACAAAAATATACTCTGGGGAAAGGACGACCTATTGGATAAATGCCTCTGAGAATATTGAATATTCATATGCAGAAGAGAGTCCTGTCTCTCACCAGATACAAAATTAACTCAAAATAGATTAAAGACTTCAATGTAAAACCTGAAACACAAAAATTCTAGAAGAAAACCTAGGAAAAACTCTTCTGGATATTGGCCTAGGCAAAGAATTTATGAATAAGACCCCAAAGCAAATACAACAAAAACAGAAATAAGCAAATGTGATTTAATTAAACTAAAGAGCTTCTTCACTCAAAAGAAATAATCAAAAGAGTAAATAGACAACCTACAGAATAGAAGAAATATTTGCAAATTATGTATCCAACAAAGGACTAGTACCCAGAATCTACAAGGAACCCACACAACTAAACAATGGCAACATGTTTCTTTTTGTTGAACAACCCCATTGGAAAGAGGGCCAAGGACATGAACACTTTCCAAAAGAAGATATACTGATGGCTGACAAACATATGAAGAGAGGCTCAACATCTCTAACCACCAGAGAAATGCAAATTAAAACTGCAATGAGGACAGTGCCTGTGGCTCAGTGGGTAGGGCACTGGCCCCATATACCAAGGGTAGTGGGTTCAAACCTGGCCCCAGCCAAACTGCAACAAAAAAATAGCCAGGTGTTGTGCCAGGCATCTGTAGTCCCACCTGCTAGGGAGGCTGAGGCAGGAGAATCGCCTAAGCCCAGGAGCTGGAGGTTGCTGTGAGCTGTGATGCCACAGCACTCTACCGAGGGCAAGAAAGTCAGACTGTCTCTAAAAAAAAAAAAAAAAAACCTGCAATGAGATATTATCTACTCTAATCAGAATGGCTATTACTAATATAATACTAAAAAGCAAAAAAATGATAAATGTTGCTGCAAATGTGGTGAAAAGTCAACACTTATACACTATTTGGGGGTGTGCAAATTATCACAACCTCTATGAAAGTCAGTATGGAGATTCCTCAAAGAACTAAAAGTAGATCTACCATTCCAACCCCACGACTGGGTATCTACCCAAAGGAAAAAAAATCATTACATCAAAACAATACCTGTACTTCCATAATTATGGCAGCACAACTCACAGTCACAAAGATATGGGACCTAAGTGCTCATCAATTGAGTGAACAAATAAAATACGATGTGTACATATATGTATACATACATACACACACATATATACATATATCCTGGAATACTACTCAGCTCTAAAAAAGAATAAAATATCTTTCACAGTAGCTGGGATATAACTGAAGTCCATTAACCTTAATGAACTAACTCAGGAATGGAAAACCAAATACCACATGTTCTCACTTATAAATATGAGCTAAGCTTTGGCCAAACATAGTCATATAAAGTAGTATAACAGACACTGGAGACTCAAAAGGGTGGAAGGTAGAATGGGGGTGAAGGATGAAAAAATACCTATTGGGTACAATGTATGCTGTCTGGATGATAGCTACACTGGACAATGGCTAAACTAAAGACTCCATATATACAATATATCCACTTGGCAAAACTCCAATTGTACACTTTTTTTTTTTTTGCAGTTTTTGGTGGGGGCTGGGTTTGAACCCACCACTTCCAGCATATGGGGCTGGCACCCTACTCCTTTGAGCCACAGGCACCGCCCCACTTGTACACTTTTACCCCCTAAATCTATTGAAATAAAAAAGGATTAAGATTTAGTGAATGGGATATGCTTAACCACTCTCATGGTACATAATTAAGACGTTCATAGAGAAATTTATTTTTTAAATGAGGATTCTGGGAGTAATTATTCAATTTTAGGACTGCCTAGAGCCAATATGGAATTTTTAGAAAATTCTACCATTGGCCAGGCCCAGTGGCTCATGTCTGTAATCCCTGCACTCTGGCAAAAAGATTCCTTAAGCCCAAGAGTTTGAGACCATCCTGAGCAAGAGTGAGACCCTGTCTCTACTGAAAATAGAAAAAGTCAGCAGGGTATGGGGGACAGATATCTGTAGTCCCAGCTACTTGAGAGGCTGAGGCAGGAGAACTGATTGAGCCCAGAAGTTCAAGGGTGCTGTGAGCTAGACTGAAGCCACTGTCCTCTAGCACTCTAGCCTGAGCAACAGAATGAGACTGCCTGAAAGAAAGAAAGAGGAAGATTCTAGCATCATTGCTTATTACTTGAAGAACTAAAGGTAATTAGGTGATATTTTAGAGCTAATAAAAATAATCATATTAGGCTCAGCGCCTGTGGCTCAAGTGGCTAAGGCACCAGCCACATACACCTAAGGTGGCAGGTTCGAATCCAGCCCAGGCCCGCTAAACAACAATGACCGTGCAACCAAAAAATAGCCGGGCCTTGTGGCGGG
>NW_003852420.1:9601844-9613618 GCF_000181295.1 Otolemur garnettii
GAGGCAGGAGACTCACTTGAGCCCAGGAGTTGGAGGTTGCTGTGAGCTGTGATGCCACAGCACTCTACCCAGGGAGACAGCTTGAGGCTCCAGTCTCAAAAAAAAATAATAAAATAATAATCATATTAGAATGTATGTTATTCATATGGACATTGGGGTCGACCAATAAAGAACATGCTTTTCAAAAGCACTACACAACTTTCACATCTTTTGTCTAGTTCTAAACCTTGGAAATAAACCTCCCCTTTGAACTACCTCTGTCAGATTTCCCCCTTTAGGGTCAAATGAAATCAAAAGTATCATCTCAACCACCTGCCTCCTAAACAAGAGAAGATTCGGGATTTCATTAAAACAAACAAACAAAAAAATTCAACAGGAACAATGTCAATCTTGGGTAGTGGGCAAGGTCAATGTTTTGGCTGGCAGCTCAGGGCTCTCCAGTTGTCCAGTTTCTGTCCCTGCTGCACATGCATTGCTAATGTAGGTTCTTACACCCAGGGTTTAGCAAGAAAAAAGGATCAGATGTCGTCACTCATCTGCTGAGTGATGAAATGTACCTTGTCCCTGACCTGGAAAACTCCCATCTGTTTCTCAACTGATTCAGTTCTACAGATTCTGAAGAACTGAGAGCTAATGTTTAGAATGTTCCTGACTCTCTGCCTTCGGCGGGTCTGAGCATACCACACATGGTAGAGGCCATTTGCCCACGAGCTAAGAAGAGACCATGTCAACTGCTCTTCCAAGGAAAAGCATCATGTACTGACAAATATTGCCCCTGCCGGGCTACATTATTTATGTCTGTGCCCCACACAGAAACACACTGCGGGAAACTGCTGGAAAGCTAAAACCATGTGCTGATAAAAGGGATTAGGCCAAGCTGTAAAGCCCCGTTCTTTATTCACCACATAAACAATATCCTGGGACTACGTGTTTCTCTGCTTTTATCAGAGGTTCCCAGGGAAAAGGAAAATGTGTACAGGTTACCCAGGGCAATAGGAAAGAAAAAGGTCGCGAGTGGGTACGTGCGTGGTCTCCATCCTTATTAAATCTTCGGCAGGAGAGAGTTCTACCACTGAACTACCCATGCATTATTAAATCTTTGATGCATAAATATGGCTTTTATAAAAGTAAAGTAAGTAAAAGCCTGCTTTGCTAGAGAAAAATCTGTGGGGGAGGGGCTCGGGGTGTTCTCATCGAATGGGCACGGGGTGAGGGGGTTGGCACCCCTTTTGTATGCGGGGCATCACCACAAGACGAACTCTATCTAACAAAATGAAATATTTTGACCTGGTTGCGTGTACCCTCACATTCACCTGAAATAAATTTACTTAAAATTAAAAGAAAAGAAAATGAACATGTTGTAGAACAATGGTTCCGAAACTTAAACACACATTGGAATCACCCGGAGAGATTTTAAAATACCGATGCCCGGATCCCACCCTCGGAGAACATAATTGTCATGGGTTGTGGTCTGGACATCGGGACTTTTGAAAGCTGTCCAGGTGATTCAAACACCCAGCAAAGCTGAAGAATCATCACTGTGGGAGAACCATTCCCGGGACGGCCTTGGCCAGCAGGTTGTTTGTTTCTTTGGAGGGTTCCCATTTCCTACAGAAACAGTCTAGTCGGGGATGAAGGTTGTGAGGGGAAAGAGAACGAAGGTCTTGCCTCAGGTCCCCTCCCAGTGGAAGCCTTTCTTGTCCAGGTCCTCCTGCTGCTTGTGAAGGGGCACGCGCCAGGTCCCCAGAGGCCCTTCGCGCCCGGGCTGTCCCCGCAGGGCCCAGCAAAGGCGTCCAAGCCGCGCGGGGCTGCGGGAGCGGCGGCTGGCGGGGGACGGGCGAGTCCGCACCCTCTGCGGGCGTCTTGGAGGACCGGGAGCCGCGGGTCGGCGTCGCTGAGCAGGCCGCGGTCACGCTTGCGACGGAGGGTGGCGCCGCAGGGAGCCACTGGGAGCCGCAGTCCCGGAAGCAGAGGGCGCCGCCAGGTCGGGGGCCGCGGGGTGTGCGACCGCGGCGCGGCCGTGGTGGGGACCCCCGCGGCTCACTGCGCCCTGGGGGCGACCGGTCAGGGTGACCGGCTCCCGCCTGGCCTGACGCCAGCTCCGTGGACAGCCCGCGCCTTCTGCGACCACGGGCACAGCCGCCGCCACCTCGGGCCTCGAGGCCGCTGTGATCAACATCCCCGGCAGATTTAAGTGTTGTCGCCATACAAAAAAATAGGCATATGAAGTAATGCTCATGCCCATAGCCGGAGTCCACATTTTATACGTAGCTTAAGACATTGCTTTCTACACAATAAACGTACACAATTTTTGTCAGTTAAAAATAAAATTTAGAAAAGAAAAAGAAAAAAAGAAACAGCATAATTGATGTGGACCCAAACTGGTTTCTGTTACTGGCATTCCGAGTTGCTTTTAATATCTAATTTGATTTAAATTCTTTGTAATCAGCATTCTCAAACAACTACTGATTCACAATCCTTTTGTCACCACAACCCATTTGGTTGAAAAATGTGAGCTCTGCTGATGTGGGACTATTAATTGTTTTTATTTATTTATTTATTTGGAATTTTTATTTGTTTTCTTTCCTTTCCTTTTCTCTTCTTTTCTTCTCTTTTCTTTTCTTTTCTTTCCTATTTTGAGGCAGGATCTCACTCCACTGCCCAGGGTAGAGTGCAGTAGCATCATCAGAGTTCATTGAAACCTCAAATACCTGGGCTCTAGCAAGCCTCCCACCTCAGCCTCCCAAAATGCTAGGATTACAGGCACCAGCCATAACACATGGCCTGTAGAACTATTAATAGTCTCCATTTGGCTCACTTAGCGCAACTCTCCATGTGACTCTCTATAGATATATACTGGATTACAGAGTGCTGGTTCAATGTTAGGAACTATGCAATATATTTACCATAATTTCACCAATATAGTTTACTTTCTAAAATCCAAGAGTTTCATATAAGAGGGGCATTGTGCCAAGTACAAACAACAAAACGTAAATCAAGAGGTGCCAAGCCTCATATAACTCACATATATGCATAACTATGTTACAATATAGAAATCTCATCATGGAAGGCACACGTGCAGACACAAATGAAGCCCTCCCAGCAACACAGATAAGCCTAGACAGCTAAAACTTGCACAGGTCAATCAGAAAGCACGCTGTTGACTGTGTTTCTTGGAAGTGAAATAATGGACCATAACACAGCCTGTCTCAAAACTTTCATAGTGACCCACATATAAAGTCCTCTGTGAATATAAATGAGAACACAATGACTTCTTGAGTGAGTTGAAGGGAGAAGTCATGGAAGAGGTGCCATTTGCCATAGATGAGCTAATACAAGGGATAGGGTAGGGAAAGGAGGGAGGTGGGAGGGGAATGGGGGTCACAGTGTAGGACGCATTTCTTGGGGACAGGATGCAATTATAAGAGGGACTTTATCTAACAATGTAATCAGTGTAACCTAATTCTTTGTACCCTCAATGAATCCCAAACAATCAAAAAGAGGTACCATTTGAGCCAGGTCTTAGAAAATGAATGAGGTTTGCTAGGTTGAGACCCTCCAGCCACAGGCAACTACTCAAACAAAGCCTTTATTTCAGGAGACATTTATTAGGTGGAAGGTATGGGGAACAGTGCTAGAAAGGGAATTAGAATAAGGGAAGCCTCCAGGTTCTTAAGGATGCCTCCAAGCAACGATTTTACACTGATTCTAAAACTGTCACATGCGTTGGAATCCCTAGGGAATCCTGTTAGGGTTGGGATTCAGGAGTTCTGGGATACAGCTGGAGATTCTGCCTTCCCAACAAGCTCCAGGTGGCACAGATGCTGCTGTTCTCAGCAGCACACTTGGGACAAAAGCTACTAAAACAGAGCTACCCAACATACACCTAGAAGCCACTACCCATATGTGCTGGTTTAATTGAATCAGAATTATTTATGATTAAATAAAAGTAAAAACCAAGTTCCTCAGTTGTACTACACATCACTTCAAATACTCACTAGCCATATGAGGCTAGTGGCTACTAGACAGGGCAATGCAGAAACAACATGTGGAACTTCCACCAGCATAGGAAGTTCCTTGGTCAAGGCTGATTCTAGAAGACAGCATGGCACCATCAAGCATTTTCAGGCAGGGATATGACATTAGCCAGTGAAAATAGCTAATATTCAACACGTGGCTTACTGTGAGCCAAAAACTGTTTGTGGCAGTTTTCAGATATGTCCACAAATTATTTGCTATTCCCCCCATTAAGAGGTAGAACCTGTCTTCTAATGAATAAAGTGTGACACATGTGTGACCTTCTGAATCTTGATCACAAAAGGCCATTGTGATTTCTCCTTGTTTTTCCCTCTCCTTCCATTCATTCACTCCAAGAAAAGTCAGCTGCCATGTTGTGAAGACATTTAAGCAGCCTTATAAAGGTGCCTGTGTGGTGACGAACTGCAGAGTCAGCCAACAGCCATGTGATTGGGCTATTTGGGGTACAGGTAATCCTCCAGCCCCTGTCAAGGTCAGCATATCCCCAGCTGACATCTTGACACATCCAGATGCCCTTCAGCCAATTTCCTTTCAGTGCTATCGACAAGAATTGGGTCACATTCCATTCTTAAATCACTCATGGGAAACAAGAACAAAACTACCACAATTGGCTTGAGTGTAGTAAGATGTAGCCCTGAAGACCAGCATGGACTGAAGTCTATATACATGACATGGGAATAGGTGTGTTCTCATCAAAGGGTGAGGGAGCAGGGACTGCTGATAGGTGACCAACACATTATGTGCAATAAAGAAGCCTATTTGCCCTACTACGTCAAAAGAGGTGATGTCTCAGGTCAAGATTCTAGAAGCAGAGCTTGAGACACAATTTATTAGAGGAGGATTCTCGGAGAAAGAAGAGTAAAGAAAGAAGTTTGGAGCAGGGAAAGATATTGAGCAAGAAGGCGGTGGTCTCTCCTGAACTTGACCTTCAGCCTGATTCCATGGGGAACCTGGAGTGTGAGTCAAGCCACAAAACTGATTTCTACCTTGAGGCACAGGAGCCAACATTTGTACCTCATTTTGAATAAGTCATTGTGTGTGAAATGCTAGATAGGGCATAAACTCTGAAGCAGGTGACTCCCTTCAAATGGGAGGATAATTGTCGGGAGAAGGGAGCAGCTATGGGTCATTAGTAGCCAACAGTCATAACATCTAGGGATGTGTGTACCAGTCCAGTGAACGGGTGCTGGGTAGGGCTCTAACAACATCCACTGGGGTGCTGGCCCTGGAAATAGAGCTGAGAACTGATAGAGTTACCCAGCGTCTGAAATGGCAGTTTCCCCAAGATGCCTGGCACACTGCATCACTCTGGACTCTCCCATAGCAGGACAATTGGAGAAAATGTGGCCTCCTGACCACTGAACAAGCACACATGTGTCCTCTGGAGAAGCCCAATCCTACTAGTATGTTCCAAAGTGCAGCACTTAGCCCCCCACAGTGCAGCCTGAGTTTCAGTTCTACTTCTAAGCCTTTTACAGACATGGAACCTAAGATATAGAAAGCATCCATATTCATTCCTGCCCAGCTCACACACCTGCCCCCCACCACCAGAAAGTGCTGCAAGCCACACTAGGTATGTCAAGGTAACAAGTTGTTTAAATTGCTGGTTCTGGTACTCTTTGTGGGTCTGATGGTCTCATCCTTGAGGCAGAAAAAGCAGAGAACTTGAGAGTCACTTGTTCTCATCTGGGCATACTGGGCTAACGTGAGGTCAAGATGAATCTCCCAGAGCCTGTGGCTCAGTCCCAGGTCTACGGCACATCGTCAGCCACACACTTCCAATGAACCCCCTGCAGCCACCATTCTGCTCAGGAAAGTTTAAGCAACTCTGCCACTTTTAAAACTTCACTCCAGATTTCCTCTGGGCTGAGAAGAGCTAACAATAATTTCTCTTTTCTAACTAGAAATGGAAAGACTTTAGAGCAGCAGTTCTTAACCTGTGTGGGTTGCGACCCACAGGAACTGTTATTAAAGGGCCGCGGGATTAGGAAGGTTGAGAACCACTGCTTTAGAGGACACCAAGACAATGAACAAGTCTTTGCAAATAACCCACCTTAAAAATTTTGGGTGGAATTGCAATGCACAGATTAATTTCCTCTTAAAATACGCCTGGATGTTGTAAGTAGGAAGAAAGGAAGCCTGAACAAATCAATTTTGGCAGAAGCTAAAACATTTAAAAACAGCTTGGATATTCTGGCTGCCATCTAAAAGGAAATGGGAAAAGATTCTGAAGCCTATCAGTAATTAATATTAGAGAAGTTATGCTCCTAATAGACAAACATATGAAGCAAAAATAAATATATTTTGTTGTTTTGTGTTTTCATTTCCTGATTTTATGTCTTATCCTCTTTTTATATTGTAAGCTCTTTTTCAGGAAGGTTTGATTCAGGCTCACCTTTGCCTATCCACCCCCACCCTATAACTTGTACACAGAAGGCACTCAACTGGTATCTGTTGAATTTATGAATAAATAATATCAGCAGAAATTTAGTTAAACTATTTTATGATCTGTTACCACCATCATTAATAGTACAACTTATCACTTACCCAACTAAAAACATATACATTGGAACAAGTCTTCTTAACACTTTAGCACCTTGTATATAAATGACTTGCCAAAAACAAGCTAAACTGCAAAGCCTTTAGAAGCAAAAGCCATTCCCCAATGCACTTCAGTATCTGCAAATAATTCTGAGGGTAAAGAGAAATTCATTACGTAAGGACGCCCTCTGCTGGAAAACACAAACTCTTGCTTTGCGGACTCACCTTCAGTTCACATTTCTCACCAAAGAGACCCTACCTAATATGTGGAAAGTCTTTCCTAGAAAGCCTAGAAAGAGCAATCCTAGAAGCCATCACTCTCTTCTTAGGTAGGATTATTTCAAATGAACGCATACAGGGATAGAGACCTTGAAAGATCAACTTTGGAAAGAGTGGTGTTGAGGTCGTAGCCACTCTGAGAACATTGTATATGCAACCAATTTTATCCTATCAATGCTAGCTTCTAAGGCTGCCTGATGTTTGCAGGATTTTTTTTTTTTTTTTAGGGTCAGAAACACTAAATCAAGTCTCTTGGCTGAATTTTATCTACATAAATTATACCCTAATATTTTTCCTTGCATTTCAACTGAAAAGGAGATTTCTCACTTATTGGATGATCTTAGAAACACTAAAAGACTGATCGTTGGGTTTTTAAGTCTGGGTAGCCCCTTTATTCTTTCTTTTCTCTCTTCCTCATCCTTCTCTCTTTATTCTAGCCGAATGTTTTATTGTCTCATAAACAAACGTTTCTAGCAGGCCTTTTAGGGGGAAGCTATTCATCTTTCACTGCTCCATAAGAAGGCTCAGAAATTCTTTCTTTCCTTTACACAGCAAAGTTAGGGGCTTGGAGCCACAGAAAGTTCTGGCATGCCTTGGAAATGTCAGGAGAGGCTGGAATGGATGGTCTCTTATTTACAAAGAGGTTCTGAGGTTCAGCAAAACTATCATGTCCACCTTTGCAATTTCTATTGAAGCAAATAATAGAGGAGTGAGCTGGTAATAATAATATAATTATATAACTTATACGCAGAAGGCACTCAATTGGAATTGAGTTGAGAACAGGTTGAGAACCGCTGCTCTAAAGTCTTTCCATTTCTAATTATAAAGGAGAAATTATTTTTAACTCAGCTCTTCTCGGCCCAGAGGAAATCTGGAGTTTTAAAAGTGGCAGAGTATTATATAACTTATACGCAGAAGGCACTCGATTGGAATATATATATTAATAATAATAATAATATTATTATTATAATAGTGAGCTGGTTCTCAGGATGGAAATCATGCCTCAGGGGCACAACTCTTCTTAAGGAAAATTTAAAAACAGGGTCTTTATGCAAGGGCTCGAGTGCATGCCTGCTCTCCCATACCTCCTCTCTGCTTGTCCGCCTGCAGCCCCCTCCTGCTGATGCTCTGACTCCACCCTTTAGTTCATTTCTTTGGCAAAGTGAACTCTAGAATTGCTTGCACATCTCACAGAGGTGTCCAAATTTATGGTTTAGCCAAGACAGTTTAAGTTAGTGTTGCATCAAATTGTACAGAGCCTTTCTGGGGACTGATCAATAGGATTAACTGGGCGGCATGTAGTCCAGCTCCAGAAAAGGCCAGCTGGCTGTCTACCCAAAGGTCTCACAGGACATGTTCTTTACCTTTGTGAATATTACAAGCTGGAGACTGGACTTGTCAGCACACTGGGAGTAGATTCACCTGGAAATCACTTGGGGACCTCTAAAACTAATGACATCTGAATCACACTATCTATCAGAGATTCCAGTTTAACTGGTCTAGGTGTGGCCTTAGGGTTTTTAGAAGCTCCCCAGGTGATTCTAATGGGTGGCCAAAGTTGAGGACCATTGTCCCAGAGATAGACTCACATTAATCAAACTCAAGGACAATGTCTCCAATGACAACAAGAAGTCATTGTCATGGGAATGGAAATCATTGCATTCTGTACCTATCTGCACATACACGGGGAGCCAATTCATACTCAAAAGGCTGCAACTGAGGTTGAAATCAGAACAAGGGGAGTTAGCTCCTGCAGCACTGTCCTCACTGGAGGAAGAGTCTTGTAAACAGAACAAGAATACTTCAAGTCAGCGGGCTCAAGCTGTGGTTCTCACATGTTGATGTGCATCAGAATCTCCTGGAGAGCTGACACAGCACACAGAGTCCCCAGCTGGCTGAAGTAGAAAAGGACTGAGCTTCATGAGTTTACCAAGTTCCAAGGGTGATAATCTACATGGGGATGTCCAACCTGCATCCCATGGGCCACATGATGATTTTGTGAGGATTGTTTTGCTTATCTGTGGTGTAAGATATGGCAAAAAGTATGCACAAACTTCGTTTTGCTCATCATCAGGGTTTATGTATTTAATGTGTAACCCCAGAGAGCTCTTACTCTTCTGATATGTGGCAAAGAAGAAAAAAGGTTGGACACCCTTGATACTGAGACATGAGGGAGATCTCAGAAAACTTTATTTTATATGTTGTTTTAATGTTCCAGAGGAGGATGCATTACCCATAAAACAAACATAAGTGAAACATTGTCAATGTAGAAAATATACACAGAAAAGAAGTAAATTATAGGGAAGGTGTTTTTTTTATTTTTTGTCATTTGATGACCTAAAAGACCTATTTTTTTTATTTCGGATTAATATGAGGATACAAACAACTAGGTTACAATATTTGCTTTGTTAGATAGAGTCCCTCTTATAGTTGTGTCCCGAATCCAAGAGGTGCGCCATATACCCTTACTTTGTGCTCATTAAGTGGGAGCACACAAATCCCCTCTATTCTCCCCCTCCCCACTTCCTCTTCCCCTTCCTTACAACTTGAAATGAATTGAATTTTTCTCTTACATGGCATCTAGTAGATAGATCATCTATTGGCTTCATATTAGTATTGAGTACATTGGATACTTGCTTTTCCATTCTTGTGATACTTTACACAAGTATCTTGTGTAAAGATACTTATAAGAAGAATGTGTTTCAATGCCATCCAGGTTAATACAAAATGCCCTGGAATACCATTTAGCCATGAATAAAGATGGGAAGGTGGCTTTGATTAGCTCCCATAAAGATCTGACAAACATTTCCACATATGTTTACAGGAACAGCAGGCAAGGAGCAGCTGAGGGGCTAAAATTTGGACTTTTTTATTACCGCACTATTCCACAGCAAGGCCCTAAAGAGAAGTAGTGAATCCCTCATGACCGGATTCCACAGGCTCTCTTCTGTGTTCAGATGCTGACTGGGGGCCTTCAGGGATTTATGAGAGAGTTTTATACAGAGTTTAGTGGCTCAGTGGCCGTGATAGGCACAACTACTACAAAGTGAGTACCAGTGCTTGTAAAAAAAGAACCTGAACATAAGCAGATTTGGAAACCACTAACTTTGGGTCTTGAGATTCTTAGTTGTTTCTGAGTAGTTTATGATTTAAAGGCCACGTTGCCTAAAAATGTTGTTCATCACCTATTTGTTTCAACAAACAGATGGTTGGCTGTAGTAAGTTTCAGGTGACCCAAGGGTTAGCTCTAATTAATACCCAAAGATGCCCAAACCATTTTTGTGCTTGTTCTGGCATTAATTTAGCAAGAGACAGCGAGAATAAGGTACAGTTTAGCTAAATGTCAGTTTAAGGGGTTTCTCCAAAGAATACAGAAATGGGAATCCCAGCTCAAGAAGTCTGAACCAGCAAGAGAGGGGGGCCCAGCAGAGGTAGCTGCAAGAGGTCAACACACTTCCTACCAGAGAAATTAGGATGATACTAAGGTTGCTGGCCAGGAACTCACTACAAGTGAGTTTTAAAGGCATAAACCTACAAGGTTTACAAAGAAGACAGAAGAGATTACAGCAGATAATTATCAATTTAATTTCTAGAGAAGATGAAGTTGGGAGAGCCCAGGCATAGCCCAAAATGAGATGCCATCTTGAAAACATGGTTAGTGAGTTCAAGTTTCCAGAGAAAAGAGCAACAGTTCTGGCTCTCCCCCTTCTCAGCAAAAATGGTTCAGCCTGTTTATATCCTCCTGGGCAGAAGAACTGAGACTTATTTCTTTACTGAAGAAACCAGATTTAAATTTATTGATTTTTAAAAAAACACAATTTTTAGAAAATAAACCAGCTAATAAGGAAAAACAAATGTAGCGATACTGAGATATGGAGATTCTCTGGTGCAATAGCCTAATCAGATCACCCCACAGTGAAAGTCACCAGTCAACAGCCCTTGGCGTGCCGGCTTCACTCTCAATACAGCCAAGAGTCACCAGGCATTTGAGGGAAGCTTCCAACGTGAAAATGAGGTTAAAATAAGCTAGTAGAATAAAAGAATATTGGATGAAACACAGACAAAAGAGGGTGAGGATCAGGAAAAAGTAAGGAATGAGATAGGGCACGGTGGCTCATGCCTGTAATCCTAGCACTCTGGGGGACAAAAGAAAAGATCTTGGAAATAAAGACTAAGCAGAAATTTTAAAAAGTCAGTAAAATATTTGAGAACTAAAGATGAGGAAATCAACCAGAAAAAAAAAAGAAAAGAATTTTAAGTAGACAAAATATAAGGAAATCCATTTCTCTTTTCAGGAGGTGGAAGAAAATTATTAAGGAAATTATTCAGGAAATGTCTCAGAACCTAGAGACACAAGTTTCCAGATGGAAAGGGTCCACTGAGTGTCCAGTACAATAGAAGAAAATAGACCCACCACAGATTTTCAGGACTTTGAAGACAAAGAGAAGTTTCCAGAGGAGAAAAACAAAGGGCTATATATGAAAAGATTAGTGTCAAAATGGCATTAGGCTTAGTAATAGCAACAGTGAAATCTGAAAACCAATTAGCATTTTTCTATGTAGAATTTTATACCCAACTGGAAGTAGACACCCTCTAAATGACTACCACTAATCTCTGCCTCCTGGCAGTTGTGACAACATACAATCTTCTCCATTTGAAATATAGAAGGACTCTATGCTCTAGAGTGAAGTGTGTCCCTACAGAAGTCACATATAAAAAAATCACACTGGGGGTGTGGCTACATTTGGAGCAAGAAGTCATTAAGGTTAAGTGAGGTCATAAGACCAGAGTCCTGAGATCACGGGATTAACGTCCTTATAAGAAGAAATGTCAGAGGCTCGGCACCTGTGGCTCAAGCGGCTAAGGCGCCAGCCACATACACCCAAGGTGGCAGGTTCAAATCCCCAGCCCGGGCC
>NW_003852420.1:9613706-9633169 GCF_000181295.1 Otolemur garnettii
GCTTGAGCCCAGGAGTTGGAGGTTGCTGTGAGCGTGATGCCATGGCACTCTACCCAGGGCAATAGCTTGAGGCTCCATCTCAAAAAAAAAAAAAAAGAAGTAGAAATGTCAGGGAAGGTTGGAGTATGAGATGAAAAATGATCTATTAGGTACAATGCACACTGTTCAGGTGAAGGGTATAGTAAAAGCCTAGACTTCCCCACTGTGCCATTCATCCATGTAGCAAAAAACCGCTTGTACCCTCTAAATCCACTTAAGTGAGAAATGGAAAGAAAGAGACACTAGAGCTCTCTGTCCCTGTCTCTACGCCACATAAGGACACAGCAAGGAGGTGGCCACCTGCAAGCCAGGAAGAGAGCCCTCCCTGGAGCCTCCCATGCTGCATCTCAATCCAGACTTGCAACCTCCAGAGCTGCAAGAAAACAAATCTCTGTCATTTAAGCCTCCCAATATGTGATTTTCTGCTACAGCCACCCAAGCTATCTTACTATGACACACAATGACTCACGTCTTTTTTTTAATCTACTTTCCAGAATGTTGCTTTATTTATCTTTTTAAATGTTTTATTTCAGAATATTAGGGGATGCACACGTTTTGTTTACATATTTTGTTGTTTTATGGATTGAGTCTAAGTTACACACTTAAGTGTGCCCTTCACCCAGTGTGCACTGTACCCAATACTGTGAATTTACCCATCTCCTCCCCCCATGGCTTGATTTTCATTGAGATTTACTCCTACATGTGCACCGAAGTGTTGATCAATTAGTTCCAATTTGGTATTGAGTACATGGGTTTGTTTCTCTTGTGATGCTTCACTTAGAAGAATGGTTTCCAGTTCCCTCCAGGTTGAACAGAAAGATCCCAGACCACCATTTCTCTGTGGCCGAGTAGTACGGACAGTTTGCACATACTACACTTGGTTAATTTATTCATACACCAGTGGGCACTTGGGCTGCGTCCACCTCTTTGCAACTGTGAACTGTGCTGCTATAAATATCTGGGTGCAGATGTAGTGACTCGCTTCTCAGGAATTAAAGGCAGGGAAAGTGTGGGACTGTCACTTCTGAGATCAGGCTCTTCCTCCTGCTCACGCTCTCTGCCTCTCACTTGCTCACTTGATGGAAGCCAGCTGCCATGCTGTTAGCGGCTCAGGGAAGGGTTCATGTGCTCAGAAAGTCCTCCAGTCAATATGGTGAGAACTGAGGCCCTCAGCCCAACAACCCGTAAAGAACTGAATCCTGAAAACTGGCCCAGGAGTGAACTTGAAAGCAGATCCTCCCCTGTCACGCCTAGAGATGATCACAGCCCAGTCACGCCTGGAGATGACCGCAGCCCAGTCACGCCTGGAGATGACCGCAGCCCTTGCTGACGCCCGAGTGCAGCATGGGGAACACCGTGAGCAGAGGACAGAGCCGAATCCTCAATCACAGAAACCATAAAATAAAATAATAAATGTTTGTGGTTTTAAGCCACTAAGTTTTGTGGTAATTTATTATACGGCAATAAGTAATGCAAAACCCCAAGTATCAATCCAGTCTATAGTGAAAGACAATTTCAAATATTCAAAGTCTTCAAGAATTTGCCTCCTTTGCTCTACTTGTTCTTAGAAACAAGGAAACAAACACATGAGATCAGGAAAATAAGGGAACCAACACAAGAAAGGGAAAGAGGGAATCCCTGGGATGATTATAGGAGGGGAGAAAAGTAGGTAGCAGTGGGGGAGATGATTCCAGAACATCAGCTGAGTAAGTGTGATGACCATTTGTCGATATCCCAAATCCCACCCAGGACAATAACATTAATACTTCCAGAGGATTAGGAAGCAACTTCTTAAAACATACCATAGTGTCTTTATTGACAATGGGCAACATTTGATTTAACAGAAATGGGAAATACTCTTCTACCATAATCTGGTACTAAATAATAGGGTACCACTTACAGTTTGAGGACTCTCAGCTCCAAATTCATCCCTTATTTTCTGCTTTGCAAAAATGGGACTGGACCCTGTAAACATTTCACCTTTGCCAGTTTTGTCAGTAGAGAGGAGAGCACAGGGGTGGGAGAGGTGGGGCACTGTAAGAACAAAGGAGTTTTCTCTTCCAGGTCTGGTGTGCTGCTCTCACCAGCTCCTGCAGCATGAGGTGACTCCCGTGTCTGGCTTCTGAAGCAAATGATCTCTTCAATACGCCTCCCCCAGCAGCTCCCAGCAGCCAGCAGCTTCCTTGGCTCTGCCAAGGCACCTCTCTGGATACCTTGCATCTCAGAGATCAAATTTCCAGTCAGTCCCCCGGCACACACCTCAGCTAACTTATTCACCATCCAGAAAGTCATGGCCTTGTGTTCCCAAGAAATCACATCCTCCCTGAGGAGAGGAAAGACACTTTCTCTGAGCTGTTATCTCAGCCCCAGGAACCGCAGCTGCTCCTCACAGCTGCTTTTCTTAAATTCTTCAGATTTCTCTTTACTTTTTACTAGACAATCCCCATTCCCTCTATTCCCTGTTACAGTTAGTAATTATACTAAACTTTCCAGGTTCAAATTATTTGCGTTTTTCATCTCCTGGCTGGATAGACTCTGGTGGATACAAGTAATTTTCATTTGTTTTCAAGTATTTAACACTAAAAACTGGGCAGGAAAGACTTGGATTTAAAGCACACGTCTGTGAAGATTGTAATTCCAATTCCAAGTACACACCTGATAGAAACACCTATGTGAGTTCACCCAGATTCGTACAGAATTGCTCATTTCAGCCTCTTTCTTACAGTCAAAAGCTGGAAAGTACAGTAAGGGTAATAATGGATGAATAAACTGTTGTTTAGTCACACAATCAAATATTATGCGATGATAATAAGTCAACTGAATTAAACTGAATTAATTCCACAAATATAACATTGAGAAAAAGAAGCCAGTATTAAAGAATACATCATGTATAATTTCAATACATACCTTCTGGTTAGTATGATTGTTTCATGAACAGGCAAAAGTAATCTAAGGTGGTAAAAGTCAGGTAGTGGTTAGCCTCGGGGAGGTGGGGAACGGCTGCAAGGAGATAGGTTCTGTCTTGTCACCTGGGTGTTAGCTTCATGGGTAGGCTCAGTTGGTCACATTCTTTGAGCCACTTATGTATGACTTGTGCAGTTCTTTTATATATAAGAGGTCTTTCTGGAAAGTATCCAGCCATGTAATATGGAAAATAGGGCTAAAACCCTGGCTGGATACTTTCTGGACAAGCCTTCAATAAAAAGGCTGAGAGGAGCCTGGTGCCAGTGTGGCCTGGCTGTGATGGATCCAGAAGTGTGGCAGCTGGAACTATCAATCACCGCTACTCCCACAGCAAAATCTCTCAAAGGGAAATGGCCACCCCCAGAGACATGGGCAAAGAATATTCTTTGTGCCAGCAAAGAAGTAAACAATCTCAATGGTCCGGTGACAAAGAGGTAACAAAATAACTACATAGTCACACAGCTACGATTGAACAGCAGTTAAAAGGAACTAGCCAAATGTTTACAGACTAACATTAACACAAGTTCAAGACATCACAGTGTACCAAAAAAAAAAAAAAAGGAAAGAAGAAAGAGAAATTGCAGAATTCTTTCTTCTGTGGCTGCAAAAGAACCTGATTTAATTATGAAAAGCATTATTGCTTAGGACACCACATAAAGAATTCTATATGATAACATTTCTTTTTTTTCTGCTCTGGTTGTGTTTTTTAATATTTTACATTTTAAGCAAGTATACACACAAAACATTAAGCCTTAGCTACCTTTGATTAAACGCATGAATTGATGTGCTAATTTATTTTTTATAATTATCTTTCCATTGTGCCCTTCACATCCACTGTTTGATTCAGACCTGTGAAGATATATTTCAATAGAAATTTGTATCTTTCAGGGGGAAAAAAGTACCTTTGTTCTCTGTCCATGGCCTGGTTTCCACCTCTGAAATCTTATTCTTTCCTTTTGTCTATTTTTTCCTTTGGGACAAGATATTCATATTAGGGTGGTGCCTGTGGCTCAGTGGATAGGGTGTCAGCCCCATATACTGAGGGCAGCAGGTTGGAACCTGGCCCCAGCTAAACTGCAACAAAAAAATAGCCAGTCATTGTGGCTGGAGCCTGTAGTCCCAGCTGCTCAGGAGGCTGAGGCAAGAGAATCACCTAAGCTCAGGAGTTGGAGGTTGCTGTGAGCTGTGATGCCACAGCACTCTACTGAGGGTTATAAAGTGAGACTCTGTCTCTAAAGAAAAAAAAAAAGATATTCACATTATTTAGGGTCTTTGAATCCCAATGTGTTGTGTTTTTGTCTTCAAAAATTCTGCTAGATATTGGTGAGTTCATCCTGATTTTTTAATTTGTTTGTTTGGTTCCAATAACTTGAAAGAACTTGCCCCCTTCCCCCATCAGAGAGTCCCTGCCACACCTTCCCCCTCTGTAACCAGGACCAATTTTACACATCTCCAGGTGGCTTTCTGATGTAAGTGGCCAAGAACTAGAGTCATTTTCAGTTGGAATGAGTCACGGATAATAATAACACAAGCCCTGGTGTCAGACCTCCCAGGGTTCATATATTAGCTCTGCCACTTACTAGCTGAAGGCTTCAGCCAAGTTAGCTAACCAGGCCGCACCTGAAAATGGAGCCAATAATGGCAATTACCTATAAAGGGTATTGTATGAAAAAAAAATGATATAAAGTTCTTAGAGGTCAACTAGCCTCAGAACTGATCTTTAATAGCACTGGACATGAAACACCTAAATTATCAGAAGTGGGACCTTGGTGGGAGAGAAGAGAGTGCTTTGCATTTCCTTAAAGCAAAATTCTACAGTTGGTCTCTTATTTAGCAATAGGCATTGGGAACGGTTCCAGACACCTGCAAAGTGACCGAATTCTAGTTCTTAGATTTGTGGAGACCTGGACAGAGTTAAGAGAACCGTGACTCAGCAGAGTGGCTCTCACTCTGCCAAGCCAGAATGTCACCATTACCAAATCTCAGCAGGAAACAGAATCCAGGGTGCCTCCAGCTCAATGAATTCCAAGTAATTAGAATCGAGAGCAAAGGATTGGGATTTTAACACAGCATGTTTATAACGTTCGTCACTGAAGTAGGTCGGCTGCCGACGGAGACCATAAATAGTTCTGTCATTTCCCAATTTCCAGCTCTCACATTTTAAAACGTTTCTTTTTTGAGATCAAAACAATAAAAACAGAGCGATCAGAGGCTGATATATGACAAGAGGTTCGGCAACTACGAGTGACCTTTAATACGTGCACTCACTCAGTTATGCCTCTCAGATGGGCGGCCTTTCAAGTTGGAATTAGAAATAATTCCCTCTGTCAGCGAGTCACAAACAACCCACTGATCAAAAATTGTCAAATAAATCTGTCACTCAAGAAGGGGTTACAAGGCATTTGCAAATGTGGCAGAATTCCCGAAGTAAATGAGCCCCACAACACCCTTAACTGTCTCTTCAGAGAAGAAAAAGCAAACGATTGAACAGTTGCCGGAGACTCAAAGAAGCCAAAGACTGATGAGACGGCCAAGGGGTCGACAGAAGCCAGAAAGGCCAGCTGCAGGCTTGCAGGCTCAGCACTTGGCCAGCGCACACAGAGGCTGTTCATTCTCAGAGCCCACCTGTCAGCAGGCCGTGCAGGTGTGAGTTCAACAGTGGCTTCGCCTCTCTGGCCCTTCCATTATTCCTAAAGAGAAAGAGCTATAAAAGAGGGACCAGAAAACTCATCTGGAGTCGTGGACTCTCTGAACTTTTAACCCAGAAGATTGCTTAAAGACATCTACCCCCACCCCCTTCATTCAACTCAGAAGAAAATGGCGCTCTGGGAAGATCACAGGGTCTACCCAGAATGGGCAGAGGCAGGACCCAGAATAGATCCTGACCTTCCAACCCCAGCCATTTATTGAGCACTGTAGGAGATAGTTAAACAAGGGAAGAGATAGAATCTGTCTTCAAAGATACCCTCATGTGGTTCAATGTGAAGGGCATAGCATATAACTCATGCTCAGAGTTATGCCTTCCCTCAGGTAAAAAATTAAATTCTAGCTAATGAAGTATGATTTTAACAATTGTCATGTCAAATGTATTTGAAATAGATTTTTAACCCACATTTTTAATCAAGCAAAAATCATTTAACTGAAATAAACTGTTGAATCTTTAGGTCTAAATATAGAATATGATTTATAAAAATAATAAAAATTGAAAATTTCAATGACCTCTTGGTGGAAGAATTTCTAGCTCTGATTCAACAAAACAAGTATGAACATGATCGATCTGACCAAAAGCCTTTTAGAGCCAGTGCTCCCCATTTGAATAGTCTCCCAGAGAGTGCTTGCCTGAAGCATAACTTTTAGGCTCTCGTTTTTTCCACATCCTTCAAGCACACTTCAACTTTGTCTTCCCATGAAGTTCTCAGAGATATTATGACGAGTTCCTTTTCTTTCTCACTGACTCACTTAGCAAAAGGATTTATAGTGTGTCAATTGAAAGTGTGGGCTTAAGAATCAGTTACATCTAGCTGGAGGATGTGAGTAAGTCATTCAGTCTTAGTTTCTTCATCACTAAAACAGAGGTAGACGCTATTAAATTACATGAGGATTAACTATTAATAAAATAATGACACGGAGGAATTCAAGCGTTTACTATGTGCCTGGCACTGTACTAGGCCCTAAGGATGCAGTGCAGGTAAGTTATCAATGCCCTGATTCAAGCCTAGCACAAGAGAGACACAAGCTGTAAACCGGTGGTTCTCAACCTTCCTAATGCCACAACCCTTCAGTAGAGTTCCTGGTGGTCGCAACCCACAGGTTGAGAACCACTGCTCTAAACAAATAATCACATAAAGAAATGCATGGGCTGGACACTGTGGCTCACACCAGAAGGATAACTTGAGGCAAAGAGTTAGAGGCCAGCAAGGAAGACTGAGGCTCTATCTCTACAAAAAATTTAAGAATTAGCAGAGTGTGGTGGTGTTCACCTGTAGTCCCAGCTACTCAGGAGTCTGAGGCAGGAGGATCACTTGATCCCAGGAGTTTGAAGTTGCTGTGTCTATGATGACACCACTGTATTCCAACTAGGGTGACAAAGTGAAACACTGCCTCAAAGGAAGGAAGGAAGGGGAGGAAGAAAGGAAGGAAGGAAGGGAGGGAGGGAGGAAGGACAAGTAATGATGACACCACTGATATCTAACTAGAGTGACAAAGTGAAACACTGTCTGAGAAGAAGGAAGGAAGGAGAGGAAGAAAGGAAGGGAGGGAGGGAGGGAGGGAGGGGAAGGGAGGGAGGGAGGGGAGGGAAAGGAGGGGAGGAAGGAAAAAATAAAGGAAGAGGAGGGGAGAGGAGGGAAGGAAGGAAGAAGAGAAGAGAGAGGAGGGAGGGAGGGAGGGGAGAAGGAAGGGAGGAAAGAGGAGAAAGGACAGAGGGAAGGAGGAAGGAGGGAGGGAAGGAAGGAGGGGAGAGAGAGGGGGAGATCAGCCATAAGAGACAAAGTGACTGAAAAGGAGGAAGACGCCCAAGGGGATTTTGAGAATATGTGTGTAACGCAGGGGAGCGGGAGAGCCCCATTCCCTTCCTGGTGACACTTCCTCCAGCACAGGCAGCAAGCTGGTAGGATCTGTAACTGTGGATGGATCAGATCAGCATCTCACCCCAACCCCACATAGGAAATTGAGCAAGGGTCCCTCCAAAATGGAAAAAGAGGCCGTATCTATTCCAAAACCACGTGAAGGAGCCATCCCATGGTGTCACCTGAATGCAAAGGGACTCTCCTGTTGACCTAAGTGACACCAATGAAAGCATTCTTGAGCCCTTTTTCTGCCTGGACGTGGCTTAAGTGGGATAATGACACAAAGCCAGAGAATGAAGGAGGTGGGGTGACTGGGTTGTCTGGGGCCCTGAAATCCCTTTGGTTTTGGAAAGGCGGTCCAAGCAGAGCTATAAGAAACTGTAGGTGCTTCCAGGAACAACCTCAGCAGAAGGGGTCGGGAAAAAAAGAAAAAATTGCAGTGAGTTTTTGGGGATTTTTTTCTGTGTTTTTTAAACAAATTTCTGAATTATTCTACTTTGTTTTTTAAAAACTACTAAATTAAACTTTTAAAAATAAAATATATCCAAATGAAAGAGAACTTTTGTTCAACTGCCAGGGATTCTTCTCTTGAGCAGAATATCTCTCCATGCCTTTTTCTGCTTCAGGACCAGGAAATGTGTCCATCCCTAGGACCCCTCCCTCCCCTGTTCGAGAGAATTCCCTGGCAACCGGCTTAAGGAGCGGACTTTGGAGGTCAACCAGACCTCTGCAGCTGCTCCCCAAGGCCCACGGGCAGGGAGCAGGGAAAGGTCAGGCAAAGAGGGACCGCTCATGGCCTTGCCTTGTGTTGGCACCACTCTGGGGCCAGGGAATGTGCAGCCGGAGCAGATTCCATGAGCACGCATTCCAGAATTCATGTGTTTTCCCAATAATTGCTGTCAACTCCCCTTTAAACTGATAGAATGCATGTTTCTGATGGTCAGAGGCCAGTCAATGCTGGACAGGATGTGTGTGTGACCGAGGGAGAGGAGAGGGGGTGAGGAGAAAGGGGAGAAGGGAGAGGGCAGGGCAGAGAGAAGAACCTGGCAGAAACCAGGTACCAAGCTACTGTTTTTATAAATATACAGCTGACCGTATGACAAGGGGGCAAGTCAGGAGAGACATAGAAGAACATCGGAGAAAGTGAGGGCCACAGAGAGCTGATGCCTCCTCTCTGCCATCCTGGAGGCTCTAATTCCAGGCTGTGTCAACACTGACAGACTGCTCACGGTCACGTCTGTTCTCTCGCAGTACTCTGGGTGGGATGCAAAAGCTCCCTTCTAACAAATGAAGACAGGGATGTGTCCTGAGGTGGTGAGAGTTCCCTCCGGCTATACCCGAGTCTCCTGACATCATGTCCAAGTGATCCCTCAGATCACCCTCATTCGGGGACCCACACCTCTAACCTCATGAGCATCACAAACCTGGAAGTGGCTCCAGTTTCAGCCCTGACGTGTAAAAAGCCTGGAATACATCATTTCTACACCTATAAGACAAAGCTAGAAAAGCTAAGGACCAAGACTTCCTGGGACCTGTCAGAAAACCAAGGTCACAGAGCCAACCTCCACCTCAAAATACGAAGAGACAGCCACACTCAGAGAACACAGCAAACCGAAACTTGTTTTCAGGAATCAGAAGCCACTGGAGGCAGAAACTGGGCATATTTCCACAGCGATTTTGATGACTTGCTGGAGACAGAGTGTGGACAAGTAAGAGTGTGAGGCTCTCCCAGGACTGCAGTCACGGGGGCCCCACACTTTCTCTCCAGGAAGCCCACCAGGGTCTCAGACCGAGGATCTGAGAGTTGAGAAAGATCTCTTTGTGGCCCTGGTCATGGGGAGAAGGGTAATGATGGTGAACCATGCTCAGAGACTTCTCCATGGCAAGGACCTGCTCTCCAGGGGAAAGAGACTTTGCCAGAGTCTTATCCCAGCTGAGAGAAGGAAATTTCTCCCACTCTAGTCCCCTCCAGCTCCTGTCTCACCTAAGGGGGAAACTGTGTGGTCAAAGGGGGATGGGGCCTCAAGGAAACAGACTAGGAACACAGCAGCAGGTGGAGGGTAGTGGAGGACAGGTAGGTGGGGAACTGTACCTCTTGAGGACACAGAAACACTTGCCAAGGTGATAGACCCAGGACACAGGCCAGCTAAAAGAGACTTAATCACAGTATTATAGGAAACTTTACCTCTCCACAACCTCCCGCAGCAAGGCTCCCATATGAAAACACTGGGTTACAGACAAAAGCGCTTCAAGACACAGACTCTCTCTGAAAAAACAGAGAAGTGTGAGAGTCAAAAGAGGAACAAAAATAGTCACTAGAAGAACTTGAAGTCTCTGGTACCTACAGCCACAACAGACAATAACACAGCTCAGATGATACCAGATGAACGTATAACCTCACACTAAAGCCTGCTTACTTCAGTTCTTGTTGCCAAGTAGCACATGTCAAGCTCGAGACAAAAAGCTACAATGCATGTAAAAGGTGAGGAGAAAGACAGTCAAAATAGACCCAGCCCTCATGAGAGGGACGCTCAGATAAAACGCAGACACTGGAATTATCAGACAGGGAATTTTAAATAACATTGACTAATATGCTAAGGGCTCTAACAGAAAAAGCAAATAATATGCAAGACTGATAAGGTAAGCACAGAGATAGAAGCTCTCAAGTAAAAGTCAAAAGGAAATGCTAAAAATCAAAAACACAGCAACAGAAATGAAGATTGCTTTTGATAGTATCATCAGCAGACTCAACAAGGCCAAAGGAAAAACTGAGCAAACAAGAAGAGGGGTCCATAGACATTTCTCAAACTGAAATGCAAAGAGAAAATAATAATAGAAATGAAAGAACAAAATACCCAAGAACTATGGACAATTTTTATTGTATAACGTTTATGCAAAGTATAACGTTTATGCAATTAGCCTATCAGAAGGAAAAGAAAGAATTGAGCAGGAAAAACTCTTACAATGGCTGAAAACATTTTAAAAACTTAATGTCAAACAGCAAACCACAAATCATGGATAGGATAAATTACACACACACACATGCTCCTCAACCTACTATGTGCTGTTGTCCTAATAAACCCATCATGAACTGAAAATATTGTAAGCCAAAAATACATTTAATACACTTAACCTACCAAACATCATGGCTTAGCCCAGTACACCTTAAATACGTTCAGAACACTTACATTAGCCTATAGAGAGGCAAAATCATATAACACAAAGCCTATTTTATAATGAAATGTTGAAAATCTCATGTAATTTATTGAATACTATACTGAAAGAGAAAATCAGAATGATTGTGTGGCCACTTGAAGTATTCTTCCTAATGAATGCATACCACACTACCACCATCTTAAAGCCCCAAAATTGTAAGTTAAATGATCATAAGGCAGGGAACATCTGTAAGTTATACAGTATTAGATAACAATTTTAAAGTATATAATAGAATAATAATAGTATTTCACAATTTACTATTTAATATATTATGTAATTAATATATTAAGTAAAATATTTACTATTATTTAATAACATATTATTAAATAATTACATAATACAGTAATATTATGATTACATAATCACTTACACATGAACTTTATGGCCATCCTATATATGTTTTATATATATAAATAAATTATATACATATGAATATAATATTCAAACTATAGGAAAACCAAAGATAGAGAAAATTTTGGAAGAAGACAGAAGAGGAAAGAGAAAAACTGAACCAATTTAGGAACATGGATGAGAATTACCAGGGAACAGTCCAGTCCATAAAATATAACTCAACAAAGTCAAAAGAGTAGAATTCATGAAAAGCATGTTGTCATACCATAAAAGAATTAATTCCAGAAAGATAGCTGGACAGCCCGCAAACATTTGAAAGCTACATAATGCATACTTAAATTAGTCATGGATCAAAGGAGAATTCCCAAAAGAAATTTTTACAATATTATTAACTAAATTAAAATGAAACTACAACTTAGTAAGCCTTGTAAGATGCACTAACCCAGTGCTTACAGATAAATTTTTTTTGCAATTTGTTATAAAAGCAATAGGAAACTAAAACAGGTAAGAACGCAGTGCTGGTCCTCATTAACTCCTTCATTAACTTAGGAAATACAGTAGGACCTCTGTACATTGACCACCCAAGGGACTATAACAAACTAGTCAGGTACAAAGGGGTTCAACACAAGGCCCTAGACTGCTATACTAACAGGTACATGTGGTGCTTGTCCAGTCTATGAAAATTCGGTCAACTTAAGAAAGTGGTCAACTATGGCAGTTCTACTATATTTATTGAAAGCTGTTCTGTGCTTGTCACTATTTTTAGGCCCTATAGATACAACAGTGAAATAGAAACATAAAGCCCATGACCCCTTGGAGCCTACATTGTGTGGGAGCAGACAGACAATAAACAAATAAATGTATAATGTGTCAGATAAGTCCACAACTAAAATAAATTAAAATACAATAAACAGGGAGTAATATTGGTAGGAGGGAGAGATGTTGCTTTATATAAAATTTTCAAAGAATGCTATTCTGACACGATAACCTTTGAGACCTGTGTATCTGCTGCAAAAGCAGTCCATGCAGAAGGAATGGCAAGCGCAAAGGTCCTGGGGCAGCAAGTCCTTGGCATATTTGAAGAACAAGGAGGAGCATATAGCCAAAGTGAGTAAGGTGGGAATGGGGAAAGATGAGCTCAGAATTGAAGAGGGTGAAGAGTAGCGACCATGGAACCTTGCAGGCCACTGTCTGGGCAGTGATATTTCTTCTGAGATGAGAAGCTAAAGTGGACTTTAAAAGAGAATGGTGACATGATCTTACGTTTTAAGAAGATACCTCTAGCTTCAGGGTAAAAGAAACCCTGAAGGGGACAAAGATGGAAACAGAGAAATAGACCAGTAAGAAGTAGATTGAAATATTATAGGTAAGAAACCGTCATGGCTCAGACCAGGGTGAGAGCAGTGAAGATGGTGTGAGCTAGTGGATTCTGCATACATTTGGAAGGTAGAGCTGTCAGGGTTTCCTGGTCAAATAGTCACCCTAGATTGAGGAGTTCATCTCATAGGTTTCCAAGCTATTCTACAAAAGCCTCTTTAATAAAAGATCCACTTTACTAGAGGCTGAGCCTACACCTAACCAATATTTTAGACATCATTTCTAAGGCCAAGTTCATTTCACGTTCACAGCTGCACATCTCCATATGACAGCTGTGTGGGGAAGGCTGGGTGCACTGAGACCCTGGGCATTTCCAGGATCTCATACCGTGCTGATGTGCTCGGTATCTTCCTAAAACAGGATCACTTACTGATCTACAAGGCCAAGCTCTATAGATCAGTAAGTGTATTTGGAATGATATCATGAACTGAAATTACTCTGTATTTTAACACTACCTCACCAGCCTCAAATACAGTGAATGATGTAAGTCAGGGACTACCCCCCACTAAAGCCGTGATAACAACATGACTTTAAAAACCAACCAACAAATTTTAAAGACACAATACTTGGATCACCTTCTCTCTATTAGGAGCTGTGATAATCCCCTTATATACCTCATCTCAATTTGTCTTCATAAAGACCATACCCATTTGAAGAAACTCTCTACAATCCCTATTTAGAGATACTTTTCAAAACAATGAAGGACAGAATGGGCACACGGATGGCCCTGGAAAGAGAGTTTGCTGGTTAACATTGGGCTCATCAGAAAATGTCCTGGAACACCACTTTCCCTGATTATTTAGTTTTCCAGGTTTTTCCTATAGTGTATTACTTTATTATAATTTAGAAAGTTCAAAAAGAGGGTGGCGCCTATGGCTCAGTGACTAGGGCACCGGCCCCATATACCAAGGGTGGTGGGTTCAAACCCGGCCCCAGCCAAACTGCAACAAAAAATAGCCGAGCATTGTGGTAGGCTCCTATAGTCCCAGCTACTCAGGAGGCTGAGGCAAGAGAATCACCTAAGCCAAGAGCTGGAGGTTGCTGTGAGCTGTGACTTCACAGCACTCTACTGAGTGCCACAGAGTGAGATTCTGTCTGAAAGAAAGAAACATTTTTGCTCAAGTATTTTTCAAGAGAAGGCTTAGTAGAAATCCTTCTCAGCAAGATTAACTTTCAGAAGGGAAACAGAAAATTATACAATAAGATTAGAAGATTTTGAATTGCATGGGAAAGATTGTGGTAATGTAGGGCAGCTTATAAACAGCAACTTTTAAAAAAAGAGTTTTATTCTAAATGTCACACCCTCACTGATTTTTAGATATATTGTTCTAAAGGGTCCATTACATACAATGGAAAGTAAATATATATCCTTTGTAGTTTTCGAAGGGAGACAGTTTGTCGGGGAATTTATTTCTTGCTTTGAAAAATCTGTAAGCAGGAAATGATAGGTTTCAGCGAGCTTCCTCATCACTAAGGAAGAACATAGGGTTGATAAAGTGAGATAGGAAATATTTTTTATAAAAGAAGGGGAGACCAATATTAAGATATCAAATATTAAGTTAATTGAATATATTTCTAAGTATAAATAAAATGTCTCCTTACCCTCAGAAAGAACAATTAAAATTTGAAAATAATCAGTAAGCTTTCTTAAAATATTTCACAAGAAAACTTGGTAAGACCGTCTCTCTCTGCTTTTAATGCAAGATTAAGCATTAAGATGGCATTTTTGGTCTGATAAAAATCTTTGATTGGTCTCTTTGTGTGATCTTCCTCAGATTTGTTTATGCTAATGCGATAAAGTAGTTTCTTTCTACAATTTAGTTTATTTCCAAGGAAGACAACATAGTTAAAGTCTCACCCTTGTCTGATGAACTATATTCGACCTCAACATGAAGTCTCTGCATTTCATGTTGCTCTATGTCTAGGCTGTTGGAAATGGTTTGGAATTGTCCTGCTGTGATCTCTCTGATGTAGCAGCTACTGCTGTTGGCTTTACAGACTCTCACTGTAGACCAGGCAAAGCTGCCTCCTAGGGTTTTGCAAATTTAGGTCAAAAGCGTTAAGACCTAAAATCCACTAGTGTGTGAGGCCTTCCTGTCTCTTTCCTGCTGTGTTTGTCGGAGTAAGCAAAGCAGCTTCTAAGTAGCAGTTTGTCATTCATATAGATTTCAAAACAAGTGGACCCCATTGTTAGGGGTCTCCCCCCAAAGCAATGATTCAGAGGTAGAAATGGAAGGGTCAGCCTCCTTCACTGTCCTGCCTCTAAGAGCACTTTGTGGGTGGCATCCATTCCAGCCAACCGTCAAGAAGGAAAAAGAACAGGAGATACAGGGGAGGTGCTACTGGCCTGGGAGTGGCACTCATTTCTTCTATCCCCTTCCATTGGCCAAAACTCAGTCATATGGCCACACCCAACTTCAGGGGAGGCTGGGAAGTGTAGTCTAGCCATGTGCCTAGGAGAGGAGGCAATTTGGAAAACAAAATAGCTAAGCGGTCAGTGCCACATTAGTCTCTGTCCCCACACCATTCACTCCTCATTTGAACATGAATGATTCTGTTAACAATCCTCTCTTTTGGCTTTTTATACATTATTACCCTAAATACCTCTGCAGTGCTTTGAAAAGGTCCCCCCACCACAAAGTTCATGTCCACCCAGAGCCTCAACGACATATGACCTTATATGGAAATAAGGTCTTTGCTTACGTGATTAGTTAAGATCTTGAGATAAAATCATCCTGGATGAAGGAGGGGCCCTATCCCGTAACCAGGGTGATTATAAGAAGAGGGAAGAACACAGAGACACCGAGGCACGGAGGCCGCCGCTGGAGTCGAGACGCCCCAAGCTCAGAAGCCCCAACAGCCACCTGAAACTGCAAAGGCAAAGAGGAATTTTTCCCTAAAAAATTTTTCCCCTAGAATTTTTCAGAGTGAGCACGGCCCTGCTGACCACTTGATTTCAGGCTCCAGCATGCAGAACTGTGCGAGAATAAATTTCTGTTGTTTGAAGCCACCAAGTTTGTGATAATTTGTTATGGAAACCCTGAGAAACTAATGCGGCCTCCCTGTGCACGACTTCCCTGGTCTGGCTAATTTTACCCACTGGATAGGTCTCCTCTCACGACCAATGCTCAGTCTCTCCCTGCCTCTCACCAGATGGCCTCGCTATGACTTGCTTGCCATCAAATCCATTGCAACAAGCCCCTGATCTGACCTGGGTCACTCCCCCGCTGGCTCCCCATCAGCCACAGGAAGGAGTAAAGCCCGCATTCCCCACCACAGCCTGGGGGCCTCCCCGCACCCAGCCCCTCTGCAGTGAATTTTGATCGCTGTGTGTTGTCTCGTCATTTAGAGTGTCGGGTGGACTTTCTCATCCCAAGAACAGGGCTGTCACCCTAGACACAGTTTCCACTTCTCCACCTCAGGTCCTCAGTGTGGTCGATCCACATATCTGCCTATGCCACCACCTCCTGGTGACCACCTTCCTGTGAGACAGCTGTTTACAACCTACGTGACTTGCCCCAAAGACCTCCATACCTCACATGGACCGTGCAGATGACCGCGGTGACCTCTTCTCAGTCGCAGGGTGACCCACAGAACTCGTCCCTGCCTGCTCCAAACCCACCCATTAGAACTCCCCACAGGAAACCTGCCGGACAAGGTCTCAGATCCCAGGAAAGCTTCAGCCCTAGGGTCCCTCACTAGCTCTGTTGCACCCCACTCTGGCGGACCATGTACGTCTCCAGTGGCTCCCCCACTTCCAATTGGCCCCATGAGGCGTGCTGCCCACTGCTGTCTGGGATCCGTAATAAAACCACCTGCATTATTACCTGGGTTTCGTTGTGCTGCCTTCTCTCTGCCTCACAGGACCAACACAGCCAAACTGAATTCTCCCTCCCGTGACAGCTTCCCTGCAGAGTGGATGTCTTGGTAGGAATAAACTGACACAGGTCAGAAAAGAGCCACTAAGGTATCTGCCAGTATAAACAGGTTTCCTGCAAGAGGGACACCTGGTCACTTGGCACCCACCAGGCTAACGAAGTGTCCCATGAAAGGCACACTGTAAACATCTAAGACCACCTCTCTAGAGCCCCTCCAGGGCAGTGCTACAGTTTACAGCCAATCTCAGAAAGACACTCCCACACTGGAGTAAACTCACAGCCTCACACCACTGGGCTGCTGGCCCATCCCCAAAGCTACCAGGTTGTTTCACTGTATCACACGGCGGCCACGCAGCTTCCTCTTCCTGGACACTTTCCTCCCGTTGCACAGGTCCCCTCTGATGCTCATCCATTGGTCAAGCCTCAGCTCATGCCACCTCTACAAGGGACCTTATGAATTATCCCCAGGCCCAGATGGGAGCCCTGCCCTCACCAGGTTGTATAGGAGGTATCTAGTTCTGGATCAGGTTCCCTTGCAGAACCCCAAGATTCACAACAGTAATAGCTTCCCCCCCCACAACTGGCTAATTATCCAAGGACAATTATATGCATTAATTTGTTTAATCTTCACAACGTCCCTACCATGTGACATCATTCCCATTTTACAGATGAGGAAACTGAAGTGAGGAAGAAGGAGCTTTCTTAGGGGCCATCTGCAGTAACAGAGGCAAGATTTGAATGCAAATCAAAACCCACTCAGGGCTTTCATCCTCTCTGAAACACCTAATTGTTTTGTCACTGTTTTCAAAAATCCCTGATTCTGGTAAAATATCAGAGATACATGGAAAAAATCCACTTTAAAAATGTACTGTTAAGAAAACTTAAGAAAAAAAAAAGACATTAACCAAAAAGACTTGATTAAGAACCCTGATGTAATCAAGGCCTTTACTTAATTTTTTTAAGTAAATAATACTGAAGCAAGTTAAAATATAAGGACACTATCTTTCTTAAATCCCTACGAACTTCCCTTTTTCAATCCCATTGACATTTTAAGTACCTACTACATACAGACATCTTCATATGCCCAATGTCTGCGAGAAAACAACGAAAGTAAGGGGAAGTCGCTGACAACATGGAAATAAATCAAAGACTCCAAGAATTTATGGGGGGAAATCTGTCTCTAACTTAAAAATGGATGTATTTTTGTTCTAAATCTAATGAAATGGAACTAAGGTGGGGGAGGGTTGGGAGATGAGGGGGAAATAGAATTTGCAAACACGACAACAGTGACATCTAGTGGCGATCATTGGGACAGACAGCCGAGTTCACTGGATACTTACGGAGCGCCAGTTAGAAACATCACGTCGGGCCCTGGCCGGCAGCGCGCACTCGCTCTCCTGACCTCGGGCTCTATCCCACACGTGAGCGACCTCATGCACACGCACCTCAGCCAAGTCCCAGATACAAAGTAGGTAAAGGGAAGGGTTCTGGCTGTTTTTCTCTTTCTATGATTTGATTTTGTTTTGTTTTTTACTTGATTTTATTTTATTTTAATTTATTTTATTTTATTTCTGCCCAGCATCTTATATTTTGGGAGAACCCATCCCACCCTCATTCCACAAGAAGTCTGCTCAGTTCATATGGTTCTCTTAAGACTGGTTCCCCCCTTGCAAGAGTGAGCACGTGCCTCAGGCCAGGTTTGCAAAAAGCCTTTGCAGGACAGTGTCAAAACCAGCGTCTCCAACTGTGTGGTCATACTGGGCTGGGGCTGCTGAAAGTCATCCTTTCCACCATATTGGCTCAGCCTAAGAATGATGACATCACAGAGCCAAGAGATGACAAGAAATGTGGGTCACAGGGGACCCCCTGGGTCCAGCCGGCCTCCAGCTTCCCAGCAACGACCAATACACTCCTTTGCTTCCTGAGCTAGTCTGACATGAGTCTTCTCACTTGCCTTGAACTTCTTCCTGGTTTGGCTCTTGATGCTGATGAAAGTTGGGGACCGCAGCTGATTTCCAAGCATTGAATCTTACTGTTCCCCTTTCAGAGTTCCTCCCCTCCCAAGAGCTTCCCTAACCCCTCCACCCTCCTGCATGGAAGCCGGTCACTCTCACTGCTTGATCCTCACATTTAGAACTTCTTTTTTTGCAGCAATAACAAATTAAAACCCCATTTAATAAAGCATTTTCCAGTTTCAAAACCTTTTTCAGAGCCATAGTCAAAACAAGAGTTAAACTGCCTGGGTACAAGTTTCAACTCTGCCAATTTTTACCTGTACAATGCCGGCCCAGTTCTTAGCGTCTCTGTGCTTCCATTGCCTTGTCTGTAAATGAGGATAATTATAGGTCCTTACTCATGAGGCTGCCAGGATGTTAGGTTAGTTAATGCATATGCCTTCTGAGAAGAATGCCCAACACGGGCAAGATCTGTGTGTCTGCTATGACTGTGACAATCATGACTGCTATTATCATTTTATCCCCAAGACAAACCCTCAAAGCCAGTATTTTTATTTTTATCCTTATTCTCATTTTGTAGATGAGGAGGTTAAAAATGATTGTAAGACAGACTCATTTAGGGAAAAACGTTGCTGAGATAATGTCAAGCCTTCTGATTCTTTGTCCCTCGCAACAATCTTCCCAAATCCTATAGACTCTTATAATGGCAGTAGTTACTTTATTGCTGTACCAATTGTAATGTGTGTCTCCTCTCATCAGCTGAGTTGTAATCTCCTTTACATGAGGAACTCTGATTAACACATCTTTAAAATCTCTCAGCAAGTAACAGGGGTAGCTTCAGAGAGTAAACAAATGCCTGCTGACTAATAGTATTTAATGCGATAAAATATACTTACATGAATCCTTTAAATAATAAGAAGAGTTTACAAAACAGGATGTTAGGTAGGGATAAGGGGGGACAGATGCTTTGTCTAGGGGGTTTCATTGAAAAATAGATGACTTTGGGAGGTGCTTTGTGTACTAGGAGGAACAAGGTGACCGGAAGTGTGCTTCCAAGAAAGAACAGTTGACATGTCCAGGGGGTCCCCAAGGACTGACCAGATGTTTGGTCTACA
>NW_003852420.1:9633467-9633800 GCF_000181295.1 Otolemur garnettii
TCTCAGGGGATGACCCATTCCTTCTCTGGAATGTGCTGTGCTCTAATGAACCCTGGCACTTGGCCTGCTTGCATCTGCCTGCTCTGCTCATCAACTCGGTACCAGTAACCATTTTTCCATGTTAGGGACCAAGAGCCAGGGGACACGGGACCTGACATCCCATCCCCACACCTGACAAGTATATATGTGAAACCCTATGACTGTCAAAAATATTTGGCTGAAAAAAATTCTATCCAAATATTAACAAGGTTATAACTTCTGAATAGTGAGCAATGGGTAACTTGCTTTGGCACGTCTGGAAATTTATTTAAGAGACTTCCAAAGATTCAACAG
>NW_003852420.1:9634093-9638010 GCF_000181295.1 Otolemur garnettii
TGGGAGCTCAGTCTAGAAGAGGGTAGAAGAATCCAGCTGGTCCTCAGAGGAGAGGAGTGAGTTTCCACACAGGGCTGCTCCGGCCGGGCACATGAGCATTCTACATCTGCCCCCACTGACATCCACCTTACACACAAGAGCAAATACTTGTCCAGTAAAAGCAGTGAAATATATGTAGAAAATATATCCTAAGTTCTTTTGTGACTATCTCAGTCCTGCCGAGCTTGATGGTGATGAGAATCTTTTCCTAGCTTTTGTTTACTATGTACTCATATTTCTTACGTCCTTTTCTAGTGTCTGTACATATTTCTTTGGGATTTCTTAAAATTCAATCAACCCAGATTTATTCTGGATTCTGTAGTCGATATGTTCTCTCAGTTTCCTGGGCTGGTTTCCTACCTCCACCATGGCTGGCATAGAACAGCTATAAGATTCTGTAAAAATATTACTTACAGTCTTAATGCCGTTTAAAAAATTATTTTCTTTTATCATTTCAGTGAGTCAGATCTGAAGACAGTGCTAAGGACGGTGGCTCACACCTATAATCCCAGCGCTAGGAGGCAAGGTGGGAGGACTGCTCGACCTCATGAGTTCAAGACCAGCCTGAGCAAGACTGAGACACCCTGTCTTTACCAAAGCAGAAAAACTAGCTGGGCATGTTGGCATGTGGCTGTAGTCCCAGCTATTCAGGAGGTTGAGACAGGAGGACCGCCTGAGCCCAGGACTGTGGGGTTACAGTGAACTATGATGACACTACTGTCCTCATGCCTGGGCAATGGAGAAAGACCTTATCCCCCCCCCCACAAAGAAAAATACCTGAGGAAAGTGAGTCAGACCCTTCTTTATTATTTAGCAAATATTTGTTCTGTGCCTACTGGGTGACAAGCTCTGGGGACAAAGTGACAAATGAAGGGCCTGCCCTCGAGGAGCTTGGACTCTGGCAGACACAAATCCCTCTCACCTCTGGAGGTGGTGTTCTTTTTCTCCAATCCAGTCATCTTTCTGTGCTAATTGCTCTGTAAATTTTCCAAATCAATCTTTTGAAGCAGACTGAAGAGAAAGGGGTCTCAAGGGAAAGGATATTAGGAGAGGGGAGAAATTGCCTCTCCTTTTACCGTTCTAATTATTGATTTAATGTCTGCTTTTACGCATGTATTGCAAAGCCCATGAGAGCAAGGAATCTTACAGATTTATTGATCATTTTATCTCTAGCACCCAGAACACTGCCTGGCACTTAGAAGACAGTCAAAAAATATGGACTGACTGAACAAGTAAGTTTGATGAGGGCTTTCTCATATACCCCCAATCATCCGCCCACCCATTGACCTATCCACACTTCCACCCAATTTTCTAGTATCCAGACTCTGATAATTCAGTTGTGTGCTCTCACCAGGGAGTCCCATTTCTCTCTCCTGGAATAGCAACATCACCCCATGAAGGAAGGAGCTAGAAATACTGCCTAATGGGTAGCAGGTGTTTGTTATGAACGGTTCAATGGAAGAACAGGTGACGCAGCAGATGAGTGGACCCATGTAGAGGTGGGCTCATCGTGAATGCACGTCCAGCTGAAGCATGGACAGGTCCAGCAGTTGGATGCTTGTGGCCAATGTGGGTGGTCGGGCAAGTGCATGGTGGTAAGTAAGGGGATGGCTGGGGTGACACATGTGTGAATCGGTGATTTGAAAATGGGAAGACTCAGTAAAGTGACCTGGATCCTTGTAACAATGTTCCCTCTATAAAGAAATTTTAATTTGTTCTAATCAGGAAGAAATCACAAAAACTAGGGTTTGGCATGTCTGTGGCACAGAGCCTGGCACACAAGGAGATGATCAATAAATGTTTTCCGAATGAAGGAGTGAATGAGATCAAGTGAATAAAAGAATGAAGACGGCTTCTTTCTTGGCATTTTTTTCTCTTTAACCCATTTTCTTAACTATGAATAAGGGTAAGGCGGAGAGAAGGGAATAATTGCGGCAGCTGTTGTGTCCTCAATAGCAGAACAGAAACCACCAGCCACCTGCACCCCACGCTCACTGCACTGTTCACAGTGTCCAAGACAAGAAATCAGGGAAGGCGGCCAGCAACAGCCGGGCAGATAAAGAAAGTCCGGTACACGAACACAATCGAATGCTATTCAGCCACAAGAAAAGAATAAAATCCTGTCATTCACAGCAACTTAGGTGGAACTGGAAGGAGCCAGGAATGGCAAGTTAAACACTGCCTCTTCTCATTCGTATGTGGAAGGTAAGAACAAGTTGATCTCATAGAAGTAAAAGGAAGTAGAACAGAGGATACTAGAGGCTGAGAAGGTGGGGGAAGGGAGGAAGGGGGGATTTGTTAAAGGATATAGAACTGCAACTAGATATAGGAAGAGTGAGTGCTAGTCCTCTCTACCACCTTAGAATGACTGTAGTTAACAATAACATAGTTTACCAATAGCTGGAAGAATATCAGATGTTCCCAACACAAAGAAATGGTAAATATCTTGGACGATGGATATGCCAATTCCCCCTAATCCGATCAGTATGCATTGTACTTATGAATGTGTAGAATTATTTTATGTCAATTTAAAAAATAAAATAAAAAGAGACCACTAACTACCAGATCTCTCTCTCTCTCTCTCTCTCACACACACACACACACACACACCACTGTCACAAACACTCACTGTGGCCTGCCCACACCCACTTCCCGAGCTGGCACCCCATCCCCCAGCTTCTTTGTGTGTTGGCTGCCAACAGCTCATAGCTGCACCCTTTCTCCAGGAAGGACCCTTGACTGATGGCATGACCTGGCCCATAAGTTATCATCTCCCTTCTGCTGGAAGTGTCACACAACCAATGCTGGACTGATGTTGCAGCATAACAGGCCAGCCCACTTGTCTCAAGGAGGAACATCTCTATAGGCCAAGACTACACTGTACATGAGCCAAACCCTTTACTTGGTTCCTGCCCATGACTGTCCTTCTCTCCTGTTCTCTCTCTCAAGAGAGCCCACCATCAACAAACAATGCACCCCTGAATCCCTGTCTCTAAGGAACTCCACCTCCGCCAGCCTCTGACCCCATGACCGTTGTCTGCATAACGTTTCCCAGACACAGAATAAAGCTCAGGCCTTTGTCGCTGCTCTTGTGATGAGGGCTTTCTCATATAGCCCGAATCATCAACCCACCCACTGACCTACATACTTCTACCCAATTTTCTAGCATCCAAACCCTGATAATTCATCTGTGTGCTCTAACCAGGGATCCTATTTCTCTCTCCTAGAATAGCAACATCCAATATTCCACAGTGGGATATTTTAAGAAAAGGAAATGGGAATAACATGGCAAGGTTGCCACCTGGGCCTTAGAAGTAGAATATCATATCCCAATGGCCTGAGCCAACAGCTGGAGATGGGAACGTCAAGGCATCTCTCCACCTAGCCGACGGGGCTTGCTACTCTCCTGTGCTGCCTTTAACTGAACCGTTCAGACATTCGTGTGCTCACTCTCTCTCTCTCTCTTTCCTCCCTCTCTCCCCCTCTGCCTACTCTTCATTCCTGCCTCACATGACCCAGGCAATCAAAACTCACGGTACCCTCCCTGCTCAGGATCTATAAGTAATTAATCTTTGAACCGTCCTATTGTAATACTATATTGAATTTGTGCCTTCAATATGAGGAATCTGGGGCTACTCCAGTCTGAGTTTCCCTGGGATGCCAGAGAAAACACAAGGGCTGGCTCCTAGGCCAGAGTGGTGGTCAGGTAGGCATAAACCAGACATGGCTCAGACAAAAGTCATGGCATGTCTACCAATATGAACAAGTCTCCCAAGTGAGAGACACCCTGGCCACAGGTCAGACTGGGCATTAAGCTGCCCATCACGTAAAAGAAGTGTCCTGTGAAAGCTCTACTCTAAACAACGAGGTCAGCCCCC
>NW_003852420.1:9638532-9641518 GCF_000181295.1 Otolemur garnettii
GCAAAGCCCACCAGCGTATGTGAAGGTTGATCCCAGGGAGCACCTGGAGGGGGTCAGGGAAGTGAGATAGGAAAGGGAGAAGCCAGTAATTAGTGTGTTCATGAGCTGGTTACTGCTGTGGGCAGCTGGGGTCCCATCTCTCTGGGAACTCTGGAGAACTGTGTAGAAGTAACGTCAGGATTGTCTCACCTGATGACAAGGAAGCAGGGACATTTATCCACCAATTGCTGTCCCCCATGGTTGAAGGCTGCTGGGGAGGGGGGGTAATTTTCCCCAGTATTTTGGCCTGCTCTGCCTTTAGGCCAAGAAAACTCATCGCTAGACCCCGCCCCCCCTTCAGACAGACGGCCACAAACATTTGCGGTTGAAAGCCGTGGGCACACAGGGAATGGTTGGTGTCCAGGTAATACGGCCCATCACACTCAGCCACAGTGTCCCTGTGGTGACACACAGCAGTGTCTTCCTCATTCATACACCTCAGTGACAGTGCAGGTGCAGGCTGAGAGCGGCCAGGAGTTGGACAGGGAGAGGAGGAGGGAAACCCCTCAGTACAGATCAGGCCAGAGTTAGGGTAGCTGACAAGGAGCCAGGAAACGCTTCCAAGACACAGCACCCGCCTCACCTGCACTCCCAGTCGGGGGGGATTTAGTCACCCTATTTCCAAATTAAGATCACGTTCACAGGCACTGGGAGTTAGGACTTCAACATACCTTTCTGTGAAACACAACAGACATGAAGTTTGAAACCCTCTGGGGCCCATTCATTCCAAGAGAGGGGCCCCAGGGGACTCTCCAGATTCCCAATTTGCTTTTCAAAGTCTACTCAGGATATTTTCCTTGATTTTGTGAACCGTATCCCCAGATCCTTACCACAAAGTCCAAAACCTCCTTGGTTAAGTTATTATAGGAATTAATGTGAACTAAGCCCAGCTACATTCCAAATGTAGTCTATAGACCAGCAGCACCCACATCACCCAGGAATGTGCTGGAATGCAGAGTCTCAGGCCCCAACCCAGACTCACGGAATCAGAATCTACATTTTAACAAGGTCCCCGAATGTTTCACGTGCACGATATAGTTTGAGAGCCTTGAACTAAGGTACATGGAAATGTTTTATAAACTGTAAAGCAATAAACACATATATGATCTAGTTTATTTTCAGTTGTTTGTTATACGATCCACCCAACTTCACCTATGTGTCAAAAGCAGTATCCCAAGGGCCTGGTGAAGCATTTAACACAGTCCAAAGATTTTATATAAGACAGTGCCTGATAATAATAAATAATAATCTCAGAGAAGCTCTGACTCATAGGAGACAATATTAATGGGTAGAATCTCCTCGGCAAGAAATTTGGTAATCATACAAAATCTCTTTAACTACACATAACCTTAGATCAAGTAATCCCACTTGTAAGAATTTGCCTTAAGGAAGTCATTAAGCACGTGTTCAAAGATTTGCATGGCCTTATATCAAGGGGAAAAATGAGGTAATTCAAAACAGCAGATTCAATGGATTAAAATAAATTATGTTATCTAAATAAGACAAAGCTCCATAATCACAGCAAGTATTATGGAAATATATTTATCACCAGTGCATTGGCCAAGCAGGATTCGTGCAGCACAATTTAAAAAAAAGAAAAAGTTTCACTTGTTCATCCTTCTGCTGTTTGAGACAGGAGAAGGGGTACTCATTTTCCGCTCCTTGGATGAAAACCAGGGTAGCTTTCATGAGACATCTGGGCCCTCTTAGCTCATGAGAAGTACTCCAGACACTGCTGGTCGTGAAAAAGAAAAGAAAAAGAAAAAAATGTATCAGTAATGGTAATGAAGAAATAGCCCAGTTCAATGTAATAATTAAAATGTCAATCTCCATTCAAAATTAAATTTCTTCTTCCTTTAGTTGATGTTGCCACAGCCTCACCACCTGCAGTGCTAGCTGTAAACGGATGGGTAGGAATCATACCCGGAAAAAGGAAGGCAGGTATGATCAAAACAAAATCGAATTGGAAATTTGCAAAAGAGACATTGCATGTGTGTGTGGACAGTGTTATGAGCTGTTGAAAGGATTGGCTGGGAAGTTAAATAGGGGTAAATTCAAATCTTAAATATGCCATTTAGTAGCTGGGTGACCTCAGGCAAATGGCTTAAGCTCCCTCACTAAGCTTCATTGCCTCATCTGTGCAATGATGTTCTCCTAGGTCATGAAGGTTCAATGAGATAATGCAGGCAGCACTGTAATGTGCTCACAAATGGTAGCTGCTAAAGGTGGCCTGGGTGGCCCAGGAAATGACAGGCTTGAGCTCAGACCCCAGTGGTCAAGGACTGGAAGCCACTGGGCCATCTGCAATTCCTACTGTGCAGTTAGGTGGCCCTACTCCCCATGCCCACCCCATCCCAGAAACGATCCCCTTCCCGGAACAAAGATGCTTACGGAAGCCACAGGGAAAGACCCAGATCCAAACTGGGCTTAGAAGGAAAAATACACTTCCTTCAACCAAGCGCTTAAGGACACCTGACTTGCACAGGCCAGCGGGAACTAGAGCCAGAGAGCCCTTTCTTTTTTTCTTTTTTTTTTTGAGACAGAGCCTTAAGCTGTCCCCCTGGGTAGAGTGCTGTGGCATTACAGCTCACAGCAACCTCCAACTCCTGGACTTAAGCGAGTCTCCTGCCTCAGCCTCCCAAGTGGCTGGGACTACAGGCGCCCGCCACAATGCCTGGCCATTTTTTGGTTGCAGCCAACATTGTTGTTTGGCGGGCCCGGGCTGGGGATTCGAACCTGCCACCTTAGGTGTATGTGGCTGGCTCCTTAGCTGCTTGAGCCACAGGCACCGAGCCAGGAAGAGCTTTTCTGATGGCATAATCCCTTCCAAAATCATTTTTCCCTAGTTCTAATTCCTTGTGATAAACTGTGGCCTTGATTTTTGTCTTTAAGTGATGTTAAGGCCCCCTGAAAGTGTTTCTCACACTTCAATGTACATATAAATCAC
>NW_003852420.1:9641538-9652752 GCF_000181295.1 Otolemur garnettii
GTTGAGCTATAGGTGCCGAGCCAGAGAGACCTTTCAGAAAGCTCTGATTTTTCTAAATTAAAATTGGGATCTTCATGAGATGCTGGGGGCCAGGAAAGCCAGATCCAATAATGACGGATTAAATTTCTCACCAGCCCAGTGGGACAAGAAGAGGGAATGGGAGAGGAAGTGACATAAAATACTGTTTTTATTTTTTTTTAAATGTTCATTTTAAATTTTTTGACAAATCAAAACCTGAACTTGATTAAAAGCAACAGTACCATGCCTTTGTCCTCCCCATCCAGCTTCTTGCTCCCCAAGAACCATTTCTAATTCTTTAGCTTTTTCTTCTGGGTGTTTAATTCGTATCACCAATATATGTACAGTCCGCTCTCATTACTCACAAATTTTGTATTTATTAATTAGCCTATAACTAAAATGTATTTGAAACTCCAAAATCAATAATCATGGCTCTTTTGTAACAATATCGAATCTCCTCCCACGTGCTTTTGCCCAGTTGAGCAGGAGCAAGTCACCCCGATTTCTCTGTTTCGGCTCATGCACAGAGATGACCAGAGGATGAGGCCTGGGGTCAGTGTAATGCAAGAGCCCCCAAAGTTTGAGGCTGCAGTGAGCTATGATGATGCCACTGCACTCTAGCCTGAGCAACAAGGCAAAACTCTGTATCTACAAACAATAATCCTTTCCAAGCAACTATCAGGGGAAAGAAAAAAGAGAAAACATAGAATTTACCTATGATCAGTTTTATTCTATGGGCTATCATCCCTTTTTACTAGTATTTATTCTGTTGCTTCATCATTCCAGACTGGCCCTTATATGCTTCTTCCGATGCCTCCTGTGTCCTTTTGCCCCCTTCGGTTCTCAGGGACTTCACTGTCTGGCAATACGAGCTGTTCCAGGCTCATCATGAATTGTTCTCCTCCAGCTCTAGAATCAACCATCTCCTGGAGGCAGAGCTCCCCTTGCAGTAAATGGCTAAGGATCAGCGAGCACACGGCCACCACACAGGTCCTCTCAAGCCTCTGCTTGCATCCCACGTGCTCATTGGCCAAAGCAAGTGATGTGGCCAAGCCTGAAATCAAGATGCAGGGAGCAACCACGGCAAAGGGTGTGCACGTGTATCTGATTTACAGGAGGCCTGAGGAACTGGGGGGCGACGATCCCACATTCACCTTATTCCAAGGCCTTCCTTTAAAGCATATTGAATTCTGTTGGGCAGCAAGTACAGATCTGACTCCCCCCCCCAAAAAAAAATCAAGAATGCTGGCAGCTGTATCCTTATTCTAAACCTAGCAGTCAGTTAGAAACAGAGACAGCAGCAGATATGCATAATAATTATAATAACTTGTTAATATAAATCATAATAGTCTTCATGTGAAAGGGCTCTTTCACTTACTCTCATTAGTGCTATCACAAGAGTTCTACTCTTCTGTTCCCTTCAACAGCTACTATACCAGCTTTTGTTTGAAAGTGGTAGTTTGCTAGTTTGTTCATTGAAGTGGTAGTTTGTTTTTTTAGTCCAAATGACGAGACTCTGAGTCAGTCTGGAGTCTCAGGGCCAGCAGAGAGAGCTTCCCCTGGCAAAGAACATCCTTCCATCTCTCTTGCCAGCCGCTTACCCCTGGCTGCAGCCACTCTATCAAGGCTGCTAAAAGAGCAAGAGGGCATCAATGCAAACGAGCATTCTAAATATTCCCTGCTCTTTCCCCCAATACTGCAGCCTCACCCAGCGTACAATCTGTGTCATAAAGCAGCCATCAGCAACCTTTTTGGCACCAGGGACAACATTCATAGAAGATAAATTTTTTCATGGATGGAAGTGGCAGAGGGGAGGGCCTTAGATTCTCATAAGGAGCAAGCAACCTAGATCCCTCCAATGTGTGGTTTCCAGTGGGGTTTGCACTCCTAAGAGACTCTAATGCCGCTGCCGATGTGATGGGAGGCAGGAGCCCAGGGGGTGGAGCAAGTGACAGGGAGCAGCTGTAAATACAGATGAAGCTTTCTCGCCAGCCACTCACCTCCTGCTGTGCAGCTGGTTCCTGATAGGCCACAACCAGTACCAGTCCATGCAAGCATTTTGCCACTGCAGAACAAGAGTCGCCAGCTCTCCTGCCTGTAATGTTTGTCACCTCCTCACCTTGCAAAGCCTTGCATGCACACTCAGCCAATTCCACCTTTCATGTTGTTACCTGCAGAACTCTCCTTCCAGGTGCCAAATTCTGTGTGAGTCAGGGGTTTTAGGTACAAACAACAAAATCCACTATGACTAGCTTAAGCACAAAAAATAATAATAACAATCATTAAGCAAATAATAGTAATCACAGAATCTTTGGGACAGCAAATTCTTCTGCTGGTTTGGAGCTAAGTACTAAGAATGGTATCAAAGGTGATCCTGTGGAACTAACATGAGGAGGGAATCACCCTACATCATCTGGACTTTTCACTGCACTTGCTGTCGCCACCAACCACACTGATATCGGTTCTGCTTCAAAATGGTAGCCTTGCAGCCTCCAGGAAATCATTGCCACTTGCCACCACCACCACCACCACAGCCACCCTGCCACCACCCACGTCAGAAAAAATGGCCACTCTAAGTACAAACTGTCTCTTCACCTCACTCCAAGTAAAAGTCATGCCTCGGTCATAGGCCTGTGGCCTGGCTGCAAGGGAAGTTGGGAATTTGAGATTCTGGTATGAATTTTATATGGGATAAAACCTAGAGATTTCCACAAATATTGAAGAGGACTTTCCAAGGATGGTGGACAGCCATGAATATGACTGATGTATACAAGAGTCACTGAGGTGTTTTAAAGTAGGAAAAGCAAGATGCAGAATAAGACACATGAAATACAATCACTTGCATAAGAGGTAGGCATAGTCTACGTGCATACATGATCTCTGGAAGTTTCTGCAGGAAATAAGTAACTATTATCTCTGGGGATGGGAACTCAGTAATCAGGGGTGGGAAGAAGACTTAATTATTATCCCTGTAGAACTTCCTGTACACTTTGGTCAAGATGGATGCAATGGAAGGGAGGAGAAAGAGGGAAGGGGGAAGAGAGGAAAGGAGGAAAGAAGATGCCATGTCTCCTGCTTCTTCCATTCTCAGTGGTGGACGCCAGCGTGGCGCCAGGGAAGGCCTTTTTACTGTTATTTGCTCCTCCTCATCCTTCTTCATCCAGCCCTGTAGATACGGCAGGACACTGTCTTTCACCCTGGCAAGGAGAAAATTTTAGAACTTGCCTGGGCGTATAAAGGGCTTGTTATCCACCCAGCTGGAAAGGAGGGTGTAGCTATAATAGGCACATTCTGCCTCTTTGCACTGAGCAAAACGCGTTCTCCAAGCACATGAACATAGCTCCCAAGTCCTGTATTCAAAGGACTCAATGAAAGTAAAAAATACATTATAGGCATCTACTGCCATTTCTTTGTTGCCTGAGTTTTAGATTTATAAGCTGAAGACTCAATAACGAAACTGATACCAGGTAACACCCTGTTTGTTTTGTCAAATGAAACCATCAACTAAACAAAAATGCCATTTCTTTTCTCCTTCTTATTCTATCTAAATTAATTACACAGAATTTTTTTTAACTTTGAAGATTCATCAAACTTTTTAACCTTTTAACTTTGAAGATTCCCATTCAAAGAAAATGGGAAGGTGCTAGAGGTCGAAAGGTGTTGAAAAGTTAGCCAGGTGCAGTGGCTCATGCCCATAATACTAGAACTTTGGGAGGCCAAGGTAGGAGGATGTCTGGAGGCCAGGAGTTCAGTGTATGGGGAATTAACAACAGACTTTCAGAGTCCTCCACTCAGTTATTTCCCTTTGTGTTCAGTGAACACGGAATATGGCCAGATTTCTCATCCAGCCCAATCTACCCATTGGATAACGCAGATATGACTTACCTTTTTGAAGGTGGTAATGCACAGACCAGTATGTCAGTGTGTAAGTAATTAATAACAGATATTATTTAAACATCTGCACCATTATCCTGTAAGATTTTGAGATCAGGAGATACAGCTTCTCGTTATCCTCCACCCTTTCGCTACAGTAACTATCTGCTCACTAAAAATAAATAAACACCTTGAGACAGTTCTCTAGAAACTACAGGTTATTACGGGCAACTATCAAGTTCTTATCCAGTGTTTCAAACACTCATTTTTGAGTTTTCCATCTCAAAAATCACCTCCTGTTCTCACACTCCCCAACACTCAAACAGCTGGCAAGAGCAGACACCCTCTTCCGTGTTCCTTAGCACCAAACTTCCCATTTGAAGATAAAAGTCCCTGCCTGGCTAATCTGGGTCATTTCAGCACGCAATACAGGGTCTAGTTTACCATAATATAGTGGCTGAATGAATAAATAGGGTAACTAATTCATTGCTGATGAATATGTCTGAAATAACAGACTCTGGGCATTAATTCTGCTTGTTTTTTAAGGGAACTAGGAATGAACTTCGTATGTTTGTATGTCTATAAAATTGTGAAGTCCAGAATACACTTTTTCATCCATTTCTAACCCAGGACCTTTGGAGATGAGTCAGATCTGTGTCATAAGAATGACAGTAACCGGACAATATATAAAAAATGAATAGCCTGGAACATATAATATGGAAAAAAGGCACAAACATAATGTTGAATCAAAGAAGCCAGACAGGAATGCGTGTGGTTTGATTCTATTTATGTAAAGGACAAAAACTGGCAAAACCCATCCAAAGAGTAGAAATCAGGACAGTGGTTTAGCCCGGGCAGTGCAGTTAATATGTTAAAGGGGGCATTAGGAGACTTCTGGGAACTGCTGATGTCCTGTTTCTTGATCTGTGCATTCTTTATACACAGGTAAGTTGAATTTGTAAAAATTCATCAGCTATATATTCATGATTTGTGCTCTTGTCTATATATAATGTACTATATATACATGTATACATATATATTTATAATGCCAATTAAAAGCTTAAAAAATAACCTAGACCACAAAGAAAGATGAAAATTAGTTGAATTGTTTAGCACAATCCAGGCATTTTCAACCTAAATGAAAAAACATATTGGTATAAATGGAGCCATTAATATTTCAGGGTCACACAGAAGATCCTGAGCACCACCTGAGTTCTAACTGGCAGTGAGTAGTCTCCAGAAAGCAATGAGAGTGCATTTACTTGGTTGGTATTGGCATGGAGGGAGGTGAGACCAGACAGCTGTTGACCTCATTCCTATAGTTGATGGACTGGACCAAATTAGGAAATTCCATTTCAAGTTTTTTTTTTTCTTTGAGGCGGAGCCCCAAGCTATCTCCCTGGGTAGAGTGCCACGGCATCATGCTCACAGCAACCTCCAACTCCTGGGCTCAAGCCAGTCTCCTGCCTCAGCCTCCCAAGTAGCGGGGACCACAGGCGCCCGCCACAACGCCTGGCCTTTTTTTGGTTGCAGCCATCATTGTTGTTTGGTGGGCCCGGGCTGGGGATTCGAACCCGCCACCTTAGGTGTATGTGGCTGGCGCCTTAGCCGCTTGAGCCACAGGCGCCGAGCCCATTTCAAGTTTTTAATGATTTTAATTACAAAATCCTTTATTTCCTGACAATGTTCAACTGACCTTTTTAAATCTAAAATAACTTAGAAAAGATAGCAATTTCTAAATAGGATAATATTCAAGTGAAAACACAGATTCTAAATTTAAAACCTTTTCTATTAAAATTTATCTCACTCTTCGTGTGATGGAAGCAAATTGCTAAAGCCTGTATTATTCTGCATGAAATTCCAGCACCGCACGGTGGGCATTCCATCCCTCCATTCATTTTACAGATGAGGAAATCATAAATTTCCTGTCTGTTTCTTTAACCACTGCACCCTCAGAGCCCAATGCAGGAAGCACTCAACCAGGGCTTGTTATATGACCTTTTATGATCGAAGGAGGTTTGGAAAGGTAGTGTGAATTGCCCACCCTTCCTGGGTGGCCCCGTTCTCTTTGATACAAATCCAACAAGAATGTCCCAGCGGAACTGGGTAGTGATCCCCAGGTGAGCCATGCCAGGTGTGGCCCAGACTTTGCCATGGGGCCTTCTATTGTACGGTGTCTCACTCTTCTCGGGATTTCAATCACCCTCTTACTCAGGGATGACTCGCTTCGGCTTCAGCCCCCTGGCTGATCACATAGGCTCCTGGACAAGGGAGACGGTTGTTCTTACCCGGAGGCAGGAGTCTCCTGGGCTGGACACACGTGGTGGTGGGAGTGATGGATATACCTGGAGGACTGGGGAAGTGGAGCTGCTTTAACACGTAGACTAGTCCTGGGCGGGTCTGGAGAAACAGGAAAACCGCCCGCAGCCCAAGAGTCCCAAGCTGAGAGAGAGGTCGCCAGAGGGACTGTGGGGGTTGAACTAGCATTGATGTTTGCCCCGCCTCCCAGCTCAGAGGAATCTTTCTGCCACCCGCTGGCCCTTAAAACTTCAGCCCCCGCAGTGGCCCGTACCTGTAGTCCCAGCGACTGGGGAGGCTGAGGCGGGAGGATCGCTTGAGCGCAGGAGTTGGAGGCTGCAGGAGCCAGGATGACACCGCTGCACTCCAGCCTGGGTGACAGGGCAAGACCCTATTTCTAAAAAAAAAAAAAAATCTTCTGCGGACTGCGACTCTTCTCCCCAGGAGCGAGACCTAGCAGGCCCGGGCCGGGCGTGCCCTCGCCTGCCCCGCAGCTCGCTGGCCCGAGCCGGCCGGGCCGCTGGGGGCCGCGCAGGGCGGGGACCGCGCACCCGGCGCAGCGCGCGGCTCGGGGCAGGCGCACGGCCTCGGCGGGAGTTCCGGCCCGCGACCGCCGCAGCCTAGACGAGCGCCCGCTGCGACTCGGCGCCCCACTTCGCCGGCGTCCGCCCCCGGGCACGGCCTGGGGTGGTCTCTAGGGGCGCAGTTCTGCAAGTGTGCGAGGCTGGACGCCTCAGGCTCCGGGAAAGGAGGTGAGTGGTAAGGCACTGCGGCAGGAGCTGGAGCCGGAGGCTGCGATGGGCGCCAGTGCCTCCTGAGCCCCCCGCCCGCTTTCTTTTTGCAGCCCCCTGCCCTTAAATAGCTGTTACATTGAACATAATTTCTTACGGTTGAGACCACCTTCTCCAGCGCGCAAAACAAACTTTCAGTCCAGCCTAATAGGGATAAGGGACAGATTGCTGTCCACCCACCGTCTGACTCCGGCCCCTGCAGAGCTGGCCAAAGACTGGCCGAGTGGCCTTCGGACACCGAGCGCGCTCGGATCCTCCAGGGAAAGAAGCCTCGGGGACTGCTGCCCCCACCTTTTCCTTCCTTCCTTTCCTTCTTTTTCTTCCTTTTTGCTTGTATTTTTCTTTCGTTTTCTGTGAAGGGCTGTTGAGCTTCTTGGTTAGATATCCCTACATGCAGTGTTCCCGCTGAAGTTTGCGGCTCTCCTCAACAAGTAACAGCTTGTTGCAGATGAGACGTTCACTCCAAAATGAAGGCGCAGAAAGATAGCAGAGGAATGCGGGGAAACCAGATTGTCTAATTTTAGCCGCATTTCGCTGCAAAGGAATCACCAGGTATTGCCCAAAGGAGTAGTGTTTTGATCGCCCAGGTTAGGAAAGAACAAGACCTTTCATCTGATTGCCCCGTGAAACCATAAAAGAAAGTTTACTTTCTATATGTACAAAACATTTTAAATAACAACCTTCAGTTCTGGCAATGGAGAAATTCTTCAAGTCAAGCAGTTCAATGCCACATTATGAGTTTGAAGGAGATGTCCTTATTGTCTTTTTTTTTTTTGAGACAGAGTCTCACTTTATCGCCCTCAGTAGAGTGCCTTGGCGTTACAGCTCACAGCAACCTCAAACTCTTGGGCTTAAGCTTTTCTCTTGTCTCAGCCTTCCAAGTAGCTGGGACTATACAGGCGCCTGCCACAACACCTGCAATTTTTGTTGTTGTTGCAGTTACATTGTTGTCGTTAGCTGGCCAGGTGGGTTCTAACCCGCCACCCTCGGGCATGTGGCTGGGGCTCTGCTGACTGAGCTGCTGGTCGCTGCCCCCTTATTGTCTTTTTGCTGGGAAAGATTTGTGTTAATAGAAATGCTTAGTAGAAGCAATCGAATTTCCTCCCTGTCGTTTTAGTTTTCATTCGTATTGGTGTTGCAACATTTATCAAGATCATTTCCCACTGTGGTGGATTAGAGTTTGGAGTTAGAGAGACCTGTGTTTCTACGTGGGTTCCCACCATCAAATTTGCTGGGTGACTTTAGATAAGTTGCCTAACCTCTCTGAACCTGGGTGTCCATATTTCTAAGTAAGGCTGCAAAGAGGATGAAGGGGATAACAGAAGCCTGTAGGAAATGAAGGGCACATCACTGTGTCATAGATGAAGCTGATGATGACAGAGGCAAGCAGTTAGGACTAATGCCTGCCTGGTGCAAGAGGGCTCTGTGTGAGCCTTTGTGCCTGGGGAGTAGATACATTGCAGCAGTGTATGCTTCTGTCTATGAAAATATAAGGAGCTACTTTTGAACTCTTGAATTTGGTTAGAACACATAAAATGTGTCCTAAATCTCTTCAGATTTACTGTATAGTGTATTTTGAGATTCTCTTATGCTTACAAATGTGCAGTTTCAAATCAACACAGAACAGATATGATATTGATTGTTTAATTATTGCTTGTTATTAGAAAGAGTGGTCCTCAGATGTCACCACAGTCCTCGGTTTAGTATTGATTTGGGTAGGTGGGAGGGAGGAACCGAGGCCTGGAGTTCACTTTTCCCTTGGCTGAGTGAGCCGCAGACCGGTATCATCTGGTGCTTGGAGAAACTCAGGGCCCAGCCCAGACCTGCTGGATAGAATCTGCATCCTAACAAGATCCTGAGGGATCTGTGTGCACTGTCAGAAGAGCCTGTTCTCGGGAGTGTGAGCACATTGATATTTCTCCAAAATGGGCCTTCTGGAAACACAGATTTCTCATGAGCTGTCCTTGCACGGTGAAGTGGAAAAAATTCATTCTAATCATTCAAATGATTTTTACTTTAACTGTTTAAAATAGCGAAGAGCAGAAATAAGAGAGAGCTGACATCTCAAGCTTTGTTTAAATTCTGCCAATTTGGGGTTCTGGTGCTCCCCTTATCCTCTGACACATTGTGCTTAGCTTCTTTTCTTCTAGCTGCTCCAATGAAAAGAACACCACGGTTTGAAGTTCACACCCACACCTGTACTTTGAAGAATAAGCTTTTTATGTCTGTTGCTCCTCTTTTAAAATCTTTTGCCAAAGGTGTATCCAAAAAATTGATGCATTTATCTATCAATTTGTATATGATATAAAACAATAACTTCAGTAAATCAAATCCATGACAGTGATTATTAATGACTTATATCTTTATATGCATTTAAGATAAAGAACTATATACAATAATGACTGAAGTAGAAATTATTCTGCTTTATTTTGTGAACTTCCATACAAGAAAATGTCATCAATATTTGTAAGGGGAATATAGTAATTTATATGTATTAGGAATAAGGGAAGGTTTTTTTGTTATTTGTTTGTTTTGGGGACAGAGTCTCAAACTGTTGCCCTCGATAGAGTGCTGTGGCATCAGAGCTCACAGCAACCTCCAACTCTTGGGCTTAAGTGATTCTCTTGCCTCAGCCTCCCAAGTAGCTGGGACTACAGGCGCCCACCACAACGCCCGGCTAGCTTTTGGTTGTAGTTGTCATTGTTGTTTGGCAGGACCAGGTTGGATTCAAACCCACCAGCTCTGGTGTATGTGGTTGGCACCCTAGCCACTTGAGCTACAGACGCCATGCCTAGATAGGGAAAGGTGTGTGTTTTCCTTTAGGCAATTATGCCTCGATAAAGTTGATTCTTAAAAAGATAACATGAAGGATTGCCCATTGCTCAAATAGCCCAGAGACAGTCAAGAAAAGTAGTAAAGAAGGAAAAGTTAAAATTGATACATCACTGGGCAGCGCCTGTGGCTCAGTGAGTAGGGCGCTGGCCCCATATACCGAGGGTGGTGGGTTCAAACCCAGCCCAGCCAAACTGCAACCAAAAAATAGCCAGGCACTGTGGCGGGCGCCTATAGTCCCAGCTACTTGGGAGGCTGAGGCAAGAGAATCACCTAAAGCCCAAGAGCTGGAGGTTGCTGTGAGATGTGACGCCACAGCACTCTACAGAGGGCAACAAAATGAGACTCTCTCTAATAAAAAAAAAAAAAATTGATACATCAGGCTGACAAAGAAAATGCATAGCCAAGTGATCCTGGAAGAGTGGGTGGATGGAGAAATAATGTGTGTAAATCTAGATAGTGTGAGACCATTTTTATAAGACTAAGTTAAGATGATGAGTTTAATATCTGGGGCAATGGGAATCCTGCAGTTTTTTGGAAGAGAAGGCTAAAATGAAAAACAAAAGAAAACTGTTTTCCTCTGCTGGGTCTACGGGCACGTTCTGGTTCCCTTCTCACATCCCGATCTCCGTCCGCCTGTATCTTCTGCAGACACCTGCACTTGCCACAATGCTGTCATCCAGTGACTTTGCGGCTGCTTCCTGGGAGCTCGTGGTCCATGTCGACCATCCCAGCATAGCAGAGCAGAAAGACGTCACACTGAGAGTGTCCGGAGACCTGCACATCGGGGGCGTGATGCTTAAGTTAGTAGAAAAGATCAGTAAGTTTCTCTTCTTATGGCTTCTCTGTTTTTAAAACTCTGCCTGTTGCTTCACCACTAACTGGCTGGCCTAGGTTGTCTGACCATCTGGGTTTTTCTGCTCATTCATCTTGTAATGGCCCAGAGAGCAATATCCCCTCCTCTCCCGGAGGAGAGAAAGAAATAGAGCAAGAGCCTCAGGCTGAATTCCAATGATGCTTGTAAAAACTTGAGTCTTAATCTGTTGAAAGCTGGCTCCCGTCAGCCATCATTCCCCAGCCCATGGATCCACGAATGGATTAATAACTTGTGGTATATGTATACCATGGAATACCAAGCAGCCTTAAAAAAAGATGGAGCCTTTTCCTCTTTTGTGTTTACATGGAGGGACCTGGAACATATTCTCCTGAGTAAAGTATCTCAAGAATGGAGGAAAAAGTATCCAATGTACTCAGTACTTCTATGAAACCAATTTATATTTACTCACACTTTGTTATGAAAGATAGAACACAACCATACCCAGGATGAAGGAGAGATAAGGAGTGGGAAGGGAGGGAAGGGGAGAGGTTTGATAGAGGGAGGTAAAAGGTGGGACCACACCTA
>NW_003852420.1:9654218-9708326 GCF_000181295.1 Otolemur garnettii
CACCTGGCTATTTTTTGGTTGCAGCCGTCATTGTTCTTTGGCGGTCCGGGCTGGATTCCAACCCGCCACCTTGGGTGTACGTGACTGGCACCTTAGCCACTTGAGCCACAGGCGCCAAGCCTCATAGGATTTTCTAAAACAGTTGTACAAATTTATACTTCTATTAACGGCATTAAACAAAAGGTTTCCCCGATTTAAAAAGAGGGAAACCTGTTTATAAAAGAACAAGTCAACAAATAGACTGGTGGCTCTTACTTTTGCAAGATAAAAGATAGAATATGAACAACAACATGGATGTAACAAAGATTCGACTTTCATGCCAGCATGAAAGGAGGGGAAAGATGAAAAGCTGATGCTAGCATTGAGAGGAGAAATTATTCGACTCTGATTTCAACGTAGACAGTTTGGAAATTGGGGGCATGGTGGGACTGCTAAGAGTTGGGCATTACAGAGAACCGTGAAATGCCAGTTCTGTCACACCTGTGTGGACTTTGATTAGGGGCTATCGACACTCTCTCATGATACAGTGGGATATCAGGATATATCATGAGAGAAATCATCCGGACTGAATCACATCGAATGATTTTGGCCTTCCCAGAAAAAGCCATGGCCTAGGGGGATTTTAGGGATGAGAATTTTGGCATTTGTCATGTACAAAAATTTCATGTTTCTGCTCCTTCCACAGTGTTTACTTGTAAATGATGGGAAGGTTCAATCACTGTTTTCTCTCCGCCTCACCTTGGAAACTTGGGAGAGAGGCCAGGAACTGTGGGATTGAATTGCAAAGGGAGGTGGGGAGCTGAAGACCAGGTGCTGCTCTCAGGGTTTGCACATGGTGAAACTGACCCTCCAGGCCAGGCTGTGTCTCGTTTGACTGAACTGTGTTTTCAATTTCTGCAGACATATCTCAGGACTGGTCAGACTTTGCTCTGTGGTGGGAGCAGAAGCGCTGCTGGCTTCTGAAGACCCACTGGACACTGGACAAATGTGGGGTCCAGGCAGATGCGAAGCTTCTCTTCACTCCTCAGCATAAAATGCTTCGTCTCCGCCTGCCTAACATGAAGACGGTGAGACTGCGAGTCAGTTTCTCAGCCGTGGTTTTTAAAGCTGTCAGCGACATCTGCAGAACCCTAAGTGAGTACCCTGGAGAGGGCCCTGTGCCCTGTACACTCTTTGCAAAGGAGGACACGTGTGCCCCCTGCCTGCTCCAAGCAATTGGCTACAGAACCCTCCCTTATTGGGACACACACATTCCAGCCCAGTCCTGGGCACAGCCATGTACGTGAGGTAAAACCAAATGGCTGTAAAACCAAAACACTATTGGCAGAAGATTCATTTCTACAAAGTGTGAAACTACAGTAGGACCTCCACAGTTGACCACCTCCCTCCACTGACCACCTCCTTAAGTTGACCTAATTTTCCTAGACGGGACATGCACCACATGTACGTATCAGTTCAGTAGGCCTAGTTCCTTATGTCGACCCCCTCTGTATGTTGACCCATTTGTTCCAGTCTCTTCGGTGGCCAACTTATAGAGGTTCTACTGTATTTCAAAAGAGAATTGTAAATAGATAAACCATGAAGATGAAGCCCCAAATTTATTTCTCCAAACTATACTTTAATCACTATTATACACTATTATACAGTATGGTAAACGATAAAAGAGTTCCACTAAATCCTTCATCACCATGGAGCTGTGTCTTTTCTGTTTTTTAGATAATGGTGTTAAAATGCCTATTGCTTCATTAACACCTGATAAATAAATACAGTAGATAAGTAATAAATACAGTAGAACCTCCAGGTGACCACCCAAGGGACTGTAACAGACTAGTCAACATACAGAGGTGTTTAACGTAAGGAACGAGGCTTAGTGTACGGATATGTACACGTGGTGCTTGTCTGGTCTATAAAAATTAGATCAACTTAAAGAGGTGGTCAACAGAGGGAGGTGGTCAACTAGGGAGGTTCTATTGTAACTCTGTCTATAAAAATCAACTCATGAAGTTTATTTTAAGCAGAAAAATATACTTAACTGTGAATTTACACCTAATTCTTTGTGGATTCATATCCTATAGCTTATAGGATACTACGCAAACCATTTCTTCATGAAGGTTATATATTTTTTAAATGTACATGTATAATCTTTGGTTCCAAAGCCAAAAGTCCACATTTGAATACAGAATAGATCATATCTAAGTAAGCAATCTATCTTTTCCACTAAACTGTAGACTGCTTCATTCGCTCATTCAACAAATATTTATTGAGCACCTACTATGGGCCAGGCCTTGTGGTGAGTGCTAAGGATACATTAGAGATGGCGATAGCTAAAATCCCTGCCTACCTGGCAGGCAGAGACAGATAATAACAATAAATATAATAAATAAGAAAAGAATATAGGATGTTAAAAGGGGACCAGTGGCACGGAAAAAGGGAAGATGTGTCAGTAGGATTGGGAATGCCAGCATTGGCCAGCAACTCTATCCCAATATCTGCAAAATAACTGTTTGCTGAGTGTACAAATGAATGGAACACGAATTGTAGTCATGTCCACGGTGCATGGTAAACAGGTGGCAAGCACAAAGACATCTCGTTTTCAGTAATATTCTAAGGAGGCTTTGAAAACAAAGTAATGACTAAATAAAATTGTATATTCCACACATCACAGTGGACTGGAATTATATATTATACCTGGGGCCCAAGACTTGAGATTTCAAAATAAACAAAAGCAGTCAAATGCTCTCTTTTTCCAACTGTGTCTTCACAGTAGTTGTAAGGTCTTAATTTGGCATTTCTAATCATGTTTTTTTATATCTAGTCAACTGACGTGACATCAAATCTAGCAGTATAATGGCTTTCCTTTGAAACACAGAAAAGACAATAATCTTGGGCTTGGAGATGTGAAGTGTTTTGTTTTTGTTTGTAGTGCTTATCCTGGAACTTCTGTTTCCTTACCAACTTTTGTACATAAATGACACATTTGGGATGGTCATCGGTGTGTGTCACAGTCTGTTAATCAGATATCCTTGTTATTGGGGAGAGAGTCAAACCAAACTACCAGGCTGCATCTTGACACTCAGCAGCGTGTGGAGGAAGTGTGAGGAGGGGCTCACACAGTCAGTGCCCTTACCTCCAGCAAAGCTGCCCGGAGGCCCTAAACAGTGTTTTTCAGCCTTTTTTTTTTTAATCTCACAGCACACTTGAACCTATCGTTAAGCTTCAGCAGCACATTTAAATTATGTTCATAAAAGAAAAAGAGAGTAAAACAAATAAGTTACTGTGTGCGTTGAATTTCTTTCAAAAATAATTTAATTAATCATCTTTTAAAATGTTCAGGCACACTGGTTGAAAGTCACTGCCCTAAAATATCCACATGCTTTTGCTTCTACTTGGGATGAGAGCTGCTCAGTGCGGCTAATATTTACCTGCCGTTCTGATCCGCAATTATAAATATAGTCAATGAATGGGGGCAATGGGGACTATCATAGCTTAGGTTTCCAGCAGCAGAAGCTGAGGTCAGGATTAAAGTACAAATAGTCTATTTAAGAGGTGATGCCGGGAAAAACTGGTGGAGATGGGGAAGTGAGACTGGGAAGAGAAGGCCACCAATACGAGTGTGTCACCAACCAAGTCACACTTCGGCAGCTGGGGACCTCTGGGAGAGAGCGTAGACACAGCTTCAGGACGGAGTGGTCAGGCACCACCCTCCTCAGTCTCTGAGGCTGCGAGTGCAGAACATTCATTTCCCTGGATCTGTGGACTGCTACGTGGGGGGGCTGTGGTCAATGGAGACTCTCGCTGGCCAGCAGAGCAGGCGTCCGGCAGAGACACATGTCCTAGATGCCACTGGAAGCCAGGTCAGGATGTGCTGAAATGAGGGCCAAGATGAGATGGACAGGGAGGGGGGTGTCTGCTACGAGGATGAAATGAGCTGTGGGGGCCGCGTGAGAGGAGTTTCAGGATCTCCGGTCCTTAAAAAGGGGTGAGGGGTCTTGATGGTTGTTTAAAATACTAATAAAAAGGAAAGACAAAGGGAAGAAAAGAGGAAGGAAGAAGAAGGAAGGAAGATGTAAGGAAGGGAGGGAGATAGGAAAAAGTGGGTGGTAACTAAATAAAAGAGCAGCAGAGTGGTCAGAGCCCCTTGGGGAGCAGAGGAAAGGGGCATTGTGCGGTTCCTTTTGCTTTGGTTATGTCTGAAGTATTTGCATAATACTTTTTTAAAAACTAGAAATTTTATTACACTAAATCTCCCTCTACTATATTCTCCCCCCACCCACTGGGGGGCTGCTCCCGCCTTGGATTTCTTCAAATGGGATCCAGTCTAGCTCCGTTTACTGCGTGGACATTTCCTGAGAAATGGTATCAAATGCCCAAAAGGATGCTGAGCCTTAGAAGGCATTTTCTTCTGACATTCTTTTCTTTTCATTTGTTGTTTAATTTCTAGATATTAGAAGATCAGAAGAACTTTCCTTGCTAAAGCCTTCTGGTGACTATTTTAAGAAGAAGAAGAAGAAAGACAAAAATAATAAGGAACCCGTCATTGAAGATGTTCTAAACCTGGAGAGTTCTCCAACGATTTCAGGGTCACCAGGTAAGATCGGTGACAGGTGTTTGGTGATTTTAATTTGTGAATATAGAATAGAACCCAAGGGGAAAATAGGCTTCTCTCTAGCCTCTTCCAAACGATAGAGAGATAAACTGCAAGATTGACGTGACGTGGAAAAGAGAGGCAGTTAAATTTACAACTAACAGAAATTTATCTCAGACTTTTTTCTCAACAGGTATGCTTAATAACTCATTATTTTAATTATGTATTTTATGTTGGTGATGAGTACAGAATTTTAGTACAACTGACCATGAATTTGGGATAGAAGAGTGATACTTAGAAAAAAGATAAGTTAAACCACCCAAATATTCTTCCTTCTTCCTGATTTTATCTTTGATTCTTTCCTGAATTCATATACCCTTTTCATATCAAAATAATCAAATATCTAGCTCGCTTGCAAGACTGAGGGCTTTCTTGCATAGTATATTCCAACGTAAGGAACAAAAGTGGTATTTGTACTTTGCTTATGCAAATTACAGCCAGATGATTTATAAATCCATCTTTTGGATTCTTAAAATCAGTGAAGGCTGCTATTTATTTCAGGAGGTGTCTGAAACATGAGTGTGCATTCCATGAAGCCTCCAGGCCTCTAACAGCACTGAGACTCCTGCTGAAATAGGAAAACTTTGAATTATTAGAAGAGAGATGGTCCTCAACATTTGTCTGTGTTCATTTTTAGAAGTTTTATATATCTAAGATCTTGAGCTTTCAAAAAGCTAAATATACAGATGAGACCTTTACCTGTCTATTACTAATCTCTCCACCATCTGACTTGTATTATTATTATTTTTTTTGAGACATCCTCTGTTGCCCAGGCTGGAGTGTGCTGGCATCTTCATAGCTCACAGCAGCCCCAAACTCTTGGGCTTAAGTGATTCTCCTGCCTCAGCCTCTTGAGTAACTGAGTCTACAAGCACCCACCTAACCATCCAGCTATTTTTTCTATTTTTAGTAGAGACAGTATCTCCCTCTTGCTCAGGCTGGTCTCGATCTCCTGAGATCAAGGGATCCTTCCACCTCAACCTTCCAGAGTACTACGATTACAGCTGTGAGCCACCCCATCTGACCAACTCATATTATCTTAAATGGTATAAACATTTAAAGTAAAAATTCGGCTGGTGCAATGGCTCATGCCTGTAATCCTCCTACTCTTGGAGGCTGAGATGGGTGGATTGCCTGAGTTCAGGAATTCAAGACCAGTCTGAGCAAAGTGAGACCCCATCTCTACTAAAACCAGAAAAACTAGCTGGGCATCATATCAGGCACCTGTACCCCAGCTACTCAGGAGACTGAGACAAGAGGATTGCTTGAGCCCAAGAGTCTGAGGTTGCTGTGAGTTATGATGGCACTCTACCCAGGGCAATAGAGTCAAAACTCTGTCTCAAAATAAATAAGTAAATACATACATACATACGTAAAGTCAAAATTCATTTTAGTGTAAGTAATTAGTACTTTGCTGAAGAGTTCTGCCCCTGAATCTCGTAACACAGCATTGCCCCCCCCCTTGCCTTGCAGTAAGTTCTGGTTTATACAGTAAAACCATGACCCCTATGTACGACCCCATCAATGGAACACCAGTGTCATCCACCATGACTTGGTTCAGTGACAGCCCTTTGACTGAGCAAAACTGCAGCATCCTCGCGTTTAGCCAGCCTCCCTTGTCACCAGAAGCGCTTGCCGATATGTACCAGCCTCGGTCTCTGGTTGAGAAGGCGAAGCTTAACGCAGGGTAAGGACTTGATTCTTTTTCCTTCTCTGAACTGGTGCTGACATAGTAAGAGAGATGGAGGTGGGAGGGTTTAATTTCCAAGGTGGCGGGCCTGGGGGTTGTATTTCATTATCAAAAGTCAGCACTGATTTTAGCAACACAGGGGTTTTACAGCCGTTGGTCATTTCAGTACATTTAAAGTGTCACAAAATGTACACGTTGGGGTAACTCAGTGGAATACCATCTGTGTACACTAATTCTTTGCTAATGCAGGTGCAAAAAGTGTATTTTATGGTATGTAGAGTGGTTTGTAAGTGTGTTAGTCCCCTGGGTCCGTGGGGGAGACCCCGGGGAGCCCACCTGGCTCACATCGTCTTTTGTGGGACACCCCCCTCTCTCCTTCGGTGTTGTGATAAGCAAGTCCTTGAGCTCTGTTTGAAATGGTCTCAGAAAACGTGCCTGAACTATTTCTTAAACTGCCATTTCTTTTGTTGCCCCCTGCCCACCAAATAAAATTGAACTTGTTACCAGCATTCAAGTCCCTAGAAGATCTGGTCCCAGTGGGTGTCTCTGCATAATCCTGTGCTCTCTGTCCCCTTCCTGCCCCAGTGGACACTCGTGCTTTCTGTCACCGCCTCCTCTGCAGGGCCACCCCTGCTGCCTACTGGCCAGTCCTGCTTGTACTTTAAGGCTCCCCCACACGCTGTGTCCTTCTCAAGCATCCATATTCAGAATCGGCCACTCCCAATTCTGCTCACTCCAGTGTCATGCTGTCCCTTTATTATGAGGCTTGGCCTCCCCACTGGATTGTCAACTCCTTTAGGACGGCAGTTACGTCTTATCATCCTTGTTCCCCCACAGAGCCTAATATAATAGAAGTGCAAGCCATTTTTATTCAGTGGTACTGGATGACACTCATCCCCTTCTTATTTGGGTGTCAACTTTTTTTTCTTTTTGTGAGACAGAGTTTCTAGCTATCACGACTCGGTAGAATACTGTGGCATCACAGCTCACAGCAACCTCCAATCTTGAGCTTAAGCGATTCTGGGACCACAGGCGCCCACCATAATGCCCAGCTATTTTTTTCATTGCAGTTGTCATTGCTGCTTAGTTGGCCCCGGGCCATGTTTGAACCGGCCACCCTCGGTACATGTGGCCTACGCTGTAACCACTGTGCTACAGGCACCACCCATTGGGTGTTAACTTAATCTCCACTTTCTCAACTCTCCCTAAGACCCAACTTTTATTTCTCCATTCTAGAATTGTGTTCTCCAGTACAGGAACCACTGCCACATGTGGATATTTAAATTTAAATTTGAATTTAAATAAATCAAATTAAAATGTGGCACTAACCATCTTTAAATGTGCCAACATTTAAAGCCAACAGCCACATGTGGCTAAGAGCTAACATATAAGCACAGATATGCCTATTTCCCTCATTACAGAAAGTTCTGGACAATAAAAGCTGGTTTGGGGGGTGAGCCGCCTAGCACGGGGGAGAGACAGTGCATAGAGTCAGGAGGCACAGACTCACATGCTGGCTTTCCCTCCAGGCCTGTCACCTTGAAAGGTTAATCCAGTGTCCCTCCCACTAAGTGTCTTTGTCTGTAAAACAGACAATACATAGTAAGAACTGCCCTGGGTTATGTTAAAGTGTCACTGAGAAAAAATATAAAAGCACTTTGAAAACGCTAAGATAAAATGCAAAGATAAGCTTTTGTTATATGCTAAATGACTTGTGGTTATACAGGTGGAATATCCCTTATCCAAAATGCTTGGTACCAGAAGTATTTTGCATTTTATATTTTTTTCAAAAATTTTCAGATTTTAAAGGATATTTACAGTGTACTCACAGATTAAGCATCTGAAAATGTGAAATTCAGAATGCTAAAGTGAACAGTTCCTTTCAGCATCCATGTTAGGGCCCCAAAACTCTTGAGTGTTAGAGCAGTTCGGATTTCAAATTTTCAAATGGGAGATCTCAACTTGTATTATTTACTCTGACTTTGTTTAAGGATATAAATAACTATGTAATGTACTGTATAGTATATACCGTAATAACACGATGGATGTATATGGAAAATTTCGTGGCTTTTAAAACTCATCCTGTTGTTTTCTAGCTGGCTGGATTCCTCTCACTCCCTCATGGAACAAGGCATCCGAGAGGATGACCAACTGCTGTTACGATTTAAATACTACACTTTCTTTGACTTGAATCCTAAAGTAAGAAACTTTCTGTTTCTCTGTTTTTTTTAAGTGAGTGAATGGAAGTATAATCTTGAGTCGTTTGGTTATTGAGAATAGGATTCATGGTTATGATCTCACGTTTCACTCTACTGGGTTACACTGATAAATATGTCCTGGCCTCGGGATTTTTATCTTTTGGTTTCTAGTGAGCAGGAGTTAGCAGGAGTCTCTAGAGGTCTTGTCTTCGTGGCCAGCTCGACCTGCCTTGCCCCTGTATGCAGAAATGAAGAAGCGTGAAGAGAGCAGCTCACAGAGCTGGAGTCCTTCATGCTTAGGAAGGAAGGAGTTGAGAGGCCAAGGTTAAGGGCAGGTTCTCATGAACAAGCCAGGCTTAACTAAATGCACACAGGACTCTTCTCCACAATGAAGAGTAATGAGAAGAAGGGGTCCTCTATGCAGACAGAGCCCCCAGCTGATCACTAACATTTGCAGTGCACAACTCCCGCCTGAAGTTTATCAGGACGCTACTGAGGGGTGAGACAGGTCCTCTGACCTTCTGCCCCTTCCTTGGTCCTCACTAGTCCTTTCGGAGAGTCGTGGCCAGCAGTCAAATGGGCCAGTGTTAAAAATATAAACTGAGTGACCCATCCTGGAGTGCACACGGTGACCTTGGTGTGCTGTTCCCATCCTGGTTTCCTGCTCTTTGCTCCTTTCCATTTACCTCCAGGCATTTGTTCGCAGAGGAGCCTCGCTCAGCCTTCTGGATGGTATGGACCCTTTCCTCATCTCCAGCGGTGTTCCCACAAGCCTGGTCACCAGAGGCCCACCTTGGCTCCCATTGTTTCCCTAATTAGTGTCTTCCTCAAGATAAACCTTATCCTTTGTCATTTCTGGAGAAGCTCCTGCTCCGTCCTTGGTTTAGACCCAAGTTAAGGCCTGTGGGCCTGGCTCTGCATTTGGAAGCATAACCTCCAATGCCTCATGCCAAAAGGGCAGGTTTTGACTTTTCCCTAATGAAACCTTTAGAAGAAATTACTATACTGCTTTTCCTAAACCATAGGTTCGGTTTGGGTTTGTTTGGTTTTTTTTAAATATATTGTGAATTATACAACTGTCCAGGTTTTCTTTTTTATATTGGTAGCTAGAACCATATCCAAACATTCTCTGAGGTTTCATTTTAAGCCTCATTTCTGATTGAACTTCAGTCTTCCTTGCTTAATCCTCCATTAATGTAAGTGTCTTCTTGTATGCTGACTATGCTAACCTTACATTTTTTTCCTGAAAACAGATAATAGATAAATGAAATATGTCTGTGAATTTTGTAATTACTAAGTCAGTAATTGGGTCCCATCCTATCTATTCAAATGTGTGCCCTATCTGTTACTTATTAAGTCACTACTATATGCCAAAAACTAAGCCAGGTGCTAAAAATCCCAACTATCATATATTAATGTTTTCAAATTAATGAAATAAAATATATAGGATTACAAAACAAAACAGTTGACCGGTTGCAGTGGCTCATGCCTGTAATCCTAGCATTTGGGGAGACTGAGACAGGAGGATGCTTAAACCCAGGAGTCTGAGATTGCAGTGACCTATGATAATGCCCCTGCACTCTGCTCAGACGACAGAGCAAGACTCTGTCTCCAAAGGAAAAAAAAGAACAGTTATATTAAACTGTAATAATCAAAACCTTTTTCAAAATGGATATAATAATGTGGTGACATATATTTAGTTATTTGAATGAATAAAACCTGGTAACAGACCTCCTAACTGCAATAATTTCAAAGTAGTGATGTATGTGAGTATCACAGATAGCAGCAGTAGTTGTGATACAGCAGGAAAACGTTTGTGGTTCTGGGTATCACAGAGTGACAAGTACATTCATCTTGGGAGGAAAAATTTCCCATTGTAAGTTGTGGCAAATGAAGACATAGTGATTCCTCTTCTGAATTCAGGGACTCTCTGTATTCAGACTCCTAAGTCCAAGGAACTCAGATTCAGAACCCCAATGTCAAGACCACACTTAAGTCCTACCACTTCTAGGTCACATGTGACCCTTCTCTGGGTCACATGAGCGATTCCTTTCTTTGAGCCACAGCTGAGTTCTGCACAAGTGCAGGACTCACACCTCTAAGTGAGTTGTGACCGTTATCTGTCAGGTTTTTTTTTCCTACCAAATCCTTTGGAACAGAGGACACATATCCAGTACTATCTTTGCCCACCCCACCTGCACGTGCTACAAAGATGCAGTGAAAGTCAAAGATGCTGTGAAAGCCACACTCTCCTAATTCCAGTATCTAATTAGGGGTAGGATCCCCGGGCCCTTGGGAAGCCTGCCAGCAATTTCCTTGCTACGTGAATCTCCTGCTTCAGAATTGAACTTAAGCTCAAGAGAGTACAGCTCAGTCACCTATCTTGGAAAAAATTGTCAGGAACATGGAAGTGCCTTCACAAGCACAGAATCCAGCCATAGTAGGTCATCAGAAGCAATATCAAGCAGGGAGGAATAGCATTAAATATGTATTTGTCTAAAAAACAGTGTCCAGGAGGGGACAAGGACACTGAAGGTGAGGGTCACAAGAACTGTTGTCTTAGGCTCTTTGGCCTCCAGCTTGCCTGTGGGTTAGGAGTTCTCTCTTCATAGCCTGTAAAGTAAACCCTGTTTTAATCTAACATACAAACAATGGCTGTCAACCCAAAAGTGACAGGCAGAATTGGGCTAGTAGGACACAGCTTAAGGGCACAAGAACAGGGATCCCCAATCACTTTAAAGTTGTGACAATACTCACTCCCCTCTCCAAATTATAAGTACTATACATAAAACCAAGTTTAAAACTCCTACTGTGTGCTGGGTAGATAAAGGGGAATGTAAAAATTTAAGATGTAGCTCATGTTTTCATGTAATCTAAACTCAAATCAAGAAGAGCAAAGAGGATGGGCACAGTGGCTCCTGCCTGAAATACCAGCACTTTGGGAGACCAAGGTAGAAAGAGGGCTAGAGGCCAGGAATTCGAGACCAGCCTGGGCAACATAGCAAGACTTTGTCTCTACAAATTAATTTTAAAATTTAGGCAGGAGTTTGAGGCTGTAGTGAGCTGTGATCATGCCCCACTGCACGCTAGCCTTAGCAACAGAGTGAGACCTTGTCTCAAAAAAGAAAAAGAGGAGTAAAACTCAGCACCATGGAACCACTTCAGACATACAAGGCGCCTTACAAATAGGAGCTGTACTCTACAGTGAGGTCTGGGAAGTTTCTCTGGCTTGCAGAGGAGAGATATGTACAGGCCATACATCTGAAGAAATAGGTGCTGATTAAAATCTGAGATATATAAAATACTAGAATACAATATTGCAAAAATAACATACTCAAAAAATGCAAAATCCAGAACCATAAAAGAAAATATTGGTAGATTTTAATAAAAAAACAAAAATGTTAATTATTCCCCCCAAAACTATGAACCAGGTAAAAAAAAGTCTTTGTAAAACATACTGTAAACAAAGTCAGTTTCCCTATTAGATAAAGAGTTCCTATGAATCGATAATAAAAAGACCAACAGCCCCATAGACTAATAGACAAAGAATATAAACAGGTAAAGCTCAGAACAGGAACTAGAATGGTTTATAGTACAAAGGTCAAAATGTTTCACATGCTATCTTAGCAAGAATGTGGAGAAACAGGCTCTCTCATATTCTGCTTGTAGGTCAAAGTACAAATTAATCTATCCCCTGTGGAAGGCAATTTGGCAATATCTATCAGGGTTACAGTTCTATATAGCTTTGACCCAGCAAATCCACTCCTGAGTACTTATGCCACAGTCCTACTCACACATGCAAATTGATGTGTGTGTGTGTGTGTGTGTGCGCACACACACAAGTCTCGCTCTGTTACCCAGGCTAGAGTGCAGTGGCGTCATTATAGCTCACAGCAACCTCAAACTCCTACCTTCACGGGATCCTGAGTAGCTGACACTACAGGTGTGTGCCGCCATGCCTGGCCAGTGCAAGCTCTCTTACTGCTGAGTGGTAGCCCACTGTGTAGACGTACCACACTTCGCTCCCCTGTTCACCAGCTGCGGAACACTGGATTGTTTCCAGTTTGTGACTGTTAGGAATAATGCTGCTGTCAGCATTCTCGTGTGGGTTTAGTCTTCATTTGTCTTTGGAGGCTTCTGAGCCAGCTCCTGAGATGTTCTGTGACACCTGGCTAACTTCATAAAACAAAACCAGACTCTCTTAAGATTCCTACTGTCCCCGCCTCTTGCATACCACGCACTTGGCTTTGCATTTGTTTTCCTTTCCTGCAGCAGTTAGAAATGCTGGGAAGTAAGCCGAGTGCCACAGCTGGGTGGTTAAAGCGCTGGCCTCGCAAACCAACGGTCATGAATTCGATCCCCACGTGGACCTGATTTAAGAAAAAAAAAAAAGCTGAGAAGGAGGGTGCCTGTGTGCCACAGGCTCATTTTCCACTTGGCTAATCATGGCCTTGCTTGCTGGTCTTGGCTTCCTTTGGGTCTTTACGTTCCCTGTCACCTCTCTTCTTAGTATTCATAAGGTTAATGCAAAAGGCAAAAATAAACAGATGCTAATCAGCCAGTGCTAAATCCACTTAGGTCCTAACAATAGCTTTCTACTCCTCCCCCATGTCTTCCACAACATTTTTTTCCAAAGGATACAGGAAAATGTACACTCATTGTAAAAACAAAAATCAAACATAGGAGTTACTGTATTACAGGTGCACAATTTCCGTTTTGCAAGATGAAAAGAGGTCTGGAGATGGGTGGAAGGGATGGTCCACAACAGTCTGAATGTGCTTAATGGCGCACCTAAAAATGGTTAAGAGAGCAAATCTTGCGTGTATTTTACGCTAATTAAAATTAATCTTTTAAAAATCAAACATAAAAAGGAATTATTTAGAGTAAAAGCAGAAAATAGTTCCTTACTGTGGCCTTGGTCCTAATCAGCAGTCACAGTGGATGGCTTCACGACTCACCATCCTTGCAGACTGTTTTGCACTCTTTTCTAAACGTGTTTGGGAACCGATTTTCAAGATTTTGTATTCCCTTTACAAATACATGACTTATTTGCTCTGTCGCTACTTCTTCTTCCTCTGCAATGCCTTGTGACTGTCTTTCAATATATGTAATATATTGTCAATATATGTAAGTTTGACTCACTTTTTAATCACTGCAAAATAATCCCCCAAAAGGCTAAACCACAGTTTATCAGAACCCAGGTGTGATGAACATTCTTGGAAGAGTTTCTTTGATGAATTCTTGCATTTCTTTAGAATAGTAACTCTGGACATGCTTATCAAAGGGCAAAAGAATACTGAAAGATCCCGCCAAATTGCCTTCCTACTAACCACATCTGTGAAATTACTAATACTCCCACGTCCTCACTGGTATCAACCATTCTTCAATTCTTATCATTTGGGAGAATATGATAGGAAAATAGAAATTGCGTTACCTTGTTTCAGTTTAAATTCTCTATCGGCGATGTTAAGCGTCTTTTCCAATGTTTATATGGCCATTTGGTTTCTTCTATAAATTGCCTGTTTATATATTTCCCCCAAATTTATTGAATTAATTATATTTATTTATTTCCTGAATTATATATATTTTATATCATTTATATTGAGAAACAGGCTCTCTCATATTCTACTTGTAGGTCAAAGTACAAATTAATCTATCCCCTGTGGAAGGCAATTTGGCAATATCTATCAGGGTTACAATTCTATATAGCTTTGACCCAGCAAATCCACCCCTGGGTATTTATGCCACAGTCCTACTCACACATGCAAATTGATGTGTGTGTGTGTGTTTATAGGATCACTTTGTAGGATTGTTTATAGGATCACTTTGTATGTGATGGATATTATCTTTCATATTTATTGTAAATATTTTATTTCAATTTCTGTCTTGTAAAATTATAACCTGCTTTAAGGAATGTATTACCATTCAAAATGTTTCATTTTAGGCTATCAAGTCCATCCTATGCATTATAACTTCTAGACCTCCTGTCTTGCCCAGAAAGGCTTTTCCTATTTAAAACTTATACAAATTATAGAAAGTATTGTCTCATCTTTCCTTCTAATAATGTGTCGCAGCCCCTATGGCCCCTATGGCCCTGGTCTCAATCGCCACAGGAAGGAATCAGGTGTGACGCGGATTAGAAGTACAGGCTTGCAGGAGGCGGGCTAACCTGATTGCAGGGTAGCCCCGAGCAACCTCCCCAGTAGCCTTTTATGGAGACAGTACAAGACAGGTGAGGGAGTTTTAGATGATGACTACGTGCGTGCGTGGGGGCTCTTTCTCCACCTTGAGCACCTGTGGACGAATTGTCCACCCCCCAGCGGCAAATCATCTTGCAGCCAGAGGTCGTCTGGCTCTTGGCATCCCCTACAATAATGGTTTTAGATTTTGTGTTTTGATTTTCCATAACAGTTTTTGAGATACCATACATATGTACAATTAATATGTACAGTTCAGTGGTTTTTAATATTGTCACGGAGTTTGCAACCATCAACACTATCTAATTTTAGAATATTTTCATCCCTCCAGTGAGAAATTCATATATACACCCATTAACGGTCACTCCTCAATTCCCTCCAACCCTCCCAGCCCTGGGCAACCATCAGCCTACTCTCTCTATTGATTTGCCTATTCTGGACATTTCATATAAGTGAAATTGTATAAATGTGTACTTTGTGACTAGTTTCTTTCTCTTAGTATAGTATTTTCAAAGTTCATCCACATTGTAGTATGCATCCATATTTTGTTTCTTTGTATTGCCAATGAATATTTCATTGTCTGAATATACTATATTCATCCGTCAATAAGTGGACATTTGGAATACTTCCATCTTGGTCTGTTATAAATAATGCTGCTATGAGCATTCACGTACAAGTTTGAAACGTATGTGGTAAAATATCCATGACATTTACTATTTTAACCATTCTCTAGGTGGACAATTCGCAACATTAAGTACATTCACAGTGTACAGCTGTTAGCACTGTCCATTTCTGGAACTTTCTCATCATCTCAAACAGAAACTCTATACACTTTAAACAATAATTCCTCGTCCCCCCTCCCTTCCGACCCTGGTAGCCTCTATTCTCTTTCCTGTCTCTGTGACTATCATATAAGTGAAATCATAGAACGTTTGCCCTTTTTGGTTGGCTTATTTTACTTAGCATAATGTCTTCAAGATTCACCCATACTGTATCATGTATCAGAATTTCATTTCTTTTTAAGACTGAATAGTATTTCATGTATGTGCATGCCACATTTATTCATCTGTTGCTGGACATTTGGATTGTTTCTGCCTTTTGGCTATTTTGAATATTGTTGTATAAGCATCTGAGTGGCTGCCTTCAATTTGTTTGTGTGTCGATCTAGGAGTAGGAATTGCTGGATCATAGCCCAGGCTTAACTTTTAAAGAACTACCATTGTAGTGGGTGTGAAATAGTATCTCCTTGTGGTTCACATTCTTATATTTACAGGCTTTAATCCATTTTTGGATGGTGCAAAGTTGTTTTGTTGTTGTTGTTATTGTTTTTATTTCAATGGGAAACACATTTTCAACACTGTACATAATATTAAATTCTTTCTTTCTCTTACTGTATTAAAATGCCATTTTTATTTAATATTAAGTTTATTTACATATGTAAGTCTGTTTCTAGATAATGCTTTATTGACACTTTGTCAATTGCTACACCAATGCCATGCTGTTTTAAGTACTATAGCCTTGTAATATGTTCTAATGTCTGGGAGGACAAATGCCTACCCAAACTTTGTTCTCCTTTTTCAATTTCTTGGCAATATTTAAACATTGTCTCTTCCAGCTCTTGACTTAAGACTCAGCTTGTATAAAGTTTCGTGAAAAAATTCCTATCAGATTCTACTTGTGATTGTACAGAGTTTGCAGATTGGCTTGGGGAATCCCTTCCCCTTTACATGTAAACCATTTTCACGATCTTTTTACTACATGTAGAAGTGTCATAAAAGAGAGAGAAAATAATGGAATCTAAAAAGGGTTGAAAGAAGCAGCAGCAGCTCTGAAAAGTATTTGGGAAAGAAAATTCTGAATTTGGGAGTAATATGAGGTGGAGAATTGGCATGAGAGAGCCATTCCCTTCAGCACCTGAACTAGAGTTTATTGCATCTGATTAACAGAGAATGGCCTCACTTATTACCAACTTTTTGTATTGTAGAATATAAATACACCCCTCCCCACACATGCACATGCGTCTGTTTTCTTCTCTAGTATGATGCTGTCCGAATAAATCAACTCTATGAACAAGCCAGGTGGGCCATTCTCTTAGAGGAAATCGACTGCACGGAGGAGGAAATGTTGATCTTTGCAGCACTACAGGTATGGGAAACTCAGTCTCTTTTCTCTGGAAGGAAACAAACCAAGTTCTCTACACTTAAAGTTTCATATTCTTCAAACTGCTTTAATTCTTTGAAGAAAGAGCCAAAAATAAGGAGAGTGAATTCAAATTTAAATTGCTCCTTGTAATCCACGTGTAAGGCATTAATCTCACAGTTCTTATCTGTCCCCTGTTGCAGTAGTGATGGGGAAGAACCAGATGTGAACATGACTAACCGTGTAGGTCACAATGATTCGCACTGAAGCGCCATTCTCCATGCACAGGAGGGAGCTCCCCTTGCAGGAGACTGACTGGATATTCCAAGGGAATTGTCTTCAGCAAACAAATGGCTAATGTTTGTGTTTATACAATACCTAACACCTGTTTTCCTTTTAGTATCACATTAGCAAACTGTCACTGTCTGCTGAAATCCAGGATTTTACAAATGACTCTGAGGTTGATGAAGTGGAAGCAGCGCTTTCCAATTTGGAAGTGACCCTGGAAGGTGGAAAAGCAGATAACACACTGGTAGGAACTTTTCTGATAACTCCAAAATTGTGGCTTTGCTGTAGCTGATTGTCAAGTAGAGATGGACCTTTCTTTGTTGGAAATAAGAGAATATTTCATCTGATTTTGAAAAGAAAAAAGATGCCCTTCACCTGGCAAGCTTCAACATAGCAGGGACTGACCAGCTTTCCTGAGACTGGCTCTGTTAGGGTGTTAGGGACTATACTTTGTTTCTACTAATGACAATACGTGTGTATTTCTTCTTGGGGATAAGCCGGCATGGGGTGAGGGAAAGGCTCCAGAGGGCTCCACTTCACTGGCATGAAATGGGGAATTGGTCCCCTAACTAATGTGTGGCTGCATGGCGCACCTGTGAGAACAGAGAAAATGTTTTACAGACCTGACACCTTATTATCTGTTTATATACTTTGTCATACATTTCGCCAGGACAAGCTTGATAGAAGCAAGGGCCTTTTGCTGGGACATTGTAAAAAGTTCGTAAACATTCTGACTTTAGGAAATAAAAAAATCTTTCCAGCAAAACAAAGAAATAACAATTTAAACTGTTTTATCATCTCTTTCTCCTTATCTGTGAAAGGTGGCTAAATGTCAGCTTTGTAACTGGAATGCCTCTCCTGTTTAATTCCCTCATTCAGTGCCCCGCTTTTGTTTAACTTCTTCAGTCGTGGGAGTAATTATTAATGTAATCACATTGACTCAGAGAGGTGGGTCCTCATCATTGGATCTAAATAATACTGGATAAGAATGACTCACTCTATTCTTATGACTTCAAAGTGTGTGCTCTTATCATGACATGTTTTAAAATAGGAAACTGGTGTCACACAAGAACAAATACCAACTAAATGCCAGGACACTGCAAAGATGAGACTTGAGCCCCAGGAAACTAGAGTTCTCTTTTGCTTGCTTTCCTGAATAAATACGACAGGAAAGTGATTCTTCTTAAAATAAAGGAAAAATCCCCTCTGCCCTCCTTCAGTATTTTTACGTGGCACTAAGTAACAGGCTCTTCAGGTCGAAACCCACATTACAGATGAACTTTGAACATGGTTCCTTCTCCGAGCTTAATCAGTGACCCAGATGTAGCTAGAGTTACCCATTCTCGTGTAAAACTTGTTGATAACGCAAAAGTGGTCATTTCTACCTCAGACATTTAACTTGTATGGGAGGCACAGGGAATGTTGGTCAATTTCTTTCATCTCTTTTTCTCTTTCATTTGTATGATCCAGAAAAGTGAAAGACACATAAATTCACAGCTTAACAAATTAGTATTCAAGTATCACCCAAGTCACCACCAATTCAACAACTAACCCTTTGCCCAATCCCCCCTAAGGGAACTACTGGAAAGGTGGCTGATGTAGTAACTGAGTTTTTCATTGTATTTAATTTGAACTGGTTCAAATTTAAACAGCCACATGTGACAAATGCAAGTTCAGAGTATCAGCAGCACTTCTGAAGTTCCTGCTTATGAAATGTTATCTGTTTTTCCTCAGGAGGACATTACTGATATCCCTCAACTTGCAGATTATCTCAGATTATTTAGGTAAGTAACTTCTAAGCAGAGAAGGAGTTCCTTATAACAAAGCCCTACAGGTAAAGTGCACAGGAGTTTAAAGTCCGCGTGTGTGAGGCAGGTTCATGGTCAAAGGTAGGAGTGTGGGCTTTGGCATCAGGCAGACAATGGATTGAATCTTAGCTCCACCACACTCACTACCTGGGTAACCAGTTTTTATGTCTCTGAACCTCAGTTTTCCAGTCTGTAAAATGGGAACATGCCTCTCCTTGGGTTTGTTGGGAGGATTAGGCAAAATAGTGCATGTGGAGCATTTGGCAGGTTGTCTGGCTCACAGCACGTGCTCAGTCTATGGTGATGCAAACACGGCCACTGTCAGCCATAATGAGCATATATCTACCAGACTGGAGTTTCTGTTCAGGTCTGTCTGGGACACTCAGGACTCTGACACCATTTGAAGGCTCTTTTATAGTTTAAAAATGACTTGTCAAAAAAATAATAAAATAAAAATAAAAATGACTTGTCTCCAGAACTTTGATCCTAGGCTTATGCAGAGTAGTCACCTCCCATTATCTACTTTTGCGAGTCTCAGTGCTTCTGATAAATTCCCTACTCACCTCAGGTTGACCTAAAACTGCTAATAAAGCAGAGAAGGGCTTTTTTATCCTTAGAAAGAAAGGACTGCCACCTTTATGATGGTGCCGAGTGTGGGGGATGAAAGAAACAAAAGCCTTTGAAGCTCTATCAGTTCCTTCGGTCCCTTTATGGTCTGTTGACTTTTCTTAACAACCCAACACTTCATTGGGGCAATTAGCTTTAAAAGAAACAGGGTTGCCTTTGTTAACGCAGGAAGGCAAAGAAAGAATTGGAAAGCATGACAGGTGAATCAGGTATAAACGAGAAATAGGGGTCCAAAGGTAACAACAGGAGTTGTCACTAGGTTTCTGCAAGTTTTTTTTTTTTTTAATGTGATTATAGGGTATAGTCTCCAACAATAGAGTCATTCATTTAACTTCTGTGGTGTAAATATTAATAATTGTAGTCTGGGTGAGGTGGCTCACACCTGTAATCCTAGCACTTGGGGAGGCCAAGGTGAGTGGATTGCCTGAGCTCAGGAGTTGGAGACCAGCCTGAGCAAGAGTGAGACCCTGTCTCTACTAAATAAAGAAAACGTAGCTGGGCATTGTGGTGGGCACTTGTAGTCTCACCGCTGAGGCAGGAGAATTGCTCAAGCCCATGAGTTTGTTTGAGGTTGCTGTGAGCTATGATACCACGGCACTCTATCCAAGGGAACAGAGTGAGACTCTGTCTCAAAAAAACAAATAAGTTAATTAATAAAATAGATATTAATAATTGTAACTATAGTTGGCTCACATTGTTATAGTCAGAGCTACACAAAAAAAGTAACAATTTGAATCCACAAATATATCTTTTTCCTTTTCTTTTTCTTTCTTTCTTTCTTTCTTTTTTTTTTTTTTTTTGAGACAGAATCTCACTCTGTCTTCCCGGTAGAGTGCCATGGCATCATCATAGTTCACAGCAACCTCAAACTCCTGGGCTCAAGTGATCCTCTTGCCTCAGCCTCCCAAGTAGCTGGGAGCACAGGTCTCCACCACAATGCCCGGCTAGTTTTTCTATTTTTGGTAGAGACAGTGTCTCATCTCAAACTCCTGAGCTCAGGTGATCCACCCACCTCAAAGTACTCAAAATTGTTCTACAGAGAAATGTGGTTGCCATATATTCTTTATAGAGAAAATCAAGCTCTTTATAAACCGAGTGGTGACATCCTCCTGTATAAGTTTTCAATGAGGCTCGGCGCCTGTGGCTCAAGCGGCTAAGGCGTCAGCCACATACCCCTAAGCTGGCAGGTTCGAATCCAGCCTGGGCTGCCAAACAACAATGATGGCTGCAACCAAAAAATAGCTGGGCATTGTGGCGGGCACCTATAATCCCAGCTACTAGGGAAGCAGAGGCAGGAGAATTGCTTGAGCCCAGGAGTTGAAGGTTGCTGTGAGCTGTGATACCAGGGCACTCTACCCAGGGCAACAGCTTGAGGCTCTGTCTCAAAAAAAAGTTTTCAATGAAAAAGCACATCACTTACGCTACTCTGAACTTTCGGTGTGACTGTTATATTCAGATATGAGATACCTATTATATGAGATATTCCTCCCATTTGGCCAATACAACCTTTATCTACTAAAGATCTCAAGCCATTGAATTTAAAATATATTTCATGAATGGAAGAAATAAAGGAAGGGGAGAGAGAAAGAGTAGGAGAGGGCAGGGAGCAAGATGGGAGAGTGACCTCTGACAGACTCTTCATTTCCCTGGGTCTTCTTTCTTCATCGATATAAGAGCATTGGACTAGACCTTTGATGTTCTAAGTTTTTTCTTGTATAGCAAAGTGCCAAATTCTTCCTGGTTTTTCTTTTTTCTTTTGCAGTTTTTGGCCAGGGCTGGGTTTGAACCTGCCACCTCCGGCATATGGGGCCAGCACCCTACTCTTTTGAGCCATAGGTGCTGCCCCCATATTCTTTTCTAAACAAAATTTGTTACACCTGCTATATAAATAGTGGACTTCAGTTGCCGATAGCATGGCATCATCTCCGATGCCAACCACGGTCATGCTATAAATGCATATGAATGCTGGGTAAAATAAAGATAAAAGAACTATAGTTACAAAATCGATCCTGAAGTGAAACAGAAATTCAGACTTGCAGGAATTAGAGAGGAAACTGAGTTCTACAAGGAAGCCTCAACTGCACAAAATGATTTGGGGCAAGGACATAGGTTCTTATGGCTTGAAGCTGGGATGTTAATCGCTACATAGGGGCGGGGGAAGGTGTGTTAAGGCCTTTGTTACGCAGTGGGCCAGAACTGAAGCAGCTCTAACATCTAACAGTGAAAACTTGCAAGCACCACCTTCTCTGTTTCATGGGGAGTAGAAAACTACCTGTCAGTAAGGGAAACCAACAAGGAAGTTCATCTTTGCATTGGATTTTGTGCAGAAATAAAAATGTTCTCCTGAGAAATCAGAGGCAAGGCTGTGCCACACACAGGTATGGATGTAAATTTTAATGAAATTTATGGGAATGTTATATGGGAATCTCGAAAAAGTAAAAATGGAAACTGGAAGGACCAGTTTCTTGGACCTTCCTTGCCTAGGAAGCCTTGGCGAATAGCCACACCCAAGAATGTGTGGGCCTTCTGGAGAAAACAAAAACACGCTAAAAAAATGTGTTCCCAGTAAAAATTATTAACCATGTGAGTTAATGAATCACATGAGGTATATAGATCAGCGCGCAAGAGGATGAGCGGTTTCATTTATTTTAGGTGATCATACAATATGAAGAAACCATAAAGTGGGTATGTTTAGAATCATTGAGTAAATTAAAAATGAAAATTATAATGAGGCTCGGCGCCTGTGGCTCAAGTGGCTAAGGCACCAGCCACATACGCCTAAGGTGGCGGGTTTGAATCTAGCCCAGGCCCGCCAAACAACAATGATGGCTGCAACCAAAAAATAGCCGGGCATTGTGGTGGGCGCCTGTGGTCCCAGCTACTTGGGAGGCAGAGGCAGGAGACTCGCTTGAGCCCAGGAGTTGGAGGCTGCTGTGAGCTGTGATGTCATAGCACTCTACCCAGGGGGACAGCTTGAGGCTCTGTCTCAAAAAAAAAAAAAAGGAAAGAAAGAAAATTATAATGAGAGAGAACAGGAGGCAGTATCAAAAATGAATAAAGAGAAATTCCGGAAGTAAAACATATAGTCACAGAAATTTAAAATGTATTACGTATACTAAACATTTAGTTTAAAAACATAATTAAAAAGGGAACTAAAGAAGATAAAAATGAAAAATGTGATCCAGATGGAATGAGAAGGTCAGCATACACTGACTAGGCATTCCAGAAGAAAACACTCAGAAAAGAGTGCTTGAGAATTTATTCATAATTGTTGAAGACAAAAATCCTTAAATTCACTAATTGCAGAGAAAATAAATCAGTTTAAATGCAGCTGTTGGTAAAGCCAACCATTGATAGGAGAAAGTCTTTAAAATCAGGGAGAAAAAAATTATCCCGCAACAGTTATGCAGGAAGCAGACATCTCTTTGACAGCAAATACAGCTTGGAAAATAATATAGAGAATTCTAAGAGAAGGGGGCCATCAATCTAGAATTTTATGCCCAACCAGTCTTCCAAGAGGCTACTTTTGCTAATCCCTAGATATAAACCAGACTAGATACAGTCCTACCAGTATAGTAGATAGCTAACATAAACAATGATTTATGCCAAACTATAAGATGTGCCCACTGTTGGAGAGACTACTTAGGAATAAATAAAATGAGAGACCACACATAAAATTCATTCACTGAGTCATTTATGGACACCAGCAAAGAAGTTCCACTCACTTACACAGTGTTCTACAAGAGTTATCAGTGTGACTCATTTTATAAAAACAAGACTCCTAAAATGTAGAGGAATATGTACAATACTCCATAGAGAGACCACAAGTAATCATGAAAATCTTTGTTTCCACAGTAAGGCTCACTGGGTTTTCACACAGAAAAGTACCTGTACGTGGAGTTATGCATTTTTATTTTTTTAAAAAAATAATGCTTCCAACATGGATGGAACTGGAGGGCATTATGTTAAGTGAAACAAGCCAGGAGCAGAAAGTTTCCACCTGGTGGTCTCCCTCATAGGTGGAACCTCTAAGCTGATTTCATCAAAGTAGAAATTAGAGCAGAAGATTCTAGAGTCTGGGAGGAGCAGGAGGGGAGAGAGTTGTTAAAGGAGCACAGCTAAACTGGAGGAGCACAATCGAGTGATCTGTACCACTGTGGGATGTCTGTAATTAACAAGAATATATCTTTCAAATAGCTAAAAAGAGAACACGGAACATTTCCAACACGAAGGAGTGCTAAGTGTTTGAGACCTCGGGTGTGCTCAGCACCCTGACCCGATTGCCATGCTCGCATGTGTAGTACATGTGTGTATAAAGCATCACGAGGCACCCCACGAATATGCACATTTGCTATTTGCCAATTAACAAAATAAAAGTATGCATTTGAGGCTGCAGTAAGCTACGATCAGGACCACGGCACTCCATCCTGGATGGCAGAGTAAGACCCTGTCCCAAAAAATAAATAAATAAGTCAAATGCCCTTTTTAAAGAAAGAAAAGAAAATGTAAAAATAGGGCCAGGTGTCCTGGCTCATCAAGCCTATAATCCTAGTAATTTGGGAGACTGAGGCAGGAGGATTCCCTGAGGCCAGTAGTTCTAGACCAGCCTGGACAACATAGTGAGACCTCCATCTCTACAAAAAAAATTTTAAAAAAGTTAACCAGGCATAGTGGCACATGCTTGTAGTCCCAGCTAAGAAGACTGAAATGGGAGAATCACTTGAGTCTGGGAGTTTGAGGTTACTGTGAGCTACGATCACCCTACTGCAGCCTGGCCTGGGTGATAAAGTAAGACCCTATCTCAGGAAACAGAAAGAAAAAAAGAAACTTAAATTTAAAGAATTTTTTTAAGTGTTCTAAATTAGGTCGGGCAAGGTGGCACACACCTATAATCCCAGCCCTCTGAGAGGTTAAGGCAGGTGGACTGCTTGAGCTCACAAGTTCAAGACCAGCCTGAGCAAAAGCGAGACCCTGTCTCTACTAAAAATAGAAAAACTGATGCAAAAGGATTGCTTGAGCCCAAGAATTGGAGGTTGCTGTGAGCTATGATGCCACAGCACTCTACCCAGGGCGACAGCTTGAGACTATCTCAAAAAATAAATAAATATATAAAGTGTTCTAAATTTATGACCTTCTACATTTTAAGAGTGAGCCCCTAGTAGTTTTAAAAATAATAAACGCAATTAATCTTTCCTTTAAGGAAAAGGCAAAATAAATCACATGTGTAGAGATAATGTTGTGAAGAGAACCTCTGAAAACAGTTATCTGGAAATATTTCCAAGATTCCATTGTTGCCAATAAAGATACAGCCTATTAAAAGGACAAGTAAGCTCGGTGCCTATGGCTCAAGCCGCTAAGGCGCCAGCCACATATACCTGAGCTGGAGGGTTCAAATCCAGCCCGGGCCCGCCAAACAATGATGATGGCTGCAATCAAAAAATAGCCGGGCGTTGTGACAGGTGCCTATGGTCCCAGCTACTAGGGAGGCAGAGGCAGGAGAATCGCTTGAGCCCAGGAGTTGGAGGTTGCTGTGAGCTGTGATGCCACAGCACTCTACCCAGGCGACAGCTTGAGGCTTGGTCTCAAAAAAATAAATAAATAAAATAAAAAATAAATAAAAGGACAAGTACTTTATGATCGCACTTATATACAGAATCTGAAATAGTTAAACTCACAGAGTAGAGAGGAGAATGGTGAATGCCAGGGGTTGGGGGTTTGGGGAAATGGGAAGATGAGAGTTAAAGGCATAAAGTTTCAATTGTGCAGGCCAGGCGTGATTCACACCTGTAATCCCAGCACTTAGGGAGGCTGAGCTGGTAGTATCACTGCCTGGGCAACACAGTGAGGCCATGTCTCTACAAATAATAATAATAAAGTTTTAGTTAAGATAAATAAGTTCTGAAGATCTGCTACACAGTATAGGGCAATCTGTTAAGAAGGTAGATCTTATGTTAAGTGTTCTTACCACAAAAAAAGGTCAAAATAGTCACAGAAATTTAAGCAGCAGGGGAGGTGACGGCTGTGTGTGTGGCCGTGATGGTGGTGATGGTTTCATGGTGTATAATTACCCCAAACTCAATAAAATGTAACACTAAATATGTATAGCTCTTTGCATGCCAATTATACTTTAATTACATAATTAGTGGTGCACACCTCTGTAGTCCCAACTACTTGAGAGGATGCTTGAATTCTGGAGTTCAAGGCCAACCTGGAAAACACAGCAGGACTCTGTGTCTTTAAAAAAAAAAAAAAAAAAAAAAGACAACATTATTTGCACACTTTAAAACTTGCAGACAGAATTTCCCTGTGTTAAATATCAGCCAGATGAAGAGTTCTAGAAGAATCTGTCTCATCCTTCTGTACATTATTCATTCGACACCTGGTATCACCTCCACTCCCCTTTCTCACCCTGCCCTCCCCAGCCTCTCAGCACAGAATAGGAACAATAACTATTAGCTTTGTTAGTGTGCTGGAAGCAGCCTGGAAGAGCAGCTAAACCACAAGGAAATAGTAGAAGGAATTTGCACTTTTAAGGTCCAACTAAAATGATTCTAAAGAGAAATTCTGTCTCTTTAGAGAGATGCTATCCACATCTTCTGGTTATAAGCTGTGTCCTTAGATTTTTATTTTGAAAATACTATTCATTTTGGAGAACCTGAGTACTAAAGAATCTTTTAAATATGTTCCTTAGAATTGCATTAACTACATCCTTCAACATGATACTATCTTAACTCAGTGGATGTTTTTAATTTTTTTTTGTTTTGTTGTTGCAGTTTGGCCAGGGCCATTTTTGAGCCCACCACCCTCGGTATATGGGGCTGGCACCCTGCCCGCTGAGCCACAGGCGCTGCCCTCAGGGGGTGTTTTTAATCTTGTAAACGCCATATGTTTTCTAATTCATTTTATAATTTTTATGTAATAGTCTCCTGCAGTATGCTATTTTTGTTTTTAATGTGCCCCTTCCCCATCATCTTGGTTTTAAGGATAACACATTTTTGGCTAAAAAAAAAGATGAGTACTTATGTGTTAAAAAAGACTTCCCCAAAATTATATATGTATGATATTAACAACAAGCTTCATCTCTTTCTCCCATTCCTTTTTTTTTTTTTTTTGAGACAGTCTCACTATGTCACCCTCAGTAGAGTGCTATGGTGTCACAGCTCACAGCAACCTCAAACTCTTGGGCTTAAGTGATAATCTTGCCTCAGCCTCCCAAGTAGCTGGGACTACAGGCATCGCCACAACACCTGGCTATTTTTTGTTGCAATTGTCATCGTTGTTTTAGCAATCCCAGGCTGGGTTCAAACCTACCACCCTCAGTATATGTGGCTGGTGCCATAACCACTGTGCTAAAGGCGCCGGGTCACTTTCTCTCATTCTTTTTCTTTTTTTTTTTTTTTTTGCAGTTTTTGGCCGGGGCCAGGTTTGAACCGGCAACCTCCAGTATATGGGGCCTGCGCCCTACTCCTTGAGCCACAGGCGCTGCTCTGACTTTCTCACATTCTTGAAAGTAGTTTACCTCTCGGCATGAAATACCCTGATCACCCTCAAGGCCAAGATTGTTCCAGTGAACCACATACAACTCATTTTTCCTTTTCTCTGCCTATCTCTACTCCCTTTTAACCCCCAGGCTCCCTCCCACATTTACCATTTTGAATGACCCAAATTTCAGAGCCGCCATTGGCACCATTGACCTTGTCTAGTCCAGAGTAGTGTTTTCTGCCCCAACAGATACCACTGTTGGACTTCTTCCCCCACCTCCAAAATATGTTTTAATGACAGTAGAGCCTGTATTGATTAGCTGTAGATATCATTGATTTCCATGACTCATTGGGAATTCTGTGGTGGTTTCTCTTAAGAGTCAGGAGGAAGCCAAGTGCAGTAGTTCAAGCCCGAAATCCTAGCCCTGTGGGAGGCTCAGGCAAGAGGATTGCTTGAGACTAGTTGAGCAAGAGCAAGACCCTGTCTCTACTAAAACAGAAAAATTAGCCAGCATTGTGGCAGATGCCTGGAATCTCATCTACTCAGGAGACTCAGGCAAGAGGATTGCTTAAGACTAGTTGAGCAAGAGCATTACCGCATCTCTACTAAAACAGAAAAATTAACCAGCATTCTGGCAGATGCCTGGAATCCCATCTACTCAGGAGGCTGAGACAGGAGGATCACTTGAACCCAGGAGTTTGAGGTTGCTGTGAGCTAGGCTGATGCCATGGCACTCTACCCATGGAGACAGAGTGAGACTCAGTCTCCAAAAAAAAATAAATTTTTTTAAGAGTTCAGAGGAAACTACAGAAAAGATACCTTAGATAAGATTTTTCTATCTGATAACTTGAAGCTTGTGTGATATTCACACTGAGAGATTTTTAAGATCCAAGAAGCATGCTGAGATTTTAAATGTTAACAGATTCACATAGGTTTCTCACTTACATCATCATAATTTATTGAGCACTCTGGTTGTGCCAGGCACTGTGATAAGCATTTCACATAGGTGACCTCATTGCGTTCTCACAAAATCCCTACGACTGAAGATTGCCCACATCACATAGAGGCAACGCATGGTGGCCCAGGCAGATGGCATATCCTTCCCAGGCACACACAGTGGCAGATATGGAGTTTGGTCCCAGGTGGTCTAACTCCTAAACCTTTGCATTAAAATCTCTGCCTATGGGCTTGGCGCCTGTGGCTCAAGCGGCTAAGGCACCAACCACATACACTTAAGGTGGCGGGTTCAAATCCCTAGCCCGGGCCCGCCAAACACCAATGATGGCTGCAACCAAAAAATGGCCGGGCATTGTGGCGGGCGCCTGTGGTCCCAGCTACTTGGGAGGCGGAGGCAGGAGACTCGCTTGAGCCCAGGAGTTGGAGGTTGCTGTGAGCATGATGCCATGGCACTCTACCCAGGGGGAATAGCTTGAGGCTCCATCTCAAAAAAAAAAAAAATCTCTGCTTATGGCCAGGCGCAGTGGCTCACGCCTGTAATCCTTGCACTCTGGAAGGCCCAGGCAGGTTGAGCTCAGAAGTGTGAGACCCCTATTCTCTACTAAAAACAGAAAAACTAGCCGGGTGTAGTGGCACATGCCTGCACTCCCAGCTACTCGGGAAGCTGAGACAAGAAGATTGCTCAAACTCAAGAGTTTGAGGTGGTTGTGAGTGACAATGATGCCACAGCACTCTGTCAAGGGTGACAGAGTGAGACTCTGTCTCAAAAATATAACAATAATAATAATTAACTAACTTAAATAAAATTTATATCGCATATCAACACCTCATTTCTAGCTTTCTAAAACGAGTTGGCAATTTGAAAATTACCTAAAAAAAATAGTCTGTTGCTGGACAGGGCCTTTATAGTACCTTGATCTGTTTGAAATTTGCAATGTTTTCTGTGTCTCTGGATGATAATTTAAACATTTACTGTACTTTAATTTGCAGGCCCAAGAAGTTAATATTAAAAACTTTCAAACAATACTGGTTCGTTTTTAAAGACACATCTATAGCCTACTATAAAAATGAGGAGCTTGAACACGGAGAGCCAGTAGAAAAACTAAACCTTAGAGGTAAGAGGACTCCACGTCTTGCTGATGATGGCAACATGCCTGCTAACTGAAGCGAGGTTTGCTTCTGGAGGAATCATTAGCCGTCTGTGTTTCCTGCATGCAGCCTGCTTGCAGATCCTCTGCTTTAGGGAGCGTGGACCTCGTTGCAGTCCAGTGAATGTGGTCACTCGCATTCTGCTGCCCCATCTCGCTCGGTGTGACCAGAGTCAGGGATGTGGTGGTGATAACTGATACCCATAAATGTAGCACATATGCCATACATTGTACAACCCTGAAAAGCTTCCTGAACTCAGAAACAGTTACGTTTATTTCAGCATCATTTTGCTGTCTATTCTAATTTCTGAAAGTCACCGTAAGCATACTGGTAACTCTCTATTAATTGAAATATTTAATTAAGCAATGCATTCAACTGTCATCATTGTGGCCATTAGATAACTCCCTCTGCTTTGATTTAGTTTAACATTCATATTCATAATTGTTCCTTTGAGTTAGGATAGCCAACATCAACGTGAAATATGAATTCAACTGATTTATTTAAGAAAATTATAAGAGAGGACCAGGCACAGTGGCTCATTCCTGTAATCCTAGCACTCCAGGAGGCTGAGGTGGGAGGATAAGTTAAGCTGAGGAGTTTGAAACCAGCCTAAGCAAAAGCAAGATCCATCTCTATTGGTGGTGCCCATAGTGGGTAGGGTGCCAGCCACATACACCAAAGCTGGTGGGTTCAAGCCCAGCCCGGGCCAGCTAGAACAACAATGACAACAATAACAAAAAAATGGCCAGGTGTTATGGTGGGTGCCTATAGTCCCAGTTACTTGGGAGGCTGAGGCAAGAGAATCACTTGGTCCCAGGAGTTTGAGGTTGCTGTGAGCTATGACACCATTGCACTCTACACCAGGGTAAAAGCTTGAGACTCTGTCTCAAAAAAAAAAAAAAATCCATCTCTATTAAAAATAGAAAAAGTAGGCAGGCGATGTGGCCGGTGCCTATTCCAGCTACCCAGGAGTCTGAGGCAAGAGGATCATTTGAACCCAGGAGTTTGAGGTTGCTGTGAGCTATGATGATGCCACTGCACTCTACTTGGGGCAACAGAGTGAGACTCTGTCTCAAAAAAAAAAAAATCATTTGTCTTTATCTGTGTTAATTGTTCATATATCTTACTTGGTTATCTTTTAATGACTGTTACCTGCTTGCTCCTTCATTTTTCAGAAAAGAAGCGAATCGGGGTGGGGGGTTGTGTTCAAAGTCTATTTCATACGCACACTTGATATTTACCTAACAAATTCCTCAGCGCCCAGTCCCCTCTCTGTCTTCTGCCTTTCAGGCTGTGAAGTTGTGCCAGATGTAAATGTAGCAGGGGGAAAATTTGGAATCAAGTTACTGATCCCTGTTGCCGATGGTATGAATGAAGTTTATTTGAGATGTGACCACGTAAGTAAAACCAGAAAAATGTGAAATCCCTTCGCCCTCATGAAGCCTAAAGAGCAAAACCTACAAGGTGTTTTCTAAAATTAGAGCTCTGTTGTGTCAGCCAGCTGGTTTTTTGCAACAATCACAAAGTAACAACATCCCAATGGCATTCAACAACAAACACTTGTTTTTGAAAGATGCCCAGATGAGCTGGGAGTGGAATGATCTAGGCCGTTGTCGGCTGGTCAGATCTGCCCTGAGACCCAAGTTTCTCAAGACCTTGCCACAGGTTGACTTGATTTTATTTATTCTGGATCCCAGGCTGCCTGGGGGAAACTTCTCCTAGTGATGGCAGGTGAGCAAAAGGACAACTAAAGCCTGGGCTTGAAATTGACATGCTGTCACCTGCACCCACATCCATTGGGCAAAGCAGATCACATGACTCAGCTTGATGCCAAGGGCCTGGAATTGCATTCTGTCTCTTGTAACTGCAGTTACAAGGCAAAGAGTGTGGATCCTGGATCCTGGGAGTGTGACGATCAAGGCCAGTAATTCAGTGTACTGTTGGGCTGTTGAATTCCCCCTCCTATTCACTCCTTAAGCTCAAAAATGAGCACAGACCTTAAAGAACCAAAGAAACCACTACTAACTTGTTCAGTTCCCATAATGGCCCTGATGGCTACTTTTAAATTGGAATCTTTACTAAGCATAGTAAAGCACATGAGTAATACAGAAAATCAGTTAATGATTTCTTTTCACTATTTTCTTTTGTCACTGAGATCAGATGTGATATTAAACTGGAACCAAGAGCCAAGGAAGGCTCCCCGGTAGCTGGGGCTTCACCTGTCTGTGCTTCATGGCACTCTTTGGCGTCCCTGGATCATCTTTAAATGCAAAGTTCTCTGCGTGGAATCTGTGAAAGCCAGAATTCCCTATCCTTTCGATGCCCCTTAGCATCTACAAACTCAGCACGGGTCTCTAAGGTTACTGTCAGGTGTTACATTAGGTGGCTAACAGGCGTTCAGAACACGCGCCACTTCACAGTCTTTCCTCTGCTTGGAAGGTGATCGTTTTCCACTGTCATGGAGAAGAAAGCCCAGGCCTGCTGTTTAGAGTGGGGGGGTGCACTTGAGCTTGCTTCTCAGCCCATGGGTCTTGCTGCAGGAGAACCAATATGCCAAATGGATGGCTGCCTGCATCTTGGCATCAAAGGGCAAAACCATGGCAGACAGCTCCTACCAGCCAGAGGTCGTCAACATCCTTTCATTTCTGAGGATGAAAAACAGGAACGTGGCATCTCAGGTGGCTTCAAGTCTCGAAAGCATGGACATGAACCCAGAATGTTTTGTGTCACCTCGATGTACAAAGAAACACAAGTCTAAGCAGGTACTGCTAATCTTTCTGGGCAATGGCTTACAGTAGAGTCTGTATGTTCTGAAGTAAAAGGATGAATTCATCTGATTAATGCCATCATCATGAAAAACTGCTTGACAGAGAAAGTTGACTGAGTATTAGATGATGTTATGAAATTATTGTTAATATTGTTAGAGGTGACTGTACTTGCTGACTAGATGTGGTGATATACCCAGATTGAAGTTAATTATGAAAAAATTACTTAGTTCCCACAAATTGAAAATTAAAATGAGCCTTCCATAGGAGTGGGTCAAAAGTTGCACAGATAGACTGAGCTCTCCATGGACACTCCATGGATCTCAAAAAGAAGGACCCCAGAGCTCTCCATCTGCAACCTTAGAAGCTTTGGGGGTTGCTGTTGTTGTTTGTTTGTTTGTTTTTGAGAAAGAATTTTACTTTGTCACCCTCAGTAAAGTGTTGTGGCATCATAGCTCACAGCAACCTCAAACTCTTGGGCTCAAGCCATTCTCTTTCCTTAGCCTCCCAAGTAGCTGGGACTACAGGCACCTGCCACAACACCCGGCTATTTTTAGAGATGGGGTCGCTCTAGCTCAGGCTGATCTCAAACCTGTGAGCTCAGGCACATAGCCACAGCCTCCCAGAGTGCTAGGATGACAGGGGTGAGCCAACTCACCTGGCCTAACCTTAGAAGTTTTTGCATTGGTGGATCTCATTCCTAGAATTTTTATGTCTTGTAGAACGAGAGAGAGAATGAATGAATGGGAATGAATTGTCTTAGAACTGTAGTCAGGCCTTGCATTTATTGTTGTCTTTGGGGGTTTGAGGCTAATGGGACGATTACAGGGCACTGATTCTTGGTGCACACTGAGAAAAGTCTGATGTCTCTCTTTTCTGCTTAGCTGGCAGCCCGGATCCTGGAAGCTCACCAGAACGTGGCCCAAATGCCCCTGGTCGAAGCCAAACTGCGGTTCATCCAGGCGTGGCAGTCCCTGCCTGAATTCGGCCTCACCTACTACCTCGTCAGGTGAGACAGTACTCTCTTCCCTCTCTCACTTTCTGTTCAAACGTGAGTGGCTTTCTGGGAACCCAGTTTATTCTCAATTAGCATCGAATATAGAACCTTTATTTTAGAATACTGCCCTTTCCAAAGTGACCCGCTCTGGGCTACTCACAGAAATTTTCCACGCCTTCTTTCCACATGGCAATGCCCCTTGAAATTCAGCTAAATGGGAAAGGAAATTTTGAAAGGAGATTTGGTTCTTATAGGATAACTCCCTTTGTAAAGCCAAAGGGACAGTGTCACCTCTTTACTTCATATCAGCATACTCCCTGCTGTGGTTCTCATGCTGTGTCTCATGGTACGGCCTTGCGGAATTGTTTAGGTTTCTAGAAAGGTCCCCACAAACCTCGTGTCTTACCTGCAGCCAACTTCATCAGGTGGCTAGTACCAGGGTATTCCTCACAGGAGGCCTATCTATTACCCACTTCTGAAACATAGAAAAATAGCTTAAGTGACTTGTGCAAGTTCACCTCCTGGTCGGGGGCATGCCTTGGCGTAGAGTCCCGTGTCCTCACTGTAATCGGCACCCAGCATGTTTCTGCCCCACCATCTATAATGAATGGTTTCTGCAAATGTGTCCACAAGTGTGCTGGTAAATCAAATTACACCTTCCAGTGCCATAAGGAAGGTGGCTGGTACCAGGGTACCAGCGATGTTTAAGCACAATCTAAACTTAACCCCGCAGTGTGGTGAGTCCTCTGTGTCACTTTCTCATTTTCTAACTTGGAGGTTGGAAGACTGCTTTGTATTTTAAAACAATGACTTACTGGAAAATAGAGTTTTCTTAGCTCTTTTCAAAGACTCGGCTTCTTCAGCCCCTTCTAGCAGTGGACACTACTCACTGAAACAACTCCTTTACATCTGCCCCCAGTGTTTGTCTTTTTTTTTTTCTTTTTCTTTTTTTTTCTTTAAGACAGAGTCTCATTATGTCACCCGCAATAGAGCACTGTGGCATCACAGCTTACAGCAACCTCAAACTCTTGGGCTTAAGCGATTCTCTTGCCTCAGCCTCCCAAGTAGCTGGGACAATAGGCGCCCACCACAAGGCCCAGCTATTTTGTGGTTGTAGTTGGCCCAGGCTGGATTCGAACCCGCCAGCTCCATGTATGTGGCTGGTGCCCTAGCCCCTGAGCTACAGGTGCCGAGCCCCAGTGTTTGTCTTAAACAAGCAACTCCACCTGCTTAACTCACCCCAGCAAAAAAAGGAAGGCGAGTGAAGCTGCACTGGACGCCCAGTTATGCACATGGACCTGTGTGGGTGTGTACACACACACACTCACACACACACACCCATAACTCAGAAGTCAGCCCGCACGCTGGAGAACATAGACACTTGCACCAACCCAGGTCTGGCTTCCAGGCCCACCCCTGCCTCTAGCTGTGTGACCTACGGCATTGTCACCCACCTCACCACGCCTCAGCTCCTGAGTTTGTTCGGAGAGCATTTGGAACCTACTTGGTGGAGAGAATCCAGTGAAACAATGCAAAGGAAGTGCCTGATAAATTGTGAAGAGTGGTGCGGGCCCTGAACAGACTTCCACGCCACTTACTCCTGTACCCCATGGCCCTTTTGCCAGCTGTCTCCCCCTGTGCTTCCCTCCCCTCCAGCATCTGTTCATGCATAGAGGTGAAGCTTTGAGGCAGCAGCCCTGGGTGTGACCTTTTCCAAGGCCAGTCAGAGACAGCAGCTGGGGCAGTCCCCTGTGTGCAGGGGGACAGGCAGAGCCAGGATCTGCCCACACCTAAGAAACCTGGGTCTCCATGTCATGCCTCCCCAGATTCTAGAGAGCAGCCCAGGGAACCCTGATGCATCAGAGAGAAGCAGGTGGAGCAAGAAAGCTACACTGGCCACTTTGTGCTATTAAACGTTAAGGTGGTGGAATGAATGAATAATAAAAGGTACGGGACTGATTCCAGAAAAGTCCAGGAAACGTTCATCATATGAAAGTCACATGTGAAAGGGGTGAGAGTGATGTGGAAAGTGGCCTATTCAGCTGGGAATTTTTCTTCTCCAATTATACTTTTCTCTCTCCCGCAACCGTATTGTCACATCAGTGTCCTCCACTCACATCCCCCTTCAGTTGCTGTCCCTGTTCTGGGCCCCTCTTCACAGCAGAACTTGTTGAGTGTGGTGTACCCCCCGCTGTCCCTCCTTCTTTCCATTCTGAGTCTACCCCAATCGGGGTTTTCCCTCTCCACACTCCCCTGCCCTTGTCACTGGCTTTCATCAAGGTCACCCACCAGTCACCTGTGGCCTTCATAGTGCTGACTTCATAGGTCAGCTTTTGCCAGCTGACCTCTCTACAGCATTTGGCACGGTGAGCCCCCCCCTGCTCCTGACTCACTTGCATCACTTGCCTTCCTGGCTTCCCCCGCTGTCAGGGGCCAGTCCTTTGCTGGTTCTTTCTCAACCTTTCCAACTTCTTATGATGCTGGAGGGCACGGGCCTCAGCTCTCAACCTAGACTCATTTTCCTCTCAATCTAGACTCATCCTCTCAGGCTCATTCTTTCGGCTTCATTTATATGCTGATTTCTCCAAGATGTGTATCTTGAGCCTAGAACTCTCTCTTGACCTGCTGATTCATAAATCCAACAATGCTGAGGTCAGTGGATTTCAGCCACAGCACCCTGGTGTGCCATGAAAATTTTAAAGATCATTAATTAAATTAGTTTCAAAAGAAGTTCAAAGCACAGTAAGTATTCTTTTTACTTTTTTATTTGATTAACATAATTTAAAGGTGCCATGAAAGTCTTAACTATAGGCTCAAATGTGCCCTGAGATTAAAAAGGTTGAAAAGCACTGGCTTAGGTGTCTAACTGGAATCTCCTCTTAACATGTCCAAAATTCCTGATTGTCCCCCCTAAGTTAGCTCCCCCAACGCTCTTCTACATCTCAGTAAAGGGCAATTCCTCCCCCTAGATGTTCAGGTCAAATTTCTCAAAGTCATTCTTGACTCTGCTCCTTATCCCGCACACGACATCCTGTCCATTGGCAAATCCTAGTGATTCTGCCTTCAGAGTATCCACAGAATCCGACCTCTCCTCACTGCCTGCACCAGCACCACAGTGCAGGGCCAGAGTGACCCTACCCCATCTTCCTGCCTCTACCCAGGACCAATCAAGTTTCAACTAGAGATCCTTATAGGACAGGAGGGGGAGGGTAAATGGAGAGACTACAACTATGGTGTACATTTCAAGGGTACATGTCTAATCTATTAAGTATACACTATAAATGTCTTAACACAATAATTAAGTAAATGAGGTGAAGGATATATTAACCAGTTTGATGTAAGCATTCCAAATTGTATATAAAATCAGCACACTGTACCCCATGAATGCATTAAAGTATACATGATCTACGTGGTTATGACTTAATAAAAATAAAATAAAATTGTAATATACAGTATGTACCAATGACAAAAGATGAATACAGGTCACGTTGAACCCCTCTTATAGTAATAGAAGTGAAATGTAAAAAAATAAATAAAAATAAAAATAAAAATCTAAGTCAGCCCATGTGAAGCCTCTACTCAGAACCTTTGCAGGCTTCTGTCTCTATCAGAGGAAAATCCAGATCCTTCCAGTGGCCTGCAAGGCCATACATGACTCCCTAACTGTCTAACTCACACCCCTCTCCCGCTTTGTGCCAGCCACACAGGCCTCCTGCCAGGCTCTTGAGGGCACAATAAAAAAATGAAGTGGTCATGTGTGCCCTCTGTCCGGAATACTCTTCCTCCAGAGAGCCACATGGTTCAATCCCTCACACACATTAGTTCTTTAATCAAATGTCACCATCTGACCTTCCCTGACATTCCTGTTTTAGATTATGACTAATCACCTTATTGTCAGTATCCCCTACACCCCTTCTGTGCTATGTTCTTCTTCATAAGCTTACCTGGCATATTTATTTCACACTTATGATTCTCTCCCCCGACTAGGCAGGAATTTTCTGTCCCTTTAGTTCACTACTGTATGCCCAGTGCCTGGAAGGGTGTCTGGCACATACTCTTGGTGCTAATTTTGAATGAATTAATTTGACCTCCTCTTATCTTACTTTCCTCTGATGTCAGTTTCACTTAAAGAACGTCTGCAGAATAACCTTCATTCTCTCCATTCCTTGTTTTTTTTTTTGAGACAGGCGCCTCAAGCTGTCCCCTTGGGTAGAGTGCCATGGCATCTCAGCTCACAGCAACCTCCAACTCCTGGGCTCAAGCGAGTCTCCTGCCTCAGCCTCCCAAGTAGCTGGGATCACAGGCACCCGCCACAACACCCGACTATTTTTTGGTTGCAGCCATCATTGTTGTTTGGCGGGCCTGGGCTGGATTCGAACCCAGCGGGCCTGGGCTGGATTCGAACCTGCCACCTTGGGTGTATGTGGCAGGCGCCTTAGCCACTTGAGCCACAGGCACCGAGCTGTTTCCTTAATATCACAATAAAAATGCCGTCTTGTAGAAAGTAAATCCCTCATTGTTCATTCTTCTAAAACAATTCAGAAATGTTGGTATTGTCTTAAAGCAGTTGTATATGAACAAACATCATTATTATGGCTTCTCTTAACTAATATTATTAGGGGGGGTTGTTTTTTGTTTGTTTGTTTGTTTTTCAGATTTAAAGGTAGCAAGAAAGAGGACATTCTGGGAGTCTCATATAATAGGTTGATTAGAATCGATGCAGCCACTGGGATTCCAATTACAACATGGAGATTCACAAACATGAAACAGTGGAATGTCAACTGGGAAATCCGGCAGGTAAAGTGAAAGTTTTTGGTATTTAGTATGGAGTCTATACATGTGTGTTCTCTCAGAATTGCAGTTTACTCTGATTTTAAAAAACGTGTTCTCAGCTAGGCATGGTGGCTCACCTCTACAATCTTAGCACTCTTGGAGGCCAAGGCAGGTGGATCACTTAAGCTCAGGAGTTCAAGACCAGCCTGAGCAAGATTGAGACCCTGTCTCTACTAAAAGAATAGAGAAACTAGCCAGGTGCCTATAGTCTCAGATATTCAGGAGACTGAGGCAGAAGGATTGCTTGAACCCAGCAGTTTAAGGTTGCTGTGAGCTAGGTTGCACCACAGCATTCTACTCTGGTCAACAGAGTGAGACTCTGTCTCAAAAAAAAAAAAAAAAACCCAAGCACTTAGTAATTATCTGGTGAAATAATCACATGCAATGCAATTATGAGCAGTTTCCTAACCAGCACAGGCCAAATGTCCTTGACTTAATACTACAAGTTGGCTTTCTCTCCATGCAAGGATTATGTAAGAGTTAGGTTGATGATTGCTTAGTGCAGCAGTTCTTAACCTGTGGGTGGCGACCCACAGGAACCTATTAAAGGGTTGCAGCATTGGGAAGGTTGAGAATCACTGGCTTAGCGGAAACTACCTGAGCTGTAACTGCTGTGCAAAATATAAATCAAAAAAAGGGCTCATCTGACTGGCTGCCAAAGGATCTAAGAGATTGAGGGCTCAGAAACTCAGCTGCCCAACTGAGGAGCACTGCAGCCCCAAAAGGGAAAATCTTCTGGAGGAGCAAGGTGCACAGAGATGACTGAGAACAGTGTGGCCTCCAGAGCCGAGGAGGCTCAAACCCATAGCCTGTGTTTCAGTTTCCCATTACATCCCATCCTAGGAACAAGCCTGTGTCATGCAAAACTAAGTCTTCTTTCCTTCTTTTTTCATTTGCAATTTTTGTCCAGGGCTGGGTTTGAACCTCCTACCTCCAGTATATGGGGCCAGCGCCATACTCCTTGAGCCACAGGTGCCACCCCCAATCTAAGTCTTTTTTCTAGAGCTTAGAGCAGCAGTTCTCAATATGTGGGTTGCGACCCACAGGAACTGTATTAAAGGGCCGCGGCATTAGAAAGGTTGAGAACCTTAGGCTGAGAACACTGTCTTAGAGTTTATGACATTCTGCTGGCTGTAGGGAAATTGAGGCAAACCATTTATTCTCCATTAATGAATCGACACGAGAGTGCTTGGGAAATTGTTTTATCTAAACGACAGAATATAGTTTGTGTGTGCAGTAGAGTTGACTCCTACCCTACCCCACCCCACCCCACCCCACCCTATCCTATCCTATCCTATCCTATCCTATCCTGTCCTGTCCTATCCTATAACTAACTATAATATAGTTTGGGTGTGCGGTAGAGTTGACACCACAAGGGGGCGCAGAGAGAACAAAGACGTGTTTGGGGAGGCGTTTAATTGGGAGCGGTGGTTTTCTGAGGTCTTGGGGGCGGTCCTCTGTGAGTCACCTCAGCCGTCCCCCACTCCAGAGGCCCCTTCAGCGGAGCAGTTTCCTTCTCATTACTGTATGTCGGGGTTTAAGCTGATCCACGCCTTCCTCTTCCAGGTGGCGATCGAGTTTGACCAGAACGTCTCCATCGCATTCACCTGCCTGAGCGCGGATTGCAAGGTGGTGCACGAGTACATTGGCGGCTACATTTTCTTGTCCACCCGCTCCAAGGACCAGAATGAAACCCTCGATGAGGACCTGTTCCACAAATTGACCGGCGGTCAGGACTGAAGCGGGGACACCCTCTGGGCCTGCACAGACAGACGAGCCAAAGGCTTTGGGTCCTCCCTAGACGGACAGGCCCTCCCTAGACGGACAGGACCCAGGGCTGGGCTTACCCAGCGTGTAGACGCCAGACCGACGAACAACATATATTCGCTCAGATCATCCTCCCCATCTCAAATACTCGGCTAGCACGTCCCGTTCCTTACTTTGCCCCGTGCTATTAATTGTGGAAGGGGCCTCACTTGCCTTTTCTACAAAATGGGCAGGAGAGGGAGCGGTACTCCAAGATTGCTCCGGGTAGGGCCCAGCCTGTAGGTCCTGTTCAGTGACTTGCAGAACAGGCCAAGTGCGTGGCTGGACGTTGTCCTGGTGCATATCTGTCTCAGGGCTAAGTCAGTCCAGAAGACAGATCAATATCACACGTAGCAAGTACAAATCTTATCCCTCAAACTCAGGTATGAAAAAAATCTTAATATGTCTTTCCTTAATGAAACTCCCTTAGCTCCTATCTTATGAAAATGGCAGAGGGCTCCCCCAAACTCACACTTTTTCCCTGGAGGGCAGATTGAGGAGCAGAGCTACTTGGTAGCAATTGGTGACAAGGTGTCAGGGAAGGGTCCCTCAGTGCCCTCCGTCCACAGTGACATCTGCTAAAGGGACCACTGACCTGTCTGGTCTTGGTCATTGGTCCTCTCAGGTCGCTGTTGCCAACCACAGTCCCATTCCATTCCGGGGGATCCCTTGGCCACCTTAAGTCCTTCTTGAAGGTGTGGGTGACACAGGGGTGCAGGGAAACCTGTTCGTCGGCCCAGATCCCTGTCTCAGCTGCTCCTGCTCTGGGGTGGGGCTCAGGGAAACAGATGCCGTTCTCTGTGTTCATAAAAAACACTTCCCAGCATCAAGGAATCCAGGTTGGTCTCCATCCCAACTGGTCAGGAAGGGCTACCATGTTCACGGTCTGACAGCTGCCCACTGGCTGCCACGGGAGGGCCTCTAGCTGGTCTAGGTGGTGGGGAAGCATTCCTCTTGCCACGAGCCAGTGTTCTCCAGGATTTGGTGTCTACGGTTATTGGTTCCCGGCCTTCCCCCTAGAGGCCATTGGCTTTTGTCAATCACAAGCTGATAACAAACTCTTTTTCCTCTGCTTTTCTGCTGTGTCATTCTTGCCTTGAGACATAATCTTCACAGCTGCTTGTCATTTTCTGTTTGGGTTTGTTAGCCATGCAGGGGGTGGGTTTTGAGAAGGTGGAAAGCAATACCAGAGGTAAAGGAAACTATCAGATGATGCTTTATTATGCTTTTTATAAATGTTCTCTTGCCACACAGAAAACTTGGGGGTGCAAGAATATGGAGCAAAGACTCCAGCTCCAATCTGCATTTCTCTTAGGGCGCATTTTCGTGAGGCCCATTTTCATGCCTGCAAGCCATCAGCTGTTGATTTTTTTTTTTTCAACAAAGCCATCTAGAAGTGAGATCTCAGCAATTCCGGGAGCCACAGAGCGACAGCCTTGGCTAGGAATTCCTTGGTCCTGAGCCAGAAGCTGCCATCTGGAAATTCCTCTTTTAGCCTCTCTGTAGAGGTAAATGTTGATGAAGCCGCCCAGGCACCAGCTGAATTTCTGAAGCCTACTTAAGGTGGCTGAGGCCCTTGGAAAATCACGTTCACATCATAAAGAACTTAATTTGAAGTGGCTTATGTACAAAACCATACTCAGTGTACTGTTTTAAAGTTGGTATTAGTCATTTCTTTGTAATCCTGGGTTCTGTTATTTAAGATGCTAGTCAAGTTTTCAAGATTTCAAAAAGCCCTACATAAAATAATGTTCCTTGTCAGACGTTAGCTGTCTGCTGCCAAGGACAATGCTCCCTAATTGACCAAAGTCAGACCTTCAGTCCAGTCCTCTTCCTTAGCTTTTCATGTCTGACATTTCCATGAAAACGCTGAAAGGAATTGACTGGTTTTAACCAAACTTTCTCTGTTGGTTACAACTGTCAGGGGAACATTCCTTCTGCAACTACGGAAGCAGCATCCCAGAGGAATAAACAGGTATCACAAGAAAACCTTAAATGTTGCTATTTCAAAGCAAAGCAACCTTCAGGACACTTTTCTTTTTACTTGGGTACAAAAGGTCATCTGACTTCCTATGATGAAATAGTAAATGAATATATCCCTTTCAACATCCATTGATTTCTTAGCTACACTTGATGCAGAAATCTGCGTTTTTTATTATCTTATATGACCTTTTTTTAAGTAAAAAGTTTGTATGGATTTGAGTGTGGTCCAGTGTGTCCTTTCCAGAAAGGTAACTATTTTCTCAGTTATAGAAAAGGAATGCAACTCCCGGGTCTGACGCACACCTCTCTGCACACTGCCAAGATTCCAGCAATTCTCCTGGGTGCTGTGGTGAGCAGCTGACCATGTGGCTTGTCAGAGGTCAACTCAGAAACCTCACTTAACTGTTGGTTCCAATTCCTTTCTCACTGACTCTGTCACCCACTTTCCTGCCCTCTCCTGCCTTATCCAGAGCTCTGTTGTCTTTTCAAACAGAACACCAGAGAGCAAAAAAGTGTCCAGAGGCTGCAGAACAGATGAAGGCCTCTGACTGATGGCTGGGTGTCGAGGGTACTTCGTTTTCAGTGATACGGGGTCCCCAACCATGGTGGCACGCATGTGGACATCCCTTTGTGTGCAATTCTCCCATCGGCCCACAGAGGGCAGGAACGGTTTGCTTTCTAATTTCACAAAGAGGAAAGCAGGCTCAGAACATGAAGTAACTTGCCCAGGGTCCAGCGTCCAAAACCACATTTGCCTTAACTCCGGAAACCACTAAGCTTAGCCCAGCAAACCCCACCCTTCCTTCCCCAGCCCCGCTCAGCCTTGAAATGCCCACCTCGGCCCCAGTGCAGGCTTCCCCTGAGCTATGTCCCAACATCAGGCTCACACCCAGGCATCAGGCAGAGTGGCCGGCCACTCGGGAGTTAGCTGGGGAAGACCGGGTGGACCTAAGGTACCTGGGAGCCGAGGAAATGAGGCGCTTTGAGAGCATTTTATTTTTAATTCTGGGAAAATTTTCATTGTAAGTCTTTACATTAGAAACAGAAGAAAATGAGGAATCTTTCATTTGAAAATTCATCTTTCGGGCTCGGTGCCCATAGCACAGTGGTTATGGCACCAGCCACATACCCAAGGGTAGCGGGTTCGAGCCCAGCCCAGACCAGCTAAACAACTGCAATAAAAAAATAGCCGGGCGTTGTGGCGGGCGCTGTAGTCCCAGCTACTTGGGAGGCTGAGGCAAGAGAATCGCTTAAGCCCAAGAGCTGGAGGTTGCTACGAGCTGTGATGCCAGGACACTCTACTGACAGTGACAGTGTGAGACTCTGTCTCAAAAAGAAAAGAAAATTCATCACTTAGTTGTAGGTGCTAGAGGTCAAGACGTTTTGTAGTATCTATTTTCTGACATCACTGAATAGTTTTTAATTCCCGTGTAAGATTTCTGATTTGCTTCTGCAGTCAGTAGTTTTACCTTCCTGTTCTTAATTCCCGGACACAAGCACAACTCCCTGCCTCCTGCCCCCGCCACCCCCTCAAGTACTCAGAATCTCTCAGGGGTTGGGAAGCAGACACGCATCCTTATTTGCCACTTCACCCCTCCCCCCATCATTCCACAGAGGACTCTTGAGTCCTGGAAATCATGGATGGAAAATCTGAAGGTCAGCACTCGGCCCTTGCTGTTGATTAAGTTTTTCCATTTCCTTGTGCCTCACTGAGGCCCTGAGGATAAATGTTGATTGGTAATAAAAAAGACAAGCCAGTCGGTCTCTGCTCTGTCCTCACAAGGCCTGTTCTGGCCACGGACTCCAGCTGTCTTGGAGTGGAGGTCCTCAGGCTGCTTCAGCAGTGCCCCTGACTAATGACTGAGGAAAAGATTCGACTAAACCGAGTTACCTGCTTCCTCTGATTCCCTGGGTGACCTTGAATTCCCCTGTAAGCCTCACTGTCTTCAGCTGTTACAAAGGAAAAATCCTGTAACCCTTCTTCAACCAGTGCAAATGACAAATGCTTTCCGGGAACTTAACAGGGTATAGTTTCTCCTCTTTATCCCTGGCAGTTGGGAGATGTAAGGCATTTGGCTGCTCCCCGAGATCACAGGGGTGCAAAAGTGGACCCTGGGAGGGAGCAGAACCCTTTGTGAGTGGAGCAGAGGGCCTAGTTACAGGTTCATTATAGCTGCCTAGTTTCAAGTTTATTTTCATTATATTTTTTAAAATGAATAAATGTATTTGAATTATCGTTAGGTGGGTTTTCTGAAACTTGCAGCTGAATGCATTCTCCACTGAGTGTGAAGGTCAGTGAATTTGTAGAGTAATGGAGCAGAGAGCCAACCTGATCCTTCAATTTCTAGCTTGACTAACTGGGTGAATGGAAACCAAGTTGTTAGACAAATATACAAAATATAAAAAGGACAGAGGTTGAGAACACGCTCATGTGTGGACACATACATTTCTTCATTCAACAAAATGCCATTGAGCATCCACACTGCGCCTACAAGTTGCTGCAGCTACAAGGAATAAATACCACTCAAGCTCCAGGAGATTCCAAATCATCGCTTTGTTTCTGCAACGCAAGCATTTTTAAAAAAATTTTTTTCTCTCTTAACATAGTAGAAGTCTAAATAAACCTATAGGCAAACCCTGACTTCTGTTTGATAGAAAATCCCAAATAAAGAAATATAACGGATGAGAACAGAAGAAGGGCAGGGCAGAGTTCCACTCATTCATCCAGCAAATCTCTCCTAAGCACACCCTGTGTGCAGGCACCTCCAGATGCTGAGGCTGTAGCAGTGAGCAAGCTCGACGCATTCCCCAAACGAGCAGAGCTCACACTTCTGCCCTTTGTGACTTGGCAGAGAGCTCACACCACACGTGACTGTTCTGTCTTCCCCCCTTTCTAGAGTGGGAACTGCTGGAGGGCAAGTGGTTGTTTCTAAGACCCCATTTTATACTCTTAGCACCTGGGACATGCACTAGGGCACACAGCAGCATGTTCTCAGAATATGGGCGCTGAATTGCTAAGCCAATTCATTTACTTTACAGATGAAAAACAGGAGACAGGCAGAAACTCAAGGATGCAGACATTGTGCCCAGTAGGAGGGCAGCCGCGTTGAGATAAGAACCCAGCACCCCGTGTCCTCCCAGTTTAAGGTCATTTGCCCTTGGTGTGCTGCCTCTGACTGTGGTAAATTACAGAACATGGTTTATAAAAACAGCCTATCTACTGCCCCGTCCCACCTCCTATGGTCACATACAAAATAAAGTGGCAGATTAGAATCTGACCACTCATTTCAGCTTGAATCTTCCTTTTTCCCCCACTCAAGTTGTTAAAGGATCTCAAATGGTACCTTTTAAAAGTGTAAACATTCTATTTCACAAATCCTCGGCCTGAAACTTTACTGGTAGTGAGTGACCTTCCATAGCAAAATAAACATGAGTCACAATCCATTACAGTTTCATTTACTCAAGATCGTTTCCTTGCAGCCACGTCAGCGAACTCACTCAGATATCTCAAGTCCTTACCACTTGAAAGCCTCTTTTCTGCATTCCATTCTTCCTGGAGCCCTGACAACCTGGTACCATCTCCTCCCACAGTTACCCACCCTTCCATTCCTCTGGCTTATCTCTGCTGTCAGAGAAGAATGTAGTCTGTCGGCTTTTACATTGCAGCTCCATTATTTGGGAGAAGCCTCAGCAGCGTTTGCCCTTTGCCGGCATCTGGAGGGCACGGCAGAGGCAGCTGGCTGAGCAGTCACCTGTCACCTGGGCCTGCCCTGCTAACCCCACCCCAGGCTGTCAGGGCGTAAACAGAGCTGGACAGGACTTGCTTGGAAGAAGCCAGTTCTACATCTCTGGGGCAATCTGTACTGGGGGTTGTTTATTCCTGGAGTCCTGGGGATGAGATGGGAACAGCAAGGGTCAAAACCCCTGGAAACTCTGCCCAGTTGCCTGACGCCAGCCAGGTGTTTCCTTAGCCATACTCCTGGGAACAGACCCACATGGCTAATGCCACACAGGTCAGTCCTGCTCAGCTGTGCAAGTAACCCAGAGCCCAGAACGGAATCATGAGAATTAGGTCACCCTTTCTTCTTCCTAGATAACTAGGAACTTACCACCATGTGACCTCAGATAAAACAACTTCCCTCTCTGGAGCTTAGATTTCTCCTCCTAAAATGGACAGAGTGGGGTGGGACTGACAAGTTCTAAAGTCCCTTCCAAAGCCAAGGATCCATAATTCTCACTTTTATCTAAATCCAGAAGATGTGGCCAAGGTTGTGACTCCTGGCTTTCCTTTCCATAGTTCTCTGCAGGCTACTGTTTTACTAACACTCTAACCTTGTCATCTGCCTCCAGGAGAGTCTTCCCTCCAAAAGTCATGATTTTGCTGGGAATCTGGAATGGAAAGCACTTTGTGACTCAATTTCCTGCCTCCACTTCTGCTCCTGTCCCCACCCCAACCCTCACTTTAGCCCTTCTCAGTGAGGGGATGCTAGGAGGCCCTTGAACTTAATTTGTTCTCTTCTAAGCTCTGTCCCTGCTATTCTTCGGCACAGTGAAGGATGTCACGATCCTCCACATCCTCTGCTGTGCCTTTTCCCAGGGCACTGGGGCACTGAGATGAATGGTGTGGCCCAATTCTCAGGAATTTAGAGAAAAGCTGCATCAATCTGCCTGATGGCAGGTAGACAATGTCCCCTGGGAACAAACACCAAGGAAAGGCACCTAATTCAGCTTGGGACAGGGAAAGGGGGGTCCACTTGGGGAAATCTTAGAGGGTGCCTCATCAGATGCTGCTGTTTTCTTTTCCCCCTCTGTGGAGTTGCTTGTTCTGCACGCAGGGAAAACAGATGTGTCAGGGAGTGAAAGCTGCAGGAGGAGCTCCAACCAGCTACAGGCAGACGCTGGTGGGTAGAGGCCCCCACCTCCCTCCTCACTTGATGGAACAAACCAAGGCGTGTTCTACACAGTCTCCCAAGGGTCCCCAGCAGGAGGGAGCCCCAGCTGCCCAGGGAAGTCCCTGCTCATTCACCCATGTCAGCACCTCCCCTTCCCTGTCTCACGTTTTTACACCCTCTGTGTGCTTCCTGGGATCACCTCCCAAATAAACTACGTACACCCAGTCCTCGTCTCAGGACCTTCTTCTGAGAGTGTCCACACTAGGTTTAGACAGATGAGCTAAAATGGAAACCAAGATGATCAAAGGAGGAGCACCCAGTGGGGGTCAGCATTTGGGTGGCATTTGGAGCAGGCGCACTTTCGGGTCCCAAGACTGTCTCACGGTTCAGCATCCTTCTCCAGAGGGGACAAACTTCTCAGTCATCTTTTCCTGACTTCCAAAAAGCACTAGAAGAGAAGAAAAGATTGAAGAAAAGGGCTGGGCCTCCCTGGAAGGTGCCCAGTAGGCCCTGTCCGGTCCTCCCCAGTGCTGGGCCCACTATGACGCTGTGTCTTCTGAGAATGAGCTGCTCAACTGTGCAAAAGCCTGTGTCCTAACTATCCAACTTCCCGCATGATTTGGGTCTATCTGAAGTCCTGGAAAGGTTCTCTCATACTTAGGGAGAATACTACAGCATCCAGTGCTGAGGTTTGCAGAAGGCCACTTAGCACAGCGGTTGAGTCCCACAGCTCACTCGAAGTGTGCTCCCAACTCACAGCTGCAGGGTGGTCCTGAGGGCCAGGCTCAGACACCTGGCCACTGGCATGCAGCAGTGATGAGAAGTTAGCACAGAGGGCCCAGGGCTCCAGGCCAGCACGGCATGACGGCCTCAGGAGGATGCCTCACCCAGGGCTCTCCAGCATCCTCGTCCCAGTGGTGCCCAGAGGAGAACCCCGGCCATGGCTCCCGAGGCCCTGTTTTATAGGCCTCAGTGGTGGACCGACTTCCTTCCTGGTCAGATTCTCTGAACCGGGTGTGTTTTGGTAGATTCAGGTCCCTCTCCTCTGGGCAGCCCTGCCTGCACTCCCAAGCTCCTGCTGGCCTCAGCGTGGCTAGTCGCCTTACTGAGGGGGGCCTGGTTGGCTTAACTCTGAGGGAAACCTGATGTTTTGATTCTTGGGTGTGCAGCTGTCTGTGCAAAAGCAGAGCCAAGGCTGCCAGGAGCCTGCCCCCCACCATGCACCTCCCCACCCTCCCTAACTTCTCCCTGGCCTCCCACTTCATCCCTGGCATTCGTTTGTACCTCTGGGGCTTCCTGGACAGTTCCTGCACTGGCTCAGACCAGGCAGTGCAGGGCAATCGAGGGAACACTCCTGAATAGTAAGCCTCCCCTGGCACTTAGAGAAAGGGTATTTTTGAGATTTTGAGTAGTGAAGGCATCAAAGGAGACCCTAAGGGACTTACAGTTACCCAGTTAATGCAGCAGGCCAGTTTCTAGGTGTTCTGGGGTTCATCAGGGTCATCCAGATAAGGACTGGCAGGAAGAAAGATACGGACAGTTCTGGTTTTCAGGTTCTCACACAAAACTAAGTGTCATTAACCCTGGCCTGCTCTCAGAGCCTCAGTGGGGACAGGGAAGTAGGGGGGAGGGGCAGATCAAAGCCTTCCCATGAAACCCCTGGTCAGTGTGCTTGGGACTCTAGGGCAGAGAAGTGCTGTCTGCTTTAAGCAGATGAACTCCACACAATCTCACTCGGTCACTACGTATTCAGGGGGACTTGGGGCTGGTGGCAGTCAGGATCCATCTTTCCAGTGGCAAGGCAGGAATGTTCTTTCTGCATTTCTGCCCTGTCACTGAACACTCACTCTGTCACTGAACTGAGTCCCAGAGCAGCCCAAACTCTCCTTGAGGACACCAGGATCTGGTCTGAGCCGGAACCCGCTCCTAGACTCCCTAACAATTCTGCCTCCTACTACTTTTCCCAGAAATCCCTACAAGCCCTCCTCTGGACTGGGGTTTCTCCCCTCCTGTGGGGAAGGGAGCCTCCTCCTATTACAGGTTCACCCGTCAGCCTTGCACCATCACGGGGAAATGGACTCATCCCACAGGGAGGATGGGATACTTGAGAGGTGACAGTGCTTCTCAGCCTCACTGAACCCCATTGGCCCACACCTGCATTGGCCCCAAACTCCCTGCATTTCTCAGGCATGGGAAAGATGGGGAGGGGTGAAAGGAGGTGCCAGGCCTGGAAAGGGGCAGGCCCTGGCCCCACAGGGGGAGGAGAGAAGAGGCAATAGGGTGTTGGCTAAAGACAAGAGCCTCTTTATGGAGAAGGAGGGTTGGGGGAGGGGTGGCTGAGAAACAGACCACTCTCTTGAGTTCAAAGCTGAGTTTCGGTCTAAGTCACTCATACTTGGGCTCTATAAAACAAGCACCCCGGGCACCACATTCCAGAAGGACAGCTTCTGGGTGAGTATGACACACAGCTGGATAGTTTCCAGACCTTTCTCACTGCCTGGATCTCTAACTAACAAGGGACAGGCACTTCCCCGCAGCATGAGCCTTTGCTTGGAAATGGAGGGCTGGGCATGACAGCGGGGCAGGAACATACATCTGCAGCACGGGAGGGGTAGCAAACAGTGGTCTCAGAGGCAGGGAAGGGCTGGAAATAGCTTTGCCACTCCTGAACCAGCTTATGACTGCCTGATCCACCCCTACCTGATGTCCACTGCCCTGGGGAGCACAGTACTGGGGATTCAAGAGACTCCCCACTTAGCAGCTCTCAGCGGTCATCACTCCTGGGTCGAGCTAGCACTAGAGGTCCTGGCTTTTGGAAATTCTTGACTCTGGGGTCTCAAGTCTCACAGCCATCTGGGGATTCTTCTATCTCCTAAAGACAACCCTTACCACATTCCCAAGAAAGGGACCCCAGAACTTATATTATGCAAACTAGGGCTCACCTGTGGCTGGGCAATTCTAATGGGAAAAGTTGGGGCAAGTGGGTGTCGTTGGAACTGGCAAAATCTTTGAGTCCACGTGTCTATGACCGTTAGCTTCTTCCTAACTGAGAGCGTTCACGTTTATGGAGAAGGGGACGGTTTGATTCACAGCAGTAAAGGGGCCATCCCCTCCCTGCCAAAGTTCATGGGATGGGGTCAAAAAATTGGAGGGGGTTACTGGGAGATTCAGGCCCAGACTGTACAGTTGGGCGAGGCATGTCTCCCGCAATGGGCATCCCCAGAGAAGAGAGGGCAGGTGGTGCCGCTGTGCACGTGGTGAAAACGATGGGGAAAAGCAGGTAGCAGCCAAGTCACTGTACACTTGGCGACGCTGAGAATGTCTCCTGCCCCACATCCAGGATCTGTGCCCTTCTTCAGAGCTCAGCGGGGGCTTGGGGGTGCGAAGTTCCGTATTTGCCCTTCTGTTCAGGGGTTTCCGCTGGATTTAATGAGCCTCCTACTCTTCTCTCCCAAGCTACGCCATGAGGCAGACGGTGCTGCCGCTGCTGCTCCTGCTGCTGCCGACCGTGTCGCACCCGAGCAAGGCAGAGCCTCTCCAGGAGAGGGTCCCGCTTTTCCGGCTGACTCAGCCTGGCTCCTGGGGCAGCGGCGACAACAACGCCACAAGCTCACCCTGCGAGGGGCTCCCTGCCGCCGGAGCCACGGCCTTGACCCTGGTGAACCGCAGCCTGGAGCGCCTGCCCAGTTGCCTGCCGCGCGCGCTGCGCAGCCTCGACGCCAGCCACAACCTCCTGCGCGCCCTGAGCGCCCCGGACCTCAGCCGTCTGCCGCAGCTACAGGTGCTGACGCTGCGCCACAACCGTGTCGCCGCCCTGCACTGGGGCCCCGGAGGGCCGGCGGAGCTGCACACGCTGGACCTCAGCTACAACAAGCTGGCCGCCCTGCCGCCGTGCCCCGGGCCCGCGCTGCGCGGCCTCCGCGAGCTGGAGCTCTCCGGGAACCCTCTGCAGGCGCTGCCGCCCCGGGCTTTCGCCTGCTTCCCCGCGCTGCGACTGCTCAACCTCTCTGACACCGCGCTGGGCCACGGCGCCCAAGGGGGCATCGCCGAGGCCGCGTTCGCTGGTGTAGACGGATCACCCCTGGCCGCGCTCGAAGTCCTGGATCTCAGCGGCACGTTCCTCGAGCGGGGTAAGTCTGGGCGCCACGCGTCTTCAGCCGGCCTGAGCTGAGAGCCCGGCAGGCCTGCACTCCTCCTCGACGGGTGACAGGGTAGCTCAGAAATAACTCCAGGCTGTCTCACGCCTGTAATCACAGCATTTTGGGAGGCCGAGGTGGGAGGATCACTTGAGCCTAGTAGTTGAGGCCAGCCTAGGCAACGTAGCGAGACCCCATTTCTGCAAAAACTAAAAACTAGCTGGGCATGGTGGCATGCCCCTGTAGTCCCTACTTGGGAGGATCGATGGAGCCCAGGAGTTTGACGTTTCAGTGAGCTACGATGGCGCCACTGCACCCCAACTGCGTGACGGAACTAGACGTTGTTCCTAAGAAAACAAAACTATGCCAGCTACATTGCCCCGGCCCTGTTCAAAGCGCCACGCAAGGATTAACTCCCCGAGTCCTAAGTGGTGGTAACTGTTATTCCCCCCCCTTTTTTTTTTGTTTCTTTTTTATTTGAGACAGAGTCTCACTATGTGGCCCTGGGTAGAGTGCTGTTGCGTCACAGCTCACAGCAACCTCCAACTCCTGGGCTTAAGCGATTCTCTTGCCTCAGCCTCCCAAGTAGCTGGGACTACAAGCGCCCGCCACAACGCTTGGCTATTTTTTGTTGCAGTTGTCATTGTTTTTTAGCAGGCCCAGACCGGGTTCAAACCTGCCACCCTTGGTGTATGTGGCGCCGTAACCACTGTGCACAGGCACGGAGCCATTTTCCCCTCGTTTTAAATAGGAGGGAACCAAAACATGGCGCTGTGAAGTGACTGGACTTGTCTCACAGCTCACTAAGCACTTGGTGCCTCCAATCGGAATCCAGGCATTCTGGGTCCAGAGTCCCAACACTCTAGCCACTCTGTTCTGCCTCCCACCATAGCTGGATAAATGGTGTGGAATAGAGAAGTGAATGCGTCCCTCTGGGGCTGATGAATAGATGAGCTTAGCACTGGACAAGCGCATTTTTGCCTCATGGCTCATTATCAGAACAGTACTGATGTGGGAGTCACGTATATCCTACTGCTCAAGGTCATTCTGGAGGTCTGATTTTCCTCACATCTGCCTCCTGAGGGTTCATGTTATTCTGTGGTGCACAGAGTTATGGCTGCAGATACTAGAATGCTAGGAACTTGTCAAAAAGTCATGCAAAAACTTAAATGTCAACCTCTGGCATGAATCAGTTAATGTGCAGTCACTTAGGCTCAGGGGATGACTTCACTGATTTTTCTACTCAGTTGGCTAAAAGTGCATCTGTTAAGGTTGCACCATTTACTCGAGACACAGAGGGGAGATGAGGATAATGGTTCTCCTGGACTGGGTGTTCTGACTTTGGTTCCCAAGATCAGTTTTAGTATGTGAAAAAAAAACAAAACACTTAATGTGTTTCATCTGTTCCATCGCAAACAAAAAGAAAGAGCAAACACAGGAGCTACAGAGGGGAAGGGCATATTCTCCATTTATTAGGAGAGCTGAAAAGTCAGGTTACTCCTTCCTAACTTACAGTCCTTGGAAGCTCCCCACTCCTCAGGGAGCCATCAGAATGAAGTGTGGTTGGGGGGGGGCGTTTAGCAAAAAGGTGGACATGAAGACAGTGTCCTGGGTTCAAGCCCTGTCTCTGTCCTTTCCCAGCTGGGTGGCCTTGGGCCAGTCATTCCCCTCTCTGGCCTCGGTGAACTGGGATTCTAAGAAAAAAGGGACTGATTATCCCAAGAGCTCTCTTAGCAGAAATGGCCAGGCCTCTGAGATCCCCAAAGCTGCTAACTTTGCCGCTGCTTGGTAAGAACATTCTTTTTTTTTTTTTTCTGAGACAGAGCCTCAAGCTGTCCCCCTGGGTAAAGTGCGTGGCATCACAGCTCACAGCAACCTCCAACTCCTGGGCTAAAGCCAGTCTCCTGCCTCTGCCTCCCAAGTAGCTGGAACTATAGGCACCCAACACAACGCCCAGCTATTTTTTGGTTGCAGCTGTCATTGTTATTTGGTGGGCTCAGGCTGAATTCAAACCCACTACCTTAGGTGTATGTGGCTGGTGCCTTAGCCACTTGAGCCACAGGCGCTGAGCCAAGAACATTCTTCAGGACTCACCTTGCACTGTGTTTGTTTCAAGCCACATTGCCCTCCTGAGTTTGTGCCTTCCTGGGTAGTGGACAGCTTCCCCTCTGTGTTTCAGTTGAGCCAGGTTGGATCAGAGACCTGCCAAAGCTCTCGTCCCTCTACCTAAGGACAATGCCCAGGCTGAGGACCCTGGAGGGCGACATTTTCAAGATGACCCCCAACCTGAAGCAGCTGGATTGTCAAGACTCCCCAGCACTTACTTCTGTCCACACGCCCATCTTTCAAGATACTCCTTGTCTGCAGGTGCTTCTGTTCCAAAAGTAAGTGACTGAGGCACATCTTAATCACAGGACTGATGTTTGTCCATGATGCTGTGTTGAACTTGATAGAACAAAGCAGACCTTAATTTTCCTCCCACTGCTTCTCCAGTGCTCCCTGGGGCTTTGTTATTCCTCACTTTTTTTTTTTTTTTTGAGACAGAGTCTCACTCTGTCACCCTCAGTAGAGTGCTGTGGCATCACAGCTCATAGCAACCTCAAACTCTTGGGCTTAAGTGATTCTCTTGCCTCAGCCTCCCTATAGGTGCCCACCACAACACCTGGCTACTTTTAGAGATGGGATCTCGCTCTGGCTCAGGCTGGTCTCAAATTTGTGAGCTCAGTCAATCTACCCACCTTGGCCTCCCAAGTGTTGGGATTACAGGTGTGAGCCACCACGCCCAGCCATTCCTCACTTTTTAGGTAATCTGCTGGGCAGATCCCCAGATAGTCCACCCAGCCTAATGACCGTGCAACTCAGTCTAGTTCAGAGTAATATGAAAACTCCTATGTATTTAGAGTTTCTTTTAAGATCAGGCTGAGAATTTTTCTTTTATTAAATCATAGCTGTGTACATTAATACTGTCATGGGGTACAGTGTGCTGTTTTTATATACAATTTGAAATATTTTCATCAAACTGGTCTACATAGCCTTCATGTCATTTTCTTAGTTATTGTGTTAAGACATTTATATTCTACATTTAGAAAGATTCACATGTACCCTTATAGAATGAACCATAGGCGTGATCTCACCAATCACCCTCTCTCCACCCATACTCCCCCATCTTCTCCCCTCCCTCTCCCCTTTCTCCCTATTCTTGGGCTATAATTGGGTTATAGCTTTTCTATGAAAGCTATAAATTAGTTTCATAGTAGGGCTGAGTACATTGGATACTTTTTCTTCCATTCTTGAGATACTTTGCTAAGAAGAATATTTTCCAGTTTCATCCATGTAAACATGAAGGAGGTAAAGTCTCCATCTTTCTTTATGGCTGTGTAATACTCCATGGTGTACATATACCACAATTTATTGATCTATTCATGGGTCAATGGGCACTTGGGCTTCTTCCATGACCTAGCAATTATGAATTGGGCTGCAATAAACATTCTGATACAAATATCTTTGTTGTAATTT
>NW_003852420.1:9708488-9724492 GCF_000181295.1 Otolemur garnettii
GTTAGGTGATATCTCAAAGTAGTTTTGATTTGCATTTCTCTGATGATTAAGGATGATAAGCATTTTTTCATATATCTGTAGGCCATGTGCCTGTCTTCTTCAGAGAAGTTTCTCTTCAAGTCCCTTGCCCACCCTGAGATGGGATTACTTGTTCTCTTCTTGCTAATACGTTTGAGTTCTCTATGGATTCTGGTTATTGAACCTTTGTCAGAGACATAACCAGCAAATATCTTCTCCCATTCTGAGGACTGTCTGCTTGCTTTACTCACTGTGTTCTTGGCTGTGCAGAAGCTTTTTCGTTTGATCAGGTCCCAGTATTTTTGATGTTGCTTCAACTGCCTGGGGGGTCCTCCTCATAAAATTTTTGCACAGGCCAATTTCTTGAAGTGTTTTCCCTATACTTTCTTCTAGTATTTTTATAGTTTCATGTCTTAAGTTTAAATCTTTAATCCAGTGAGAGTCTATTTTAGTTAGTGGTGAAAGGTGTGGATCCAGTTTCAGTCTTCTGCAGGTCGCCAGCCAGTTCACCCAGCACCATTTGTTAAATAGGGGATCTTTTCCCCACTCAATGTTTTTAATTGGCTTGTCAAAGATCATATAACGGTAAGTAGCTGGGTTCATTCTTGGTTCAGGCTGAGAAATTTACAGTGAGAAAAATGGCCCAGGACCCCAGGCCACCTCTCTGTCTGCATTTGCCTCCTTCCCCACATGTTATGCAATTTCAGTCCCGTCCAGGGTTGGAGCAGGCCTAGGGATGAAAGTATTGTTATCATTAGAGAAATCCTTGGGAAGTGTAGGGGCAGGTCTTGTTTGTCCTGTTTAACATAATTCAGCCACTGTAGATGGAATTATTCTTCCGAAAGCCTGAACAGTTGTTCAAAGCAAAGATAGAACTATTCACTCATTCTTTCCTTCATTCCATAAATAGCTACCGAGCACACAATGTTGTGAGGGGAAATGCTTTATATCTCCCTGACTCTTCCTGATTGGTTTTAAAAAAGAAAAAGAAGAAGAAAAACCTAAGAGCAATGGAAAGCGCCAGAATACAACCATTGTGAAGTTTCTTCGTCTGCAAAACAGAGAGACAGCAATAGGACTTCACTGCGGGGGTTTTCATGAGGGGGGAAAATATGGTACATGGTGAGCACTTAGTTCTGTGCCTGGCATATGGCTTGTGTCCTACAAAATCAGTGAAGATGATAGTGGTGGTGATATTAAGGCAATAGTGATGATGCTGGTAATGGTGGTGGATTGGAAATAGTGATGGTGGTGGTGATAATGACAGTGGTGAGGACCATTACAACTGTGTGATGTAATGGTGGCGCTGAGGATGCTGATAGTGGTCGTGAGTTTAGTAAAAGTTATCAGGGTGATGGTGATGATCGTTTTGGTGGTGGGGATGTTGACAGCATGGCCCCTGCTTTCAGGGGGCTAACAGTTCAGACACTGCCAGTCATCACAATGCATTGTGGTCGAGAGCAGAGATATTTGACACATGCTGTGTTATAAGGCAGGTGGGGGAAATGACCTGCCAGATTGGATCAGGGAGGCTTCCTCAGGAATGTGATTGAGCCCTCCTATCTCTAAAGGAGAGTCCAAGCTCCGCAGGTAAATGCAAAGGAGAACGGCAGCCCAGACCCAAGAAGAGCAAGATCCCAGGTTAGAAGTGGTGACCACTTCCTCAGCCCTCCATCTGTCAATCCCCTGCAACCTGAGCACCCCATTGGCTGCCAAGTCCAGTGGGCACTTCTCTGCCTACTGAGCTCATTGTTCTTCTTCTCCCTCTGGACACTCTCTTTCTCCGTGGCCTCAGAATGCTGCCTTGTTGCTTCTCCTGCTTTTCTGGCGAGGCCTTCTTAAATCCCTTGTCTATTTCCACCTCTGAGGTTTTGCAGGTTATTTCTCAGCCTCCAGGTCTGCTCCCGCGCCATCCCATTCCCCAAGCCTGATGCTGCCTCTTCCATCTCTGTGGTGAGGATGCCCAGTCAGGTATCTCCATCTGAGGCTTCTGATGAGCCCCAGACTCATGTGTCTGAGTGCCGGCTGGATACTAAAGCCCTACGAGAGATCCAGGGGAGATGTTCAGTAGTAATAATCATATGAACCTCTTGTTCTGTGCCAGGCATTGTTCTAAGCACTTAGTTAAGTATTGACCCTTGCAGCCATCCAGTGAAGGAGAATTCAGTCATTATTCCCATTTCACAGATGCAGAAACTGAGACATAGAGACGTTAAGTAACTTGTCCCAGTTCACACAGCTAGTAAGTAGTGGAGTAGAATTTGAGCTCAGGAAGTTTCACTCCACATCTAATACCTCAAACACGACACTGCCTCAGTCTAGTGTTTGAAGGAGATGTCTGAGGCAGAAATAGAAATTTGGGAGCATAAAGATGATGTTTGAGTCGAAGAAGTTCATGAGTCACCAGGGAGAGTGTAAAGAGAGAGGCCCAGACTGAGCCTGGAAGAACCCCAACTTTTAAAGTCAGGAAGAGGAAGAACTGGGAACAGGCACCAAGAAGGTGTGACCAGAGGAACAGTAGAAACCTCAGGAGGGTGTGATGTCCTGGAGGCCAACAGCAGAGCTGTTTCAGGGGAGGGAGTGTTGGCAGAACAGACTGCCCTCAGGAGGCCTGTCAGCCGAGGACAGGGTGGCCATGAAATTTGGCAACATGTGAGACAGAGGTGAAATGCGTCCCCAAGAGAACCAGGTGGGAGAGGGGGCAGAACCATTCCCAGTGCAGATGACCCTTCAGTCTGGCATCCCAGTCCCCAAGTCCAGTCTCCTTCCCATCCCTAACAGTTACCCTTCCAGCCCCTCCCATGTACCCTTTGGAGAAGCTCCAGGTCAAGTCCACTTCGTTTCCTACTCTGTTACCTGCCATTAGTGTCTGCATCTTTAGGGCCTCCCTTTAGTACAGAGGGTCTTATCCTTATTTATATCATGGACCCTTTTGACAGTGTGGTGGAGCCTGTGGGTCTGCTGGTCTCAGGAAAGGGGGATGTGTGTGTGTGTGTGTGTGTGTGTGTGTGTACCTGCCTGTCTGAGGGTAGCTGCTCCTTTAACACCTTAAATAACAGAATCTACCAGTACGTCTAACAATTCCCATAATTTTCATGATCAAAAAGGACATGAGACTACTAGAAAGTGATATACTGTATATGGAAATGTCTGTGAATTCTATTAGTGATTCTCGAATACAGATTATCACTGAGAGAAAAATGGAGGCTTCTTCCATGCTAGGGCCCTGTCTAAGGGTAGCAAATACCTAAATGTGGCCATTCATCAGGATACCAGCCAGGCCCTCTTCTTCCTCAGAATGTGGGTGGTGATGCAACTTGTCTTTGTCATGTGCGGGTGGGCTGGAATTGCAGAAAGATCCACCTGTATGAATTGTACCTTTCACCCTAGAGTCATTTTCCTTATCTATAAAATGATTACACTGAACTGTGTAATCATGTCAATGAGATAATGTGTGTGAAGTACCCAGCAATGTTCCTTGCTCCAAAAAAAAAAAAAAAAAAAATATATATATATATATACAGTGTAATCCTCTTCCTCTCCCACTTCCTTTGCACAAGGGAGCACTAATTAAACTCTCCTCCTAAGATTTCCACTCTAGATTTCTACTCTGTGTGAAATCTGCTTACCCCAAGCAGGCATATATACATATGTATTCACATATATACACTTGTACATGTGAGGATGGCTTACGTTTTATATAAATGGCACACGTGCATAGCTTTTTTAGAGGTAACAACTGTCACCTCCCCACCGGCCAGAAGTGGTAGAGCAGATCTAGAAGATATGTCCTTCGTCACCCAAAACATCAGCATCTCCCGCAGAGCAGCAAGGGCAGGCAGGTTCCCATCCTTTGGTCAGCTCCTGTTATGCATGATGAATTACAGCTACATGTGTGTAAAGGAGACAAAAGCTGGAGGGCCAGGAGACTCAGGGAGTGGAGAGAGTTGTGGCCAACACCCGGTGGGACCCTAGGGAAGAAAGGGAAGGAGCCAGGAGCAGAGCTGCCATGGCTAGGTGTGTAGACCATTTGGGAGCAGGGCCACAGTGATCCCTCCCTTCCCTGTAGGCACACCCCCTTGCGGTATGATTGCAGCTCCTCTCATTTTTCCAGGAGTCTGTTTCTCCACTTTTGAAGCTGGGCTTGGTGATGTGACTTGCTTAGGCTAGTGGGACATTAGCAAATGTGATGTAAGCAGAAACAAGAAGGCAGATGAGTATTGGGACTTGCCCTCTCTTTCCCATGGGGACCTGTCCACTGTCATGTGAACAAGCCCAGCCAGCCTCTTGGGTGATAAGATACATGTGGACAAAGGTTCCAGGACACCCCATGAAGGATCCGTATACACGAGCCCATCCTAGATCACCTGGCCCTGCCTGAGCTGGCCCAGATCACAAGAACCATTGAGCCACTCCATGGAATCATGTAAAAGAATAAATGTAAATTGTCTTAAGCTAATAAGTTTGGGGGATATTCTCTAGCAAGAGCTAATCGGTGCACTTAAGTGAGGCATCTTCCAAAGGACCAGCGCTGAGTGCCATCTCAGCCACCGTCCAGCTGCAACAGTGTGTGTTCAGCAGTGTTCTCCCGAAGAATTTGTCATTTCTTGTCACTGGTCTATGGTAACAATATCTACGTTTGTGTATAGATTTGCCTTTATAAACACTTTCATCATCACAGACTCATTATGATATGACCATTTGTCATGGGTTTACTGTCCCCCATTTACTTGTCACGACGGGTGACACTGCCTGAGTTAGAGTGAATCTCTACGGATGATAAGAAATGAAATCTGAAGTTATTAAAGATTTTGCCCAAAGCAAATCCTCTAACCCCTAACAGAATGGTTTTCTCATGGCACTACCAGGCCGCTCTGGGAATACTGACTTGACTGACTTATTTGATTTTTTGTGTATTTCAGCTGCAACTTGAGTTCCTTCCCTCCTTGGACCCTGGCTTCTTCCCAGGTCCTATCCATCAACTTGTTTGGGAACCCCCTCACTTGTAGCTGTGAGTTGTCCTGGCTCCTCCTGGATGCAGAGAGAACTGTCCTGAGCAGGTAACATATTTACAAAGCAGATGGCTGAGGAGTGAGGGTCAAGCTTCAGGAGGTTATGTCTTGCTCACGTGATCATTCTGGGCACTTTGACTGAGTTGGACAGGGCAACCTGACCCCGTGTACTTAGGTGATGGAGGCTCTGGTTCATTCTAGCCAGCCCGGAGGGCAAAAGGCATGGAGGAGCAAACACGGGAGGTTTTCAGTGGGCCAGGTGGGAAAGTGGCGCTCCTCACCTCCACTCACATTCATTGGCCAGGGGGTCAGTCAACAGGCCACACTCAGCCACAAGGGAGACAGGAAAATGTAATCTGTGGAAAGGAAGTATGTGGGGTGCACAGCTTGTCTCTGCCAAAGCAGGTGCTATCATTTCCCTGTTTCACAGACAAGGGGAAGGGAGGTGAGGTGCTTGTTAAATTTATGCAGTCACTGGATCTATCTATCTTCCTCCAAAACTGTGCTCTGCTGAATCTCCAAGATGCATCCTGCCCTCCTACCCCTGGGTCACTCAGCTAGGCTAGTGGGCTTACAGAGTTCTTATGAGACAGAAAAAAAAGGATTCCTATGAAGGCTGTTGGCTAAAAGAACTGTTTTTGCAGTGGGGGACCACATCCAGACTGGCCACCAGGGGAGGATGGGTTGGGGGACTGGGGACCCTAGTCCTAAGCATTCTCAAACCATCTCCACCAGTTAACTGCCCCTCCCCATCCAGCAGGATTCTTTCCTCATCTTCCACCCAAATCCCAGCTGTAAAGTGAAGATTGCCTACAAACACAACACTCAGGCCCTTAACAGTGAAGGATCTCCCTCTGGCATTGAGGAAGAGGTTAAGAGTGCGGGCTGTAGTACTGCCAATGTGGGCTGAGCTTTTTAAGCTCTCTATGCCTCTACCTGCTCATCTGTAAAGTAGGGATAATAGTGCCTACCTCATATAAGGTAGTGCAGGTTAAATTAGTTGACACAGTTGAGTGTGAAGAGTAGTTCCTAGACTAATCCCTAACACGTGGTAAGAATTCAGAAATAGCAGCTAGTATGACTATTAGTACTAGTACTCACTGCCAGGAAGCAGACAGGTTAGAACAAAATGGCAAAGTCTCTTCTTAGAGAATCGAGACTCCCTCTCACAGTGCCTGCCTGGGTTAGGCTCTGCCACTTGCAGCCATGGTATCTCGGCCAGCTAGTTCCTCCTTCTTCACTTCTACTTCCTTATCTGCCCACTGGACGCCATGAAGGGAGCACCTTCAAATTTCCCGCGTAGTCAGTGAGGGTATGTGCGTGGCGCGCGCACCATGTGTTGACACCGCTTGGCCAGAGGGGGCCCCCGCATTGAGGATTCCAAGTCCAGCACGGAAGCATCCCTGAAGCCAGACATCTTCTAACTGGTTGGCTTCCCCTTTAGGGCAGCAGACACCGTGTGTACACCCGCGGCGGGATCCAGCGGCCCCTTCTCGGCCCCAATTTCGCTTTCCCTGCTGCCTGGTGTGTGCGAGTCGGACCAAACCACCACGGTTGGCGCTTCCAACCCACCCTCCATGGCCCACTGGGGCTATGCACTGCCCACACAGGGTCCCTCCAGCCCGCCGAGCACAGCGCCCTCCACCCGGCCTGCGGGAGGCAGACGGAGCGTCCCCGAGGCCACCTCCCCGCCTGCAGACTCCTTCACAAGAGCTGCGTGGCTGCCCCGCGATGCAGAGGAGGGGACTGCCCCCTCCACTGCCAACTCCACAGCAGGGCACAGCAACTCCGGCCTCCCACCCAGGGCCGCCAGCGCAGCCGGGACTGAGCACGGAGAACATGCTGTCAGGCTTGTCTGGGAGCCTCACAACTCAGCTGCCTCCACGCCATTGGGGGGCAAACACCTAGGCACAGTTTCTACCTTGTGGGACGGCATGAGTACACCCCAGCGCCACCAGAGCACGCGGACCACCACCCAGGCTCCCCACCCGAGTCATTCCGGGAGCGAGATTCCAATCCTCCTGTTGGACGACTACAGTGAGGAGGAGGAGGGGACGCCCGAGGTGGGAGCGTCTCTCCGGGATGTCCCTTGTGATTATCACCCCTGCAAGCACCTCCAGACACCGTGCGCGGAGCTGCAGAGGCGGTCGCGGTGCCTGTGCCCAGGCCTCAGCGGGGAGGACACCATCCCGGATCCCCCCAGGCTGCAGGCGGTGTCGGAGACGACTGACACGTCGGCACTTGTCCACTGGTGTGCCCCTAACTCGGTAGTGCACGGGTATCAGATCCACTACTTGGCGGAGGGCCAGGAGGGGAACCAGTCGGTGGTGAGGGACATCTATGCCACCGCCCGGCAGCACCCCCTGTACGGGCTGTCGCCGGGCACCACGTACCGCGTGTGCGTGCTGGCGGCCAACCCAGCGGGCCTGAGCCAGCTGCAGGCCTCCGGCTGGAGGAGTGCGTGCGCCGCCTTCACCACCAGGCCCAGCTTCGCGCTCGTCCTCGCCGGGCTGTGCGCCGCCTGCGGCCTGCTGCTCGTCAGCACCCTGGTGCTGTCTGCGTGTCTCTGCAGGCGGGCCCGGGCGCCACACCCGCAGCGCTACGACACGGACCTGGTGGCTTACAAAAACCCTGCCTTTGACCGCACGCTGGAGAGCCAGACCTTCCGTTAACCCAGCTTCCCCTAATCGAACTCTGAGTGCCGAAAGAAAGACGCAGAGGGTTAAAAACAGCCCTGCCAAGGAACAGCTTCCCTTCCTTCCACTTCACTGTGTTCCCAGAAATCCGAACAAGGTCAGACCACCAGGCATTCGGAAGCTTCAGCAGCTAGCGCCCATCAGTGCCCAGGAAAACAGCGCAAGGAAGAAGGAAGGGATAAAGCAGAAATCGCACGATCCAGACTCCCCTGCCCTATTAGAAATGACATACCCAGGTCTTTCCAGCAGAAGTCCGTTCCTTCAGGGTCAAGCTCTGGCTAAGGCACAATGAGCTGCATGTAATTCAAGGAATCAATTCCAGTGGATTCCAATTCCTGAGAACTGCGGGTGAAGGGGAGAGCTATTTCCTAAGGCCTTCTGGGTTTATTAGTTGCATTTCAGGATACAGAAAAAAAATGTACTTCCAGTTTTACAGTTAAAAAACTCAGTTTTCTGGGAATAACTAAAACACAGGAAAAGGCTGTCTTTTTAACTGCATTTCAACTGACACTAAGTAGACAAATGAACTACGAATTCCTTTTTTAAAAAGCATATGCTTACTTTCAGGAACTTTGTTATTATTTTTTAATTAGAGGGAAGAAATCAGAAGAGAACCTCCAGGCTCTAGCTAAAAACCAAAGTATTTCTCTGCTTCCAACTGATCAGATGATGCACTTTGTGTCAAAATTGTGCGATGTGTCTATTATACCCTTTTACACTTTCATACAAACAGGAAAAAAGTGATTCCATGACATAATTGAGGCCATGTTTCTAGATTTTAATTTCCTACATGAGCATTTAATTTTCTGTAGCTGCAGTAACACATTACTACAAACTGGTAAAACTGGCTTGAAATAAATTTATTTTCTTACAGTTTAGACCAGAATCCAAATTCAAGGTACCAGAAGGATTGATTCCTCCTGGTCGGCAGCAATCCTTGGTTTGCAGACATCATTCCAGTCTGTGCTGCCATCATCCTGTGGCATTTGGTGTCTATGTCCAAATTTACTTCTTCTCACAAGTATAGGTGAAACACCTAAATCGTCTCTTTCCCCTATAAATCGTCTCTTTCCCCTATAACCTTAGGCTTCATCAGATAAGAACAAAGAAATAACTGACATGTTCTTCATTAAGTTATGTTAAACGGGTTATATTGAAAGGATTATGCTTAAAGGTGTATGTTGGGTGGATTATCAGATTACCAGGGAGGAGCTACTTACAGGGCGGGTGGTTGTAAACTGTTTAAATGGATCAATGAGGTCATTACTGCATTGTGCTCATGTACAAAATTCCCTATATAAGCCAACTGCAAATAAAGAAGCTCGCCATTTTGCCTGAGCGAGCAGATGGTCACCTTTATTTAAAACACGATTTCAATAAGCGTGCTTATTCTTCGTGACATCGCTTTTCCGTGAGACCCTTACTGCAACACACAAGAGAACTAGTCTTTGGGTTAAGACCCACTATAATCCAGTATAAGCTCATCCTAACTTGACTGCATCTGCAAAGACCCTATTTCCAAATAAGGTCACATTCACAGGTACTAGGGGTTAGAACTTGAACATATCTTCTTTGGAAGACACAATTCAACCAATCACATTTAATTCTACTGTCAGAAAAATTCAAGTTTGAATCCATGTATCCTTTGTTTCCAAACCATGCTACAGAAACTGAGTATATCCCAAGTCTGCCCTAAATAAGCAAATTGTACTGATCTTTCTAGGTGTTTGTAGCTTTCAAAGAGCTTCCCAAAGCTCTTTAAGGTAGATCCCTAGTTTTATCACAAATGTAACCAAGAGCTGTAACCAACTAAGTGATTTAAAAATCTCTACCAGCTCCTACTTAAAAATTGCAAAGCAAACCAAGTGTGTTGTCATATGCCTGCAGTCTCAGGAATTGAGGGGTCTGAGGCAGAAGGATGGATTGAGCCCAGGAACTGGAGTGACCAGCCTGGGCAACATAGCAAAACCCTTGTCTAAACAAACAAACAAACAAACAAAAAAAGAATTGCAAAACAAGAGCCAAAAATGTGACTAGTCTTGAGATGTGTATCAGATGATCCCAATGCTTTTTTCTTTTTCTTTAGCCTATTGTCAATTCTGTTCTGTGAAGACACTGAAATAAATTTTCATCATGTTTTGAGCCTGTTTGCATGAATACACACTTGAAGAAGCCTAATACAAATCGAACATGTTTTATAAACTGGCAAAATGTATATATTTTGTAATAATTGATTATCCAAAAATATGAGGAGACTTGGAACATTTTTTCTAAGGATTGAGGTTCAAAAAGTATATTAACCAGAGCCAGACTAAGCCCCTAAGGGTAAGATTATGAGTCCAACCTGCAAATCACTCCAAATGGAATCTATACCTAGCTATAAGTAAGCATAACAAAGTGTAGAGTTCTAATTTTTTCAATAGCTAACTTAAGTCCTCCCTTCTTTTTTTTTTTTTTTTTTTTTGAGACAGAGCCTCAAGCTGTCCCCCTGGGTAGAGTGCTAAGGCATCACAGCTCACAGCAACCTCCAACTCCTGGGCTCAAGGGAATCTCCTGCCTCAGCCTCCCAAGTAGCTGGGACCACAGGTGCCCACAACACCTGGCTATTTTTTGGTTGCAGCCGTCATTGTTGTTTGGCGGGCCTGGGCTGGATTGGACCCAGCCATCTTAGGTGTATGTGGCTGGTGCCCTAGCCACCTGAGCCACAGGCACCGAGCCAAGTCCTTCCTTCTTTAAACGTCATTTTTGCGTGCTCACTTCACTGGTGCCAAGACACGCTCACTGTACCTCCTCAGTGGTTCTACAATAGCACTTTCCCCTGCAGCCTTACCACCTCCCAGGTATGAAACTGTATGGGAAGTCCCAGAGGGCTGGAGCAGCCAGCCCCACATGCTTCTTCTCTCTCACCCCCTCGTCTCATTCAGTGGCAGTGTCTCTAGCTACTGGCTTACATGTGCTCCAAACCAAGAGTGGCGAGACTCCCAGGCTGGGAACAAGAAAGCTAACAAGCCATCAGCAAGCCACAGAGGGGCACACTGATGCAGAATGTTACTGCCAAGAGGCACCAGTTTTACTTCTAAGTTCCCATTTTAATTTAACACAGCTCAACAGGCTGTGACTGGATGATTTCACTATGAGAGTCCCTATTACGCGTGGGCTAAAACCAGGGATACTGGGCAGCAACAGGTCTCCAGTGTTCGGAGGAAGAAACCAGCACTCAGCATTGTCGTCCAGGGGGGACCTCCCTCTTTCTATCCCACATTCTCCCAAACTTGACGGTGTAGTGAGGACATCTTTTAAACCAGATGGTCCCAAACCAGTTCTTCTTATGATGTAAGTGAATTAGAAAACTTATGCAACGGCAGAAGATAAGTATGCTACATGGCACAACCCAAGTTAAAAGGACAATTCTTTTTCCAGTTCTTTTATTCCTTAATTTCTTAACAAAAGAAGATTCCCCAAAGCTTAAAAAAAACTTTGAAAAATATACAGCTTCATATTATTTACAGAACATATGAGTACAGGTTCCAGTATCAAACAAACGTTGCATGTTAGAAACACAAAGGAAGGCATGACGTACCCACAGCCTTTAGATGCAAAGGCTGATGGACACGTTCTCATAGTTCAACCACCTTTGCTATTTGTTATCATACGTAAACTATTAGGCACCTGAGAAGTTGGAAGACTAATGAACATGAACTCCATACTTTCTATTTTGTTTGATCTTACTATTTTCAAAACTTACTGCATTTTAAATCCCTTTATAACTTAACTTTACTTCATCTAGCTCACTTCATTTTCATTATCCTAAATGAGCCGGTGTTAACCACATGAACTGTTAATGGGTACCTAGATTTAAAAACCGAACATAAAAATGTAAGCTAAGCCAAATTGTGTAGAATATATATATTTAAAGACAGGAAATTCCCTAGTGCTTTGCAAGCAATGTAAATTCTATTTAAAGAGAGGTGTGTGAATTCTTCAGTTTCCATACTCTGGAGTATGTTTTTAAAAAACATATAAAAATTGACTGACAATAATTAGAATAATTGATCTCTCATAAATTAATCAAGAAACCTAAGATTACAAATTCTAAATTTTAGTTGTATTCGTATTTAAAAATACATTGGAAATTCTGCATATGCCCATGATCAAGCTTATTTTCAAAGCACATTACTTAAATTTTGATGACATGGTTTGTTTTGACAGGTCCTTTTTCAAGCTGAACACCCAAACTGGGAAACTCCTGTGGATTTCCACGGGACCTGCTGCCAATGACGTATATTGCTTCCTTGCTAATGGTGATGGGATGACTTTCATCAGCCTTTTATCACCTGAACAGTTTTCCGACCATAATGGTAATAACTGTACGCTGATGCAGCTGTGGTGAAAGCTGTAAAACACCTTTTATGGAAGGAAAGAAATAAAATTTAGTTTGTCATGTCTGAATCACAGTAGCAGTGAGAATCACAATGAATACATGTAAAAAGGCTATACATGTAAAAAGGCTACGGGGTGTCATTCTTTTCAACTCTAAGAATCTAATACAAGACTTCCTGTGAATTAGGTGTCTTATGTCCTCATTCCATTCTCACCACAACCTCAACCTCAATCCAAGGGAATGGAAACCCAGTGGGTTGGAGCCTATGACAAAACTGCGTCTGAGCCTGGCTGGTTTTGCCTCTGAAACCGAGGGGCTCTTTCCACTGCTCCGTGCTGCTTGGAGCATCAGACTCTATGTCCTGAAGCTTTTGACAGTTTTAAGGATATCTGAAGTCATTTTAAATAAATTTCTGCTTCCTTTACCAGTTTTTCCTTAACCAGATTCTTCTTGATATGGACAGGAGTCATGTCCATGGCATGCTGAATACTCACAGAACTCACACTTCTGCCCCCACCAGGTGAGGCACAACCTTTCTACACTAATTTCTGTTTGATCCAATCCTGTTCATGCCAGTTGGATATCCTAAATTCATACATAAACCAGTGAGACATATTAGTAAGAACAATTGCTACATAGGAGAACCAGGCCGGATGTTTTGGAAAAACTTGATAAAGGTGAGTAGGCGAGATGATCATGAAGAGACTGGAGAAAAAATGTTAAAAATCTAGACTACTGTTACTAAGATTGTTTTGCAAATGTCCTAAGTTCTTGTATCAACTTAAGGAAGAAAAAAATGAAAACTGGAGAGGTTGTATTACAGATGTAGTTTATTCAAGAGAGAAAAAAACTCCTATTGATGGATCTATAATTTAAAAAGCCTTCATTCTATATCAGAAGGTATTAATGCAAGATCAATCAGATTGAATATATACTTATATATATTATGGTAAAATAATTAAATTGGGCTGGGTGCAGTGGTTCCTGCCTGTCATAGCACTAGGGGAGGCTAAGGCAGAAGGATCACTTAAGTCCAGGAGTTTGAGACCAGCCTGGGCAACACAGTGAGACCCTGTCTCTAAAATATAAAAATAAAAAAATTAGCCAGGGAGGCTGAGGCGGGAGGATCACTTGAGCCCAGGAATTTGAGGTTACAGAGAGTTATTACTGGGCCACTGCACTCCAAACTGAGCAAAAGTGGGACACAGTCTCTAAAAAGAAAAAAAGTTTAGAGTAATGTTTCCCTTTTAAAGATTTCTTTGGCTTAACTGACTTTGATTAATGCAGGATTTTCTGACCCAGAGTGCATCAAGAAAGTTCTAATTATAGAGTTAAAAGTATGCCAAAGTATGGTACTTCAGTATCAATGTGGCACATTGAAAGTTTGGATTTGACACAATTTCAAGACTATAAATAAGCAACTAGCATAAAAAAATAAAATTCAAACTCCTTTCTTCAGTTTCCCCTCTGATTCTACCCTTTTCCAATAGGATAACTCACTTGCCTTTACCCCGTGCTACACCCTGACTCTGCCGAGGATCATCCTACACCTGAGGGCCTCTATTCAGACTCTTCCAGTACAAACTCCACGTACACCTGGCGGCTCAAACTCCAGTACAAACTCCACCTACACCTGGCGGCTACACCTGCTACTTGCTCCCTGAAACCTTCCCTCTTTTACCTACCTGGAAGTATCTTTTCCTCCTCTGAAATTATAACACACCATCAGTACCTCTTGTCCCTTCTAATTGGCACGAAAGCTAGCTTCTACATACCATCCTTACTAGTAAACTTTTTTTTTTTTGCAGTTTTTGGCCAGGGCTGGGTTTGAACCCACCCCCTCCGGCACATGGGGTCGGCACCTATCCCTTTGAGCCACAGGCGCCGCCCTACTAGTAAACTTTTGAAGAATGGTAACTATAGGCTAGGTGTGGTGGCTCAAACCAATAATCTTAGCACTCTTAGGCTGAGGCAGGTGGATTACTTGAGTCCACATGTTTAAGATCAGCCTGAGCAAGCGTGAGACCCCATCTCTACTAAAAATAGAAAAACTGAGGTAAGAGGATCGCTTGAGCCCAAGAGTTGGAGGTTGCTGTGAGCTATGATGATGCCATGGTACTCTACCCAGGGGAACAGCTTAAGACTCTGTCTCAAAAAAAAAAAAAAAAAAAAAGAATGGTATCTATAATAAAATATAGCCACAGCTTTACCCAGTCAATGCTTAATAAACACTTTAAGAACAAAGTCAAAGTCATTCCAGGGCTACAACAGTTGGCCATTCTCAGAGAGTAATTCTAAATTTAGTTTACCAAGGCACAGTGGCTCACACCTGGAATTCCAGCACTCTGGGAGGCCAAAGCAAGAGAATCCCTTGAGCTCAGGAGTTCGAGACCAGCCTGAGCAAGAGCCAGAAATAGAAAAATTAGCTGGGCATAGTGACAGGTACGTGAGGTCCCAGCTACTTGGGAGGATGAGGCAAGAGGAACACTTGAACCCAGGAGTTTTAAGGCTGCTGTGAGCTAAGCTGACATCACAGCACTCTAGCCTGGGCAACAAAGTAAGACTTTGTCTCAAAATAAATAAACAAATTAATTTAGTTTACCACAGCATCTGAAGATAAATGCTATCAGCATAATTGAAAACTGGAGCTGCCAAAGAAGCTGCCACCAAGATTAACTGGACTGCTGTGTTTACCTGGAAGAAAGAAAAGGAGCAAGTTATAAACAAATAGTGCCAACTGGGTTTTATTTCGAGCTTGCAAGACAGAGGCAGCCATAGCCCATCCCATCACAATGTCACACGACAGACCCTCTGTGTGTTTGACGCTGGTCTACAATATGCCTGCCAAAGAAGCTGGTGTTCACAAATGAGAACACACAGAAGGGTCAGCTTCACTACCTGCCTGGTCTTCTGCACAGCTGCCCTTTACACGTGAAGGTGACGGAGCAATGAGTTACCTGCTATCACAGCAGACAACAGAGACAAAGCTGGAACCCAGTTTTCCTGGTGCCTCAGCCCATGATCCTCTCACCTGTCAACCCCTGTGAGGCCAGAAAATTAAAATGCAATCATTTCCATAAAAGAGCCTCTCTGGAAGAAATGAAAAGCTTCCTTACCCTAAAATACAGAACTAGGGGGAAAAAAGATCAGAACCAGAAATGCACTGGTGACTCCCTCTATCATTGCCAGCAGCCTCTGTGAAGAGTCTATGAGGTAAGAAACAGTGGGTAAACTTGGCGCCTATAGCGCAGCAGTTAGGGCGCCAGCCACATACACCAAAGCCGGCGGGTTCAAACCCAGCCAGGGCCTGCCAAACAACAATGACAACTACAACCAAAAAAATAGCCGGGCATTGTGGCAGGCACCTGTAGTCCCAGCTACTTGGGAGGCTGATACAAAAGAATCACTTAAGCCCATGAGTTGGAGGTTGCTGTGAGCTATGACACCATGGCACTCTATCCAGGGCGACATAGTGAGACTGTCTCAAAAAAAAAAAAAAAAAAAGAAAGAAAAAGAAACAGGCGGCGCCTGTAGTACAGTGGTTACAACGCCAACCACATGCACCAAGGGTGGTGGGTTCGAACCCGGTCCTGGCCAGCTAAACATCAATAACAACTGCAACCGAAAAATAGCTGGGCATTGTGGCAGGTGCCTGTAATTCCAGCTACTCAGGAGGCTGAGGCAAGAGAATCGCTTAAGCCCAGGAGTTTGAGGTTGCTCTGATCTGTGACAGCACAGCACTCTACCGAGAGCAACATAGTGAGCCTCTGTCTCAAAAAAAAAAAGTCCTTCCCCATTTCGAGCCTCAATCTACCCTCTGTAAAATGGGAGAATGGGCTCGGCGCCTATAGCTCAACCGGCTAAGGCGCCAGCCACGTACACCTAAGGTGGCAGGTT
>NW_003852420.1:9724512-9758738 GCF_000181295.1 Otolemur garnettii
AAAAAAAAAAAAAAAAAAAGAAAAAGAAACAGTGGATGTTGTGTGTAGAGAAGCACCTCTGTTTTATCATCCATTCTGCAGCCAAAAGACAAAGGTTCTCCTTAATTTCTAAAAGGAAATCAGAAATTTTGTCTGGTGGACTTCTCACAAGAACAAGGGTTTGCTTGAGGTATTTGTCCCTGCACCTCTTTAAGCCACTTTCTATACAGTGCTACATAAAACGCTGCTGTACTTGATATAAATACAAGTCACTTAAAGCCAAAAGAAATCCATGTGTGTAGGTTTAACTTCACCGAAGGGAGTCTTCGTATAAAAGCAATCACACCTCTTTCCAAAGTTGATCAGTGTCCCTAACCTGTTAAATCCCTATCTTAAAGATGTGATAAAAGAGTGACTTGAGTAAACTTAAGCTTTGCCTGCCTCCTAGAAAAATAAATGCGGGTTTGCATTTATTATGCATTCCTTCTTGTGTACAAGAACTGGCCTGAGGGTTAGGAAAACAGCAGGGAAGACTAAGACTAGCGATTGTTTACCAGTCAATAAAACTTTCTCTAGTCCCCTTCTACTGAGGGTCAAACTGAAAAGAAAAGGACCATAATATATGGTGTTTTCACCACTGGGCAGGAGGCAGAGAAACCATGGGTGACTCTACATCATCTCTGCATCTCAATCAAGAAGCAATTCCATTTCAATTCCCTTCCCCTTTCCTGAACAGTGGCCCAGTTACCTCATTCAGAGTTTTAACAAGACCACTAACCCAAGGCACACCACATACCAAGGATTCAAAGAACCAAGGGCAAAAGAGTTGGGTTAAAGTTGTCTGCCAGATACTGCCCCTCTATCCTTTACAGGCAAGGCATTTAAATTTGTCTCATTTTCAGAAGTCTTGACTGAGGTTGATATTCATTATAATAAAAATTCACAAAGGAATAACTTAAAATGACATTAGGTATCTCTTACCTTGCTGATGAATGTTGGTTTTAACCTAGCAGTTGCATAGCAAGGGTTGAAATACTTAGAAAGTGTTCTCTGGCAAAGGACCAAAAAAGATAAAGTATTCAATGTATGTTCAAGTATAAAAGACATTTTGTTATGATAATAGTTACCGAGTACTTACTGCCTGACCCTATGCTAAATAAGCCTTATGCATCTTTATCACGTTAAATGACTATTATCTACATTCTTCATAAATCACATATACCTTCAGTACATACATACATTTAATATAGAGTGAAAATCAATTTTTAAAAATATCTAGATTTCTTGGCTCAGTGCCTGCGGCTCAAGCGGCTAAGGCGCCAGCCACATACACCTAAGGTGGTGGGTTCAAATCTAGCCCAGGCCCACCAAAACAACGATAGCTGCAACCAAAATAAATAGCCAAGCATTGTGGTAGGCGCCTGTGGTCCCAGCTACTTGGGAGGTAGAGGCAGGAGACTCGCTTAAGCCCAGGAGTTGAAAGCTGTTGTGAGATATGATGCCGCCACAGCACTCTACCCAGGGGGACAGCTTGAGGCTCTGTTCCCCCCCCCCCCAAAAAAAAAAATTTCTAGATTTCTCATTACTATAAAATTCTAAATAGCTATCATGAAGTTTGCTTGATTACATCTTTCTACCAAACTCAATAAAACTCCCTATCACTATTTTCTTTTACAGATTAAAAACCAAAATGAATAAAATTATACTCTATTTTCCCTAGATTGGGAGTCAAAAGAGATTATGTTATTGCTTATGTGCTCAAATATTTATGGAACCAATGAACAAATACACCAGCAAACTATCCCATACTCATACAACTATAATTTTAAAAACCAATTCTACATTATCCACAGTAGAGGCTAAATTAGACAACAATAGGCTTGGGTCTATGCAAAACCCCCCTAACAGTGTTTGCTGTTAGGAATGGAGTTGCAGGTGGTCTGGGTTTTATTTTGGCTTAAAACAGAAACACAGCTTTTTAAAATGGACTATTCATGTATAAAGAGCCACCTTAGTGGATGATTCAAACAACAAGATACTTATTTCTTTTTAATTCCTGGTCAATGGCTGAAAAAATAATTGCCATAAACTATTCCCATAATATACTACCTATAATTAACATAAACAAAAATGGAATGAATCTTTACTTTTTTTTTTCCTTTGCCTTAAGTTACAGGTAATGCTAAAAGAATATTTTTTGGAAACAAACTCACCGGTGTTGGAAGAGTTCGATATCTGACATAAAAAACAGCAGCAATCAACATTACATCTCTTGAAATTATCATATAAGTAAGTGGAACTGAAAATCAAAAATAATGTTAATTGGGATTCTGAAAATTACTAACAAACATAACGAATACAATGAAACTCATTCAGCCTTATCACAAATTGGTGTTTTCCATAAATGGAAGTTTTATAATAAACACTTATTGATGGTTTAGGGTCTTTACAGTAAACCACTGATTTCCATGTTCTTTAACCTGCCATCAGAAGAAAGTGAAGTATGGACTATGGCTTGGCAAATCTACATCTGCCTTGCGGAGTGCTGATTCTTTCTCTCTCTGTTTTTTCTTACATATGTTTTAAGCTATAAATCTGCAGTGGTCAGTGTCGGCTCTCCTCTATTTCATCTCCTTTGCTGATTTCAGCTTTGTGGGTTTGGAAAAAAGACCACCATGCTCACTAGAACTACACGGAGTCAAAGAGGTTGTGGAGGCTGCTGGCGAGCTCAGGCTCTTCCGGACAAACAAAAATATTTCATTCTTATTCAGCCTGTTCCTACCCAGGCAACAGCTCTTTTTCTGCCTTCCCAGTCTTTCAATGATTCAGCTTGTCAACAGTTTTCTCATTATTCCTTAGGTTTCACAGCATGGTCCCAAAGCCAGGGCCAACAGAAGTGTATTATAGATTAGTAACCAAGGCACCCTTACTCTCTTCCTGAATGAGAGGGCAGAGAACTTGCTTTACTTTATATTCTTGTGTACTGCAGAAAGTTTTTGAAGTATGAATATATAACTTTTATAAGAAAAAATTGCTTTTGAAAGATCCCAAAAGAAAAAAATATTTCTAAAAGGGAAAAAAATCCTGAGGTCAAACACTCAGTTCAAACTGTTTCAATTACTAAAATAAAAAGATGATGCACAATGCCCCATAATACTTCCAGACAATTCTTACGAATCACTTGTGCCTGTGCTCATGGTCCTCTCCAGTTCTGACATTTCTACTGGCTTTGCAATTTGAAAGAAATCTCACTAATTAATTACAGATTTAAAATCTGTGCTGGCCATAGCCATAATGTAATGTTGGCCTAGTCCTTGATAATAACACTCTTCTGAAGAGAAAATATTTATCCAATTCAAGTCACAGCATTCAGGGCAAACAGAGATGTGCCCACAGAAGCCATGCAAGGAAACAGTGAGCCACGACTTTTAGAAGCATTTTTGTACCTGTAAAACAATCATTAGCTGGCAAAATCTAACAATCACACCTTTAAAATGCAGCAAACCCAAGCCAATCAAACCTCGTGTAAATGTGGAAGAACATGCAGGAACTGTATATACAGACAGGGTGTCCATAAAGTTCAGGTGCAATTTTAAATCACACACTATTTTAAATTGCATATGAACTTTGTGGCTAACCTGTATATGCAAGAATATAGGTCTACAGAATTCAGGCTATGCCTGGGGCAGTGCATTAGGCTCCAACCCAGCAGTCTGACCTCACAATTAGCATCTCTGCTCTCAGTTTATCATCTACAATAGCCCTCTGAGGGTTCCCAAAAACTAACTCCCCACCCAAAAATCACCTCAGGAGAGCTTCCTAAAAAAAAACCCAAATGAAAGCTCCTTGGGGGATCTGCAGGCATAGGCCAGCTAGGACCTTTCTGTACCAGGCAGTCTCCACCAACTTAGAGTATGTGGGCTCCAACTGTGGTTCTCTGGGCAATTGTTTTTCTTTTCTTTTCTTTTCTTTTTTTTCAGACATTCTGTTCCCAGGATAGAGGGCCTTGGCATCAGCCTAGCTCTCAGCAATTTTAGACTCCTGGGTTCAAGTGACCCTCCTGCCTCAAGTCCCGAGTACCTAAGACTACAGGCGTACACCACCATGACCAGCTAATTTTTCTATTTTTAGTAGAGACAGGGGCTTACTCCTGCTCAGACTGAACTCAGAACTCCTGAGCTCAAGTGATCCTCCTGCCTCAGCCTCGCAGAGTGCTAAGATTACAGATGTGAACCACCACACCCAGCCTGGTTCTCTGGACAATTTTATCTAATTCTCTGACTTTCTTTCTTTGCTTCCCTTTCTTTTTTCTTCCAGGGTTAAAGCAGCTTTCCTTTTGCCCACTAGAATATGATAGCGTGTTAATGGTGGATAAGACAGTGTAAAATGTGTCAGGGAATTACTGCAAAATTTCTCTCCCTATTTGCTAACTCTGTCTGAAACACAGATAATGTTTCAGCAAGGAGGCACATCACGGGCAAATTTAATTAGCGTTAAGGGAAGTATTGTATAAAATCAACTCATTTTCATATATCAGAAGTGCTCAACATCAACATCACAGGTATTAACATTGAAAACAATACATTTAATAGAATTATTCTAGAAATCAAAACCAGAAATAACAATTTACCATATGGTAAACCAGAAACAATGATACAAAAATGGGAATAGATGGTAAACACGGCACAACAAATGCCTATGAGCAAGTAGAAATTATCACAGATTTGTAATCTACACTCTGATAAATATAACAAAGTAAATAATTTGTTTTCATTCTTCTCCCCCTCCTATAAAAAAAGAAGATAAGCAGAATGATTTATTATTTTAGCTAAGGAAGAAAGCAAATTTCTTACTCCTAAAGAAACGAGGTTATAAAAAATCAAGGTAGATGTGACTTTTCAAAAATGTAGCATCAAGGCAAGAACATTCCCGACTGCACATATGAACCCTCTACTATCTAAAACCCTGAGACAGTAAGAGTGAGAGTAAAGGAAAGAAAGATGTAAAGTCACAAAGAGAATGACAAGACAAATTTCAAAGTTTAAACTGAGTTTATTAGGAATAGGGTGGGGCGAGCTGAAAACTAAGTCAAGTCCTGCAGAAAGGAACACTCACAAGAGGCAGGTCAGCTCGCTCCGGAGGAAGCTGCACGTTCCGTGGAAAGAGCAGTTAGATCCCTGGCACCTGAGCCTTCCTTCATACCTTCCTGTCCACTAGGCCTCTACACCAGGGCTCCTTGTAGCCAAGAGTGGTTTTTATATTTTTAAGTAGTTTGAGGGAAAAATCAAAAGAGTAACATTTTAAATATGTAAAAATTCTATAAAATTTGATTTCCAGGGTAGCGCCTGTGGCTCAGTGAGCAGGGTACCAGCCCCATATACTGAGGGTGGCAGGTTGAAACCCAGCCTAGACCAAACTGCAACAAAATAGCTGGGCATTGTGGTGGGCGCCTGTAGTCCCAGCTACTTGGGAGGCTGAGGCAGGAGAATTGCTTAAAACCCAGGAGTTGGAGGTTGCTGTGAGCTTTGACGCCACAGCATTTTACCAAGGACAAAAGAAAAAAAAAAAAAAAACATTGATTTCCAGTGTCCTTAAGTAAAATTTTATGAGGACACATTCACACTCATTAATTTATATACTTTCCATAGCTGCTTTCACACTACAACAGCAGAGATGAGTAGTTGCAACAGAGCTCACACAGCCCCCAAAGCCTAAGACATTTACTATCTGACCCTTTACAGAAAAAGTTTCCCAACCCCCATTCTGCATGATCCTGTCTGAACCTAGAGGCTCTGCAGTGCAGTAGAGACCAAGTGAAAGTGTAAAGGAGAGCCTAGTGTCCTCCCACAGCTTAGCGCCCCAACACTGATGGAAAGCCCCTGTAAGCCCCAAGCAGTAGGCGGAGTCTATGATCTACAGAACAGACCTGAGAACTCAGGGCCCCACACCCCAATGGCCAGGTCCTGGGCTGGTCAGCCTAGACAGAAGCACCACCTGTCCACCCATGCCGAGGAGTTCACAATGAACATTTCATGCCTCACTCAAATGTAAGTAAGCAGCCATGGATCCCCTACACATCAATAAACTGTCTATTACAAAAGAGAGGCCAAAACAAATAACAAATAAATTTAAAAAGAAACAGACAAAAAATGCTTTTTAAAAGCCCTTAATGATAAATATAGGCACATCTTAGAGATACTGCAGGCTCAGATCCAGACCACTGCAATAAAGCAGGTACTGCAATAAAGCAAGTCACTTGAATGTTTTGGTTTCCCAGTGAATATATGGAAGTTATCTTTACACTATACTGTAGTTTGTGAAGTGAGCAATAACATGTCTAAAACACCCATATTCTTTTTTTTTTGGCTGGGGCCAGGTTTGAACCCACCACCTCAGGTATATGGGGCCAACGCTCTACTCCTTTGAGCCACAGGCGCCACCTGACATGCATATCTTTAATTAAAATAATTCATCTGGAGGTGGCACCTATGCCTCAGTGAGCAGGGCACCAGCCCCATATACCAAGGATGGCAGGTTCAAACCCACCCCCGGCCAAACTGCGACAAAAAAAATAGCCAGGTGTTGTGGTGTGCACCTGTAGTCCCAGCTACTTGGGAGGCTAAGGCCTGAGAATCACCTAAGCCCAGGAGTTGGAGGTTGCTGTGAGCTATGACGCCACAGCACTCTACCGAGGGCGACAAAACAATACTGTCTCTAAAAAAATAAATAAATAAAATAGTTCATCTGAGCTTCAGCATATCATCTTTTTGCTGTTGGAGGGTCATGTCTTCTTGTTGATGACTGATCAGGGCTGGTGACTGCTGAAGGCTGGGGTGGCTGTGGCAATTTCTTAAAAGAAGACAATAAAGTTTACTACAATGACTGACTACATTTTATGAAAGATTTCTCTGTAGTATGGATGCTATTTGATAGCATTATACTCATAGAACTTCTTCCAATATTAAAATCAATCCTTTCAAACCCTACTGTTTTATCAGCTAAATTTATGTAATATTCTAAATACTGTGTCATCATTTTTAACAATATTCACAGCATCTTCACCAGGAGTAGATTCCATCCCAAGAATCCCCTTTCTTTGCTCATCCAGTAGAAGCAACTCCTCATCTAGTCAAGTTTCATCATGAAATTGCAGCAATTCAATCACATCTTTAAGCTCCACTTCTAATTCGAGGTCTCTTGCTATTTCCACCACATCTGCAGTGACTTCCCCTGCTGGTCTTGGACCCCTCAAAGTCATCCATGGAGGTGGAAATCAACTTCTTCCAAATTCCTGTTGATTTTGACTTCCTCCCATAAATTGTGGATGTTCTTAATGACATCTAGAATGCTGAATCCTTTCTAGAAGGTTTCCAACGTACTTTGCCCAGATCCACCAAAGGAATCACTATCCATGGCAGCTACAGTCTTATAAAACGTGTTTCTTAAATTAACGGGACTTGTAAGTCATAATCACTCCTTGATCTATGGGGCTCCTGAAAGGATGCTGTGTTAGCTGCATGAAAATAACATTAATCTCCGTGGTCATCTCCATCACAGCTCTTGGGTGACCAGGTCCATTGTCAATGAGCAGTAATGTTTTGACAGGACTCTTTTCCTGAGCTGTAGATCTCAACAGTGCACTTTAAATATTCATTAAACCATGCTATAAACACATGTGCTGCCATCCAGACTTTGTTCCATTTCTAGAGCACATGCAGAATCGATTTAGCATAATTCCTAAGGGACCTAGGATTTTTGGAATGGCAAATGAGTACGAGCTTCAACTTAAAATCTCCACCTGCATTAGCCCTTAACAAGAGTGTCAGCCTGTTCTTTTAAGTATTGACTTTTCTTCTTTAGCTATGAGAATCCTAGATGGCATCTTCTTCCATTAAAAGGTTGTCTACACTGAAAATCTGTTCTTTAACATAGTTATCTTCATCGATTACCTTACCTAGACCTGGACAAGTGGCTCAGTCTCTCCACCAGCACTTGCTGCCTCACCATGCACTTTTACGTTGTGGACACTGACAGCTTCTTTCCTTAAACCTCATGAACCAACCTCTGCTAGCTTCCAACTTTTCTTCTGCAGTTTCCTTACCTCTCTTAGCTATTACAGAACTGAAGAAAGTCAGGGCCTTACTCTTCATTAGGCTTTGGCTTAAGGGACTATTGCAGCTGGTCTGCTCTTCTATCCTTACCACTAAAACTTTCTCCGTATCAGCAATAAGGCTAGTTGTGCTAATCATTCGTTTGTTCATTAGAATACCACTTTTAATTTCCTCCAAGTAACTTGTCCTTTGTATTCATAACGTAACTATTTGGAACAAAAAGCCTAGCTTTCAACCTGTCTTGGCTTTCAACATACGTTCCTCAGTAGGCTTGTTTCTACCATTTAAAGTGAAAGATATGTGGCTCCTCCTTTCACTCGAACACTTAAAGGCCATGATGGGGTTATTGATTGATCTAATTTATTTTATTATTCAACACTCTATTAACAAGAAATTGGCCTGATTGTTCAGTATTTTTATATCTCAAGGAACAGGAATGACTAAGGAGAGGGACAGAGAGGGAATGGCCAGTTGATGGAACAGTCAAGAGCACATACAACGTTAGCTGATTAAGTTCTTTGTCATATGTGGGTGTGGTATGTGGTATCCCAAAACAATTGTAATAGTAATATCATAGATCACTGATCACAGATAACCAAACGGATACAATAATAATGAAAATGTTTGCAATATTGTGAGAATTACCAAAGTGTGACACAAAGACACCAAATCAACATGTGTTAGAAAGAAGGTATTGATAGACTTGCAGGACACTGGGTTTCTACAAACCTGCAATTTGTAAAAAGCAGAAAATCTGCAGAGTGCTTTAATAAAGTCAAATGCAACAAAATTAGGTTTGCCTGTGTATGTACAGAGATCGTGAACGATGACATTCATCCATGAAATAAGAACAGAATGTATTTTTTTTAATGAACACAAAGAACATGAGCTCTTGAAAATTCAAAGTGATGCCCAAAAAAATGACAAACTTAGGAAGATCTTTCAATTCGTGAAGCTCAGTTATGATTGGTGACAGAGCCGCTAGAGACTCGGCTATGATAAACTACCTCCTAGCTAGGATCTGAATGCCTGTTCTCACAGGATTGGGAGAGGAGATGGCCAAAAGTAAAGCAGGCCTTCCAGCAGCATCTCCTCACCTGGTGGCTCTAGGTGGTCGCACACTGTGAGCATTCCTAGGTGCCTAGTAGAACTGAACAAAAAAACCTTTGCTGCTAAGTAATGCCATGTTCATAGGCATCAAAGTATTCCCCTAAATTATTTTTCAAATAACACATCTAAACAGCCAAAAGTAACTAAAAAAAAAATCAAAATACCATGAGTAAGAATTAATAAAAGCAGCAGACAAAAGAGATCACCAACAAACCATCAAAGTATAAAATGTTGGAGTTATCGGAGTCTGGTAAACAACTAAGTTTACTGTGTTTAAAAAGTTAAGACTCTTAAGAGTTAAGATAGAAAATCTCAGCAGGGAACTGAAAACTATAAAAGTTGACTTAGTAAGTCTGAAAAAGAATTAAATAGAAATTATTATATAATTGGAGAATATAATAGAAGTTAAGATTAAACAGACTTGGCACTGATGAAGACAGAATCAGTGAAATAAAAAATAGTGAATTCATTAGTAATTACTCAGAATGAAGCCCAGAAGGATAAAATGAACTAATACAAAGGGGATGGTGCTTCTCACCTAAAAGATAGGTCTAACATAGATAGACTGCAATCCCAGAGGACAGAAAGGAAAGAATAGGCAACAGTAATATTTGAAGAAACTGTGGCAGAGAATTTTTCAGCACTGATTTAAAGATATTAATCTAGACCTTTAAAAACCCAACAAATTCTAAGCAGCATAAAAAAAAACTCTTATGAAGAAATATTATTTCGAGACTGTGAAAAAAGACAGGAAATCTTAAAAGTAGCAAAAAGTAGAAAGATATAATAGAGGAAAACTGCCTTCAAAAGAAGCAATGGATTAACAGCTGACTGATTTCTTATTACCAAGAATGGAAGTAAGAAGGCAGCTGAGCCTAGCATCATCTAGCCCTAGGAAAAGAAAAAAATACATACAGTATAGACCCTCCATAGCTCACCACCTCCTTAAGGTGACCTAACTTTCATAGACCAGACTTGCACCACATGTACGTATCAGTACAGCAGGCTTAGTCCTTATGTTCACCACCTCCATAGGTTGACCAGTTTGTTATAGTCCCTTGGGTGGTCAACTTACAGAGGTCTGTATATATGAAAAGAAAAAAGAAGACAATTCAGCAATACCTTAAATGTTCTAAAAGAAAATAACTATCAACTCAGAATTCTATAGTCAACAAACATATTCTTTAAAAATAAAGGCAATTGGGCAGTGCTTGTGGCTCAGTGAGTAGGGCACTGGTCCCATATACCGAGGGTGGCAGGTTCAAACCCAGTCCCAGCCAAAATAGCCAGGGCGTTGTGGCGGGTGCCTATAGTCCCAGCTACTCGGGAGGCTGAGGCAAGAGAAAAACCTAAGCCCAGGAGATGGAGGTTGCTGTGAGCTGTGACGTCACAGCACTCTACCAAAAAAAAAAAAAGGCAAAATTAAAACATTTTCAGAGAAGCAAAATGAATTTACCAGTAGCCCTACATTAATAAGAATTTTAAAAGAATCTACTTCAAACAAAAAGAAAATGATTACAGGTGGAAGCTCTGAAATCCATAAAACAATATAGATTAGAAAAAACTGTAGCCGGGTATGGTGGCTCACACCTGTAATCCCAGCACTTGGGAGGCCAAAGCGGGTTGATTGCCTAAGCTCACAGGTTCAAGACCTGCCTGAGCCAGGGCAAGACTTCATCTCTAAAACTAGCTGGCCGTTGTGGCTGTTGCCTATAGTCCCAGTTACTTGGGATGCTGAGAGAAGAGAATCGCTTAGAGAATCGCTTAAGCCCAGGCATTTGAGGTTGCTGTGAGCTATGACACCATGGCATTCTACCAAGGGTGACAAAGTGAGACTCTTATCTCAAAAAAAAATAAAAAAAGAAAAGAAAAACACTGTAAATAAGAAGGTAAACCTAAATTAGCACTGACAATATAAATAATATTTTGTGGGTTTAAGAAAAATATACAAAGTAGGACAACAATGACCTGGGGGAAAGAAGACTAACTGGAGTGAAAGTATTCTAAAGTCTCTAGTACCTACAGTAAGGACAGAATGACCTGAGGGAAAGAAGACTAACTAGAATGAAAATATTCTAAAGTCTTTAGCACCTACAGTAAGGACAGAATTATTAGCGTTAAATCTTGATAGGGATGGAATGTTATAATTTTGAGGAAAATTAAATGAAAAGAGGGTATTACACTTGCAAACTGGAATACTGAAAGAAAATATTAAAAAAATTAAAAAGCAGAACAGAACATATGTGCCGAATGAAACATTTTTTTTTTTTTGAGACAGAGCCTCAAGCTGTCCCCCTGGGCAGAGTGCCGTGGCATTACAGCTCACAGCAACCTCCAACTCCTGGGCTCAAGCGAGTCTCCTGCCTCCGCCTCCCAAGTAGCTGGGACCACAGGCGCCCGCCACAACGCCCGGCTATTTTTTGGTTGCAGCCATTATTGTTGTTTGGCGGGTCCGGGCTGGGGATTCGAACCCGCCACCTTAGGTGTACGTGGCTGGCGCCTTAGCCGGTTGAGCTATAGGCGCCGAGCCCGAATGAAACATTTAAAGTAAATGGAAGAAGACTGGTACACATATATTAGTCACAGTAAATATTAGCAGGTTAAATATTTCTATTAAAGAACAGACTGTTTAAAATAAAGAAAATCCATCTGTATTGTATTTAGAAGTGACAGCTTAAAAAAAAAAAAGATACAGAGAAGGTGAAAGTAAAAGATTTATCATGCAAACACTAACCAAAGATAAGCTGGAAGACTTGGAGACAAAAAAATCATTACTAGCAATACAGAGAGTCACTTCATGATAAAAAATTCAACTGACCAAGCAAATACAAGAATTCTAATTCATATGCATTTTAACGGCATGACTTCAAAAGACACAAAGCAAAATCGGAATTACAAAGAAAATAGTGAAAAACCAGATACACAGTAGGAAAGTTTAATTGCCAAATAGACCAAAAGGGGGAAAAAAAGAAACCAGTAAAGAAACAGAAGATTTAGGCAAGGTGTGGGAGCTCACGCCTATAATCCCAGTACTTGGAGGCTGAGGCAGGTGGACTGCCTGAACTCAAAGGTTAAAGACCAGCCTGAGCCAGAGTGAGACCTCATCTCTAAAAATAGCCGGGCATTGTGGTGGACACCTGTAATGCCAGTTACTTGGGAGGCTGAGGAAAGAGAATAGCTTAAGCCCAAGAGCTTGAGGTTTCTGTGAGCTATGACGTCACAGCACTCTACCAAGGGTGACAAAGTGAGACTCTGTCTTAAAAACAAAACCCCCCAAAGAAATAGAAGATTTAAACAGCAAGATAAAAAGTCAGTCTAAACAATACCTATAGAACATCACACCCAAACAATGTAGACTATATACACTGATTTGAAGCATCCATGAAATGTTTATAAAATCAGACTGTACACTGAAAAGGCTGTAATCCCTGAGCACGCTCTCTGAACACAAGTAATTATGCTGGAAATCAGTAACAAAAAGATGCCTAGAAAATCCCTACAAATTAGCAACAAATTACCAAATACTTATTAACCTAAAAGGTCAAAGAAAGATTTTTAATGGAAATGAGAAAATACTCTATTCTGGACAATGACAAAAACATGAATATAAACATAGGAAATGCAGCAAATGCAGGAGCCGGCAGACAGTGATACGTGGGGGACACGTACAAGTCTAACGTGAAACTTTAGAAAAGCTAGAGAATAATGAGGCGAGCAGCCATCTACAGGTGCAGTTCAAAATACACACAAAGCTTTGGAAACGCAGTATGGAAAAAGATCTCATTAATAATTTTTTTATAGTTTAGGAGGGGCCTCAGTATGTTCTCCAGGTTAGTCTTGAACTCCTGTCTTCAAGTGATCCTCCCACTGCAGCCTCCCAGGTACCTGAGATTATTATAGTGAAGTCCAGTAACTTGGAGCCAGTGCAGAAAAAGAACTTGCCAGAACTAACCAGCCAGAGATTCTACAGTAAGAAGTTGTGCAGCAGAACACAAAGGAGCAGGCCATTGGCAGAGAACACCCCCAACCCCCCAGAGAGGCCTGGAGTCCAGGGAGCAGGGGAGGTGGAGCAGTTTATTTCTACCTCCCAAGCTGCTGGGGAGCTCTTGTACCTTCACAAGTCCCAAAGCAGCTGTCACCAGTGAACCGTGAGCTTCTTGAGGACAGAGTAGTCAGTGCCCTTGACACTTGTCATCACTGCAGATGGGAGCCAAGATGGCAGGCACTATATAGCTCTGCCCAATCTTCCACCCTCATCCTTCATCTCCCTCATTCCCATATAAACAGTTCTGAACGCTGGCCCAGCCTGTGAGAGCCACAGGGGGACAGTGGGTCCTGGAGGGTCTGTGTGATCCCAGAGCCTGCACGTTCTGAGTGGGCTGCCTTCTTGAGAGGAGGGATATGACTAAATGCTAGCTTTCTCAGACTCAGACTCTCTTCCTCCCCCACCCCTGCCCCACCGGTGTATCCACCACAACAGGGCAGAGTGGGACTCGAGGCCTTTCCAGACTCTGATTCTCACTCCCCCTCAACCTGTGCCCGCCGTGCCCAGCTGATAAATTTTTCTATAACGTAAACAAAATGGACAAATTGCTAGAAAAATATCATAGCATACAAAATGGTCAAAAAACTATTAAACCTGAATCATCCTGTAACAAAGAAAATGAATTCACTATTTTAAAACTTCCCCCTATCAGATCTGGAAGCTAGCGGCTCTTGCTTGCCACACACACATGAGGCCATGGGAGCCAGCGAACTGGAAGAGCCCCAGCCTGGGCCTCGCACCCCCCAGACTTCTTTCCAGGATCTGCTGAACAGGAGTTCCCAGTTCCAAAGGGCTCCAGAAAGCATCAGCTGCTCTCACCTCGTGAGCTGCCCGTTAAAAAAAACTCTTCCCCGATGAAATCTCAAAGCTTCAATTACTTCAACAAATTCTACCAAACCTTTAAAGTGGAAACAACTACATTTCACACAAATATCTCCCAAAAATGAGGGGAAAAAGCAGCCAGAGATTCATTTTGTGGCCAGTCATAAATTTGATACTAAAATCTAATATGGATATTCAAAGGAAAGAATTCCAAAACAATCTTGTAAATCTATTTTTTTTTTTTTTGAGAGTCTCACTATGTCATGCTTGGTAGAGTGCCAGCGCGTCACAGTTCACAGCAACTTCAAACCCTTAGAATACAGGTGCCCACCACAATGCCTGGCTATTTTTTGTTGCAGTTTGGCCAAGGCCGGGTTTGAACCCACCACCCTCGGTATATGGGGCTGGTATCCTACCCACTGAACTACAGGCGTCGCCCATTATTTATTGTTTTTGAGACAATCTCAGTTGCCCTTGGGTTGAGTGCTGTGGTGTCATAGTTCAAAACAACCGCAAACTCTTGGGCTTAAGTGATTCTCTGTCTCAGCCTCCCAAGTAGCTCGGACTACAGGCGCCCACCACAATGCCCCAGCTATTTTTTTGTTGTAGTTGTCATTGTTATTTGGCAGGCCTGGGCCAGGTTTGAACCCGCCAGCGCTGGTATATGTGGCCAGTGCCCTAACCTAACCACTGAGCTACAGGCACCAAGCCAATCTTGTGAATCTAAATGTGAAAATTCCAACAAAATATTAGCAAGCCAAATCCAGCAATATCTTCATAAGCTATCATGGCCATGTTGGATTTATACAGGAATTGCAGATCATTTTAGATTAGAAGATAATAATGTAATTCATCACCCTTTCAGAGCTTAAAGGGGAAAAAAATGATATACAATAATATGAAAACAGTAATATACACCAAAAATGTTTGATAAAATTCAAGATCTAATTGTGATAAAAACTGTTAACTCCTAATAGAAGTGAACATCTTAACCTGGAAAACGGCATCTACAAAACCCTATAGGAGGCTTGGCGCCTATAGCTCAACCGGCTAAGGCGCCAGCCACGTACACCTAAGGTGGCGGGTTCAAATCCCCAGCCCGGACCCGCCAAACAACAATGACGGCTGCAACCAAAAAATAGCCGGGCGTTGTGGCGGGCGCCTGTGGTCCCAGCTACTTGGGAGGCGGAGGCAGGAGACTCGCTTGAGCCCAGGAGTTGGAGGTTGCTGTGAGCTGTAATGCCACGGCACTCTACCCAGGGGGACAGCTTGAGGCTCTGTCTCAAAAAAAAAAAAAAAAAACCCTATAGGAAACATCATTTTTAAATGAGAAACGTTCACTACGTGCAGTGGCTCACACCCCGTATTCCCACACTTTGGGTAGCCAAGGAGGGAGGATTATTTGAGGCCCAGCCTGAGGAAGGCAGTAAACTTTTCTGAAAAAATAAAATTAAAAAATTAGCCAGGCATGGTGGTATGCACTTATAGTTGTAGCTACTCAGGAGGCTGAGGTGGGAGGATCATTTGAGCCCAGGTGTTCAAGGCTACAGTGAGCTATGTCATACCACTGCACTCTAGTCTGAACAACAAAGTGAGACCCCCATCTCTAAAAAACAATAAATAAAAATAAAATAGTAAAATGTTAAAAGCTTTCTCTGTGAGACTAGGAATAAGAAAAAGACACCACTCCTATTCACTCCTATGTACTTTTTACTTTTTCAATAAAAGGACTGGAAAAGAAATACCTGTCATTAATTATAGACATAATTGAGGACAAAGAAAATCCAACAGAATTTGTGCTACTAGAGTAAGAGTTAGCAAGTTTTGCTAGACACAAAAATTAAACCATTCCCAGTAGAAACAGAACTGGGAATACTCATTCTATTTAACAGAAAAGGTGTTGCCCAATTAAAAAAAGAGAGAATTGATTTTCATCATATCTACAAGGAGTTATCACAAAATGACATTTTAAAAACTACTGTTTATAAAGCATCAAGAATCATCACGTACTTAGGAATACTAACAAAAATAACGTTTACCACCTCTCAGGAGAAAACTATAGAACTTTGAGAGATATTAAAGAAGATAATAAATAGAGTAGATACATCACATTTGTGTGCTGGAAGACCTAATGTTGTAAAGATGCCAAATTTCCCAAATACCAAATTTTGCCATGTATAATGTACTCCTGTATATAATGTGCACCCACATTTTTAACCCAAATTTTCAGAAAAATGCCCCTTGGGAAAATGGCTGGCTTTCAATAGGGACATACAAATCCGGGAAGGGCTAATGCTCCCCCTGGTAACCGTGCAGTGGGGAGCCGTCCTGTAGCCACCTGCTCTGTGAAGGCTGCCTCTTCCCTCTCTCCTGGAAGCCTTTCCCTCCCTGTCACACTGATGGCCCTGGCTGAGATGGCCATACACATTGTCATGGGGTGGGAGATTCTAAGGCTGCTCAGCCTGTGGACGGCCAGGCAGGTCCCTGGGCCTGCACAGGGCTCCTGGTCTCCTCTGCCCAGCTGGATCTTAGGCCTTGGCCTTCGCATTGCACAGCTGCAGCCAGCCTCACCAGCCTCGCCAATGCCCCGTCCCCTGACTATGGCACTTGGCAGAGGCCACTCCGGTCCACTTCCACCAGATCCCGGATCCTCCTGGACTAGAACTCCGTGTGCCCAGCAGGCCCAGATGGGAGGGTATGGCAGCCCCGGGAGACCCGCTAAGCTCCCCCTCCTACTATACTACCCATGTACATATAATGCACACCCGTCTTTTTCTCTCAAAATTTGGGCAGAAAAGTGAGCATTATACATAGTAAAATACAGTAGATCAGAAATTCAATGAAATCCCAATCAAAATTCCAAGGAGATTTTTCTCAAGAGAATTACAAATTCTGGGAAAAAGTGATTCTAAAATTTATATCCAAATAGAAAGGGCTGAGAAGATCCAAAGTAGAAGGACTTGTTCTGCCAGGTAACAAGACTTCTAGCAAAGCAAAAATAAGAATGGTGGCTCGGCGCCTATAGCTCAACCGGCTAAGGCGCCAGCCACGTACACCTAAGGTGGCGGGTTCAAATCCCCAGCCCGGACCCGCCAAACAACAATGATGGCTGCAACCAAAAAATAGCCGGGCGTTGTGGCGGGCGCCTGTAGTCCCAGCTACTTGGGAGGCGGAGGCAGGAGACTCGCTTGAGCCCAGGAGTTGGAGGTTGCTGTGAGCTGTAATGCCACGACACTCTACCCAGGGGGACAGCCTGAGGCTCTGTCTCAAAAAAAAAAAAAAAGAATGGTACTGGTACAAAGAGCAGAAATCAACGGGGGAAAAGCAACACAACCCAGAAATGGACCTGTGTGTACAATGACATGGCAGTGAGTTTACTTTACAACAAAAATGCTAAGTGCTAAGTGTGGTGCTTCTAATTCCAGCTTTCTGCGAGGCCAAGGCAAAAGCATCATTTGAGACTGGAATTCAAGATCAGCCTGGGCAACATAGCAAGGCCTTGTCTCTAAATCAGCCTGGCATGGTGGCACCTATAGTCCCAGCTACTCAAGAGGCTGAGACAGGAGGATGACCTGAGTCCACGAGTTTGAGGTTGTAGTGAGCGATGATTGCACCATTGCAAGCCAGCCTGGGTGGTAAGGACTTTGTCTCTTAAAATAAATCATCCTGTTATGTTTGTTTAGCAGGCCGGGGTTGGGTTCAAACCCATGGGTCCAGAGCATGTGGCCAGCGCCCTAACCACTGAGCTATGGGCACCCCACCCTGTTATGAAAGCCAGGAAAGGACACAATGAAAAAACTACAGCCAGTGGTTCTCAACCTTCCTAAAGCTGCGGCCCTTTAATACAGTTCCTGTGGGTTGTGACCCACAGATTGAGAACTGCTGCTATAGACCAACATCTTTTCTGAACAGAGATGCAAAATCCTCAACAAAATACTAGTAGACATAATCCAACAGTACAATAATTGCAAACAATAATTTGCAATAATCAAGTAAGTTTCATCCCAGGAATTCAAAGATGGCTCAATATACAGAAATCAATAAATGTGACTTACCACACAAGCAAAATTAAAAACAAAACCTATGATTATCTCAATAGATGCAGAAAAAACATTTGATAAAATCCAGTACTCCTACATAATAAAAACCTTTAACAAACTAGGCACAGAAGGAACATACCTCAAAACAATAAAACCACATACAACAAACCCACAATCAACACCACAATGAATTGGGGAAAACTGAGAACAGGAACAAGACAAGGATGTCCACTTTCACCTCTTCTATTCAACACAGTACCACAAGTCCAAGCCAGAGCAATCAGGCAAGAGTAACAAATCAAGGGCACCCAAATCGGAACAAAGGACATCAAACTATCCTTGTTTGCCAATGATATGATCTTATATCTGGTAAACCCTTAAGACTCATCCAAAAGACCCCTATAACTGATACATGAATTCAATAAGGTCTCAGGTCACAAAATTAATGTACACAAAACAGTAGCATTTTTATACACTAATAAGAATCAAGCTGAGAATCCAATCAATAACTCAATACCATTTGTGATAGCTGCAAAAAACAAACTATAATACCTAGGAATATACTTAATCAAAGTAAAAGATCTCTAAAAGGAGAACTACAAAACATTGATGAGAAATCATTGATGACACAAAGAAATAGAAAGACATCCCATAATTGTGGACTGGGAGGGTCAATATTGTTAAAATGTCCATTCTACCTGAAGTGATTTTTAAATTCAATGCAATTCCCATCAAAATGCCAATGCCATTTTTCACAGAATTAGAAAAATACAATTCTAAATTTCACATGGAATTGAAAAAAAGTCCAAATATCCATGGCAATCCTAAGCAAACAACCAAATCTGGACTGGCCACAGTGGCTCATACCTGTAATCCCAGCACTTTTGGAGGCTGAAGCAGGAAGATCACTCAAGACCAGTAGTTTGAGACCAGCATGATGAAAAGCAAGACCCTGTCTCTACAAAAAATAGAAAAATGAGGGTGGCGCCTATGGCTTAAGGAGTAGGGTGCCAGCCCCATATAGCAGGGGTGGAGGGTTCAAGCCTGGCCCCAGCCAAAATTGCCCAAAAAAAAGAAAGAAAAATGAGCTGGGTATGGCAGGATGCACCTGTACTTGCAGCAACTTAGAAAGCTGAGGCAGGAGTATCACTGTAGCCCAGAATTTTGAGGTTGCACTGAGTAATAACAAGACCTTGTCTCAAATAAATTACATTAAATTAGATTAGATTTTAAAAAACCAAATCTGGAGATATCAATTACCCAACTTTGAATTATACTACAAAAATATAGTATGGTACTGGTATAAACAGAGACACACAGATCATTGGAACAGATTAGACAACCCTGAAAATAAAACCATACACCTACAAATGAACTTCAACAAAGCAGACAAAAACTCACATTGGGGAAAGAACATCCTATTTAATAACTGGTGCTAGGAAAACTGAAGAGCCACATGTAGAATAAAACTGCATCCCTGCCCTTTACCATATACAGAAATTAATTTAAGATAGTTGAAAGCCTTAAATATAAGACCTGACACCACAAAAATTCCAGAAGAAAACTTAGGAAAAACTCTTCTGGACATTGGCCTAGGCAAGGAATTTATGACTAAGACCTCAAAAGCAAATACGGTAAAACAAAAAATAAATAAATTGGACTTCATTAAGCCAAAAAGTTTCTACACACAAAAAGAAATAACCAAGAGTCAATACACAGAATGGGAAAAAAAAATCTGAAAATTATCCAACAAAGGACTAATATCTAGAATCTACTGAGAACCCAAATCAGTAAGAAAAAAACAAAAAGCCCCATTAAAAATGGACAAAAGACATGAACAGACATTTTTCAAAAGATATATACAAACAGCCAACAAATGTGAAACAGGCTCAATATTACTAATCATCAGAGAAATGCAAATTTAAACTACAATGAAGGGCAGTGCCTATGGCTCAATGAGTAGGGCGCCGGCCCCATATACCAAGGGTGGAGGGTTTGAACCCGGTCCCAGCCAAACTGCAACAAAAAAATAGCCAGATGTTGTGGCGGGCGCCTGTAGTCCCATCTACTTGGGGAGGCTAAGGCAAGAGAATCGCCTAGGCCCAAGAGCTGGAGGTTGCTGTGAGCTGTAACGCCACAGCACCCTACCAAGGACGACAAAGTGAGACTCATCTCTTAAAAAAAATATGTAAACTACAATGAGATACCACCTTAACCCTGCCATTATTAAAAGTCAAAAAACAACAGATGTTGGTACAGATGTGGCAAAAAGGTAATACTTATATACTGTTGGTAGGAATGTAAATTAGAACCTCCTCTAAGGAAAACAACAGAGATTCCTCAAAGAAATGAAAAGAACTGAAAGTAGACCTACCATTCCATCCAGCAATACCACTTTAACTAAAAGAAAAGATGCATGCAATCCTGGACGCGCCCCTCCCTCCCCCCCCCCAAAAAAACCCAAAAAATAAATAAGACTTTAAAAAGATGCATGCACTCATGTCTACCGCAACATAATTTGCAATCACAAAGATATGGAATCAACAGAAGTGCCCACCAGCTGATGAATGGATATATAGAGAGAAAAATAAAAATCATGGACTACTACTCAGCCATAAAAAACAAAATAGATGTCTTTCGCAACAACCTGGAAGGAATTAGAAGCCATCATCCTAAGTGAGGTATCTCAGGTATGGAAAAATAAATAGTATATGGGGCAGCCCCTGTGGCTCAAAAGAGTAGGACACTGGCCCTATATACCAGAGGTGCTGGCCGGTTCAAACCCAGTCCCGGCCAAAAACTGCAAATAAATAAATAAATAGCACTCACTCATAAGTGGGAGCTAAGTGATGAATATGCATGGTCATACAGTGTGGCATGATAGACTTTGCAGACTCAGAAGGGGCAAAGGTGGGAAAATGTGAGGGATCAAAATTACCTATCGGATATGATGTATACTATTCAGCTGACGGGTACACTAAACGCCCTCACTGCACCACAATGTACTACAATTCATCCATGTATCAAAAATACATGTGTACATTCTACATCTATTGATATTTTTAAAAAATTATGCTTAGTTCAACTGTCAATCACATGTAGAAGGTAAAACAATGAGACTATAGATGTCTAAGACCTCTAAAACTCTGGCTGCCATGCTACAGCCTTTTACAGAAAATAACTGGAGAATGTACTTTGCCAAAGGGAGTACTTTAACAAAAAGAAAGACATGGGAGCCTGGAAGACTGACCCAATCAAAAGAGAGAAAATGGAATTTTCAGAATGAAAGAAGTCTCATCCTGGAAAGCAACCTATACCAATTATGCAAAGCTCAAAGCAACATCATCCATAACACCAAAAACCCAGAAATAATGTCTGTGTTTAGGGCCAGGCACGGTGGCTCACGCCTGTAATCCTAGCACTCTGAGAGGCTGAGGCAGGTGGATTGCTTGAGCTCAAGAGTTTGAGAACAGCCTGAGCAAAAGCGAGACCCCCATCTCTTCTAAAATAGAAACACTGAGGCATGAAGATCGCTTGAGCCTAAGAGTTGGAGGTTGCCATGAGCTATGATGTCATAGCACTCTACCCAGGGCAACAGCTTAAGACTCTGTCTAAAAAAAAAATAACAATAATGTCTGTGTTCAATAGGGAAATGATCCAGACAAACTTTGTAAAACAGCACAGTAAAATGTAATACTGAAAATGGGAGGGAGGTGTAAAACACACACACAAAGATCATTTGAATTTTGAATGTCACCAGAATGTTCTGCAGGCGTGTCCAATCTGCAGCCAAAGGCCACATGCTGATTTTGTGAGGACTTTTTCTGTTTATCTATGGTATTGGGTATCACCAAAAGTATGCAAAGACCTATTTTTTGCTAATCAGCTTTCATTAATGTTTGTATATTTAATATGTGGCCCAAGACAACTCTTCGTTTTTCAGTGTTCAGCAAGAAAAAAAAGTTGGACACCCCTGCTTTAGATAAAAATTATCTAAAGTCATTAGAATGAGAATACCTCTGCCCTTACAACCCCCCTACTGCCAACCACATACACACCTCCATTTAACCTTCAAAACAGAATAAAAATATAAACCTTGGTCCAACTTATTTTTTAATTTGGTATGAAAGCTTAAAAGACTAATGGTAAAAAAGAAAAGGAGGGCTGGGCACAGTAGCTCACACCTGTAATCCCAGCACTCTGGGAGGCAGAGACAGGTGGATCGCCTGAACTCACAGGTTTGAGACCAGCCTGAGCAAGAGCAAGACCTGTCTCTAAAAGGAGGCGGGCGTTGTGGTGGGTGCCTATAGTCCCTGCTACTCAGGAGGCTGAGGCAAGAGAATTGCTTGAGCCCCAGAGTTTGAGGTTGCTGTGAGCTATGATGTCACAGCACTCTACCGTGGGCAACAGAAATGAGACTCTGTCTCAAAAAGAAAAAAGTAAAGGAATTTCCACCTTGAAACACCACTATGCTCCTTCCTACCAATCTGTGAGTAACAACATGATACTGAAGGAACACATAGCGGCTTCTTTGTTTTCAGATCTGATTTCTAACTCCTGGGTAAAAAAAGCCAGATTAATCTAGACTAAGGGAGAAAAACTGAGAAATACAACTGAAACAGAAAATGAACAACCACAAAAGCACATGCAAAATACAAAGCAAAAGATCACAAAATTTTGTTAGAGAAAGTATTCAAATAACAGACAAAGTATATGTACCATTTGAATATTGTATACTAGGATCTAAATAATAGTAATAAGTTTTACAGACATCTTCAAGATTTCAAAGTTTTCATTTACTATGATTAAGCTGTATTTAATATAGGCAATAATAGGAAAATGTTAAACTGCTTTCAAAAAATGAAGCACTAAAAATATATAATATAGCCCCCCAAAATTCTAGAGTAATGTGAATTGGCATTGTGAAATATTTGCTCAATTTTAATACTAAACAATCTTACTAAGAAAACCTCTAATTCTACAAGTATAATGTGAACATAAACTCTAAAATAAACAAAGATCTTGGCAATCAAAACACTTCAATAGTTTAAAATTAGGGAAACAGTTTAAAGCTGAAAAATATATATTTGGAACAAAAATCATGTGTCTCAATAGAAGTCCTAAGCTGACTAATGCCATTCTTCCCTGTGCTATTTAAAAGCACACATGACGGCGTTCTTACCTGGAATAAGATCTGCATAGGTCAAGCTAACATATAAGATACTGATAAGTATTTTATCAGCAAGTGGATCAAGAGCACTTCCCAAAGCTGATTTTTGATTGGCCCAGTTTCGAGCAATAAATCCATCCAACTGAAAATAGAAGTTGTTTTTTTATAAATGTCATAACAGGAACAGAGTAGATATCTTGAAGCTTAAGAGATACCAGATTAACAACTATACTTTCATAAACGTTAACAAAATCTCTTCTGTTTCGTACCCCAAAACATTCTCATTCTTTAGCTGGCATACATTTAGCTTTTAAATTAGCAACTGGTTGGAAAATAATTTCACATTTCTATAAAACCTTTTTTTCCTCATGGGCTTCCAGGCATTTTTTGATATTTTCACTTTGTAGGGAAGAACCTAGATTCATATTTAGAGAGGAAAAGAACCAAAAAAACCTCACAGAGTATAGCACAGACACAGCCTGGTCTAGGACCCTGTCTTTCAAACCTCAGGCTAGTTTCGCCACAGCCAAAACAGCTGCTTTTACTTGCAAGGACGACTCTTCAACTGAGAGACACTCAACCTTCACTACCCCTACCTACTTTCCCATAATCTAATTCTCTCTGTTATCACTTATTACTTTTCAATTTACTTTGTTCAATACCACTGTTAATTCCATATCCTGAGTGTGTCTGCATTACCTGCATTTGACTAAAAAACTCAATCCTCTGAATCTGGCCTAGTTAAAATCTGACACTTAAATTACTTTTTTTTTTTTTGCAGTTTTGGCCGAGGCTGGGTTTGAACCCGCCACCTGGACATATGGGGCCAGCACCCTACTCCTTTGAGCCACAGGCAACGCCCTAAATTACTTATTTTTAGTATTTATTGTTATTAGAAATAAATTATATTTAAAATCTGAAGTCGTACCTAATTGCTAGAAGGCCAAATGGGTCCCTCGGGCTAGTTTTATTTGACCTACCAGAGCTTTTAAAAGTTATAATTAGTTACCAACATTTAAATATTCAAAATTTTCACATAAAAAATCCAGATCTCCAGCCTAGCTTGAGAAAGGGAGAGATGTGGCCACCTGGAGGCTACCACACAGACTGAAACCAAGTACTGCCTATCCAGCAAGTGTTCTCTGGTTCACCCAAGTCCCTGTCTGGCTTGTAACCATTTTATTTCTCTTCAAGCTTCAGTAAATGTTTGAATTTTCTATTCCTATTTCTAAGGAAAAGATAAAATTAACTTGGATATAATTAAACATTATACATTTTAAAGGATAGGTAAGTTGCCCATATCTCAAGTATTCCAATGAGACAGGGGAGACAGTTGTAGTAGTAAACTGTGGTTAACAACTTGGTCTTTGCAGCAGAAAAGAACAGGTTCAAGTCCTGGCTCGGCCACTTACTAGCTGTGTGACTCTAGGCAAGTTATTAGGCCTCTCTTAAAGCCTAAGTGTCTTCATCTATAAAAACAGAGATAGCATTACCTACCTCAAAGGGCTGGTTGTCTTCAGGATATAATGTGATTAATACTTGTTCAGCACTCAGCACTTAGTAAATCCTCAAAAAAAGCAGTTACTAGCTATTACTATCACAATGGCAGAATGTATCTTCTTCTTATGCATTCTAACAGAAAGTACCTAGAATGGGGAGCTGGGACCTAGGAAGTTCAGGTTTAGTTCAGTTTCTGATCTCGGGAAACTTGACTTCCACTTTTTTACCATTGTCCTCACTATTCCTCGAACCCACATGAGATTCCAAGGTCATCAACCTCATCACTCCTTTGCAAACATCTGTCACTCCCTCACTCCACTCTCCTTCAACACTGCTTAAACACAACTGTCCATGTACTCCAGGCCTGTCCCCAAGCAGCTGAACACTCAAAAGAAAACACAAAATTGGGCTGACTGTTCTCATTTCAAATAGGTGACCACAAATCTCCTATGGGCACTCAATACTTCCTGGCAATCCTATGCCTACCTACTATATTTATCTTCTCTTTCCATCCTGTCTGCTCTCACCTCAGACCTATTCCATCCCTCTAGCCTATGACCATTTCTATTATTTTCCTGGAGAGAAAAGAAAAACATGGTCAGCAATTCCTCATATTCTCATCATCAAATCCACCCCTACTTGCATCCACTCTTCTTCCGTCTGTCCTCCCTAAAGCTTGACCCCACGCCCTCACCTTATCAGACTTCTCTCTCTTCTTCCCCATCTACTCCTGCATCATCAATCTCTCCTTTTCTACCTGATCATTTCTTTATTTATTCATTTGAGATTTTTGAGGCAGGGACTCAAACTGTCAGCCAGGCTAAAGTGCAGTGGCACCACCATAGCTCACTGCAACCTTTAACTCCTGAACTCAAGAGATCCTCCTTCCTCAGCCTCCCAAGTAGCTGGGACTACAGGTGTGTGCCTCCATGCCCAGCTAATTTTTCTATTTTTGGGTGGAGACTAGGTCTTGGTCTTGTTCAGTTTGGTCTTGAACTCCTACCCTCAAGCAATCCTCTAGTTTCGGCCTCCCAAAGTGCTAGGATTACAAGCATGAGCCACCACACCTGTCCTCTACCTGATCACTTAATTAATCAATTAGTTCATTAACAACAAAATCCCCCATTATATATCTTTAAAAATGAAATGACCGTTCCTTGATCCTATTTCTCTATTCCCCTACAAAGCAAAACACCTCAAAGTAATACCCACAGTCATTACACCTCACATTTGCTCCTCAACCCACTCCAAACAGCCCTGTCCCTCTGGAGAGAACACTCATAAAAATCACCAATGAACTGTGCATTTTTAAATTACCTGACCACAACACAATTAAAGTCCTTTCTTCACGTACCCTCCAGGGCACCCCATTTACTAATTTCTACCCTTCCTCGCCAGCAATTCTTCCTCAGCATCCTTTACTGGCTTCTCCACTGTTCTCCTGGTGGCTCATTTCTCTGACTCCTCATTTCTGTGTTTTTCTCTCAGCCTAGATGAGTTAACCTTGACTACATCTGATAATTACCAAATAGGTTTCTCTGTAATGCTGACTTCCTTCAACTCCTAACTACTACACGCACTTTCTCAACTGATACCTCTAAGTGGACAGCCACCAGAATTCTTGGTATTCTTCCCTAAACCCCATGTTGCCTATCACAGAAAAGTGACCTCCATGAACCTGGTTTTTGAAAAGAGAATTTTTTTTTTAAAGTATACTATTTATATTTGACTCCTCCTCTCACTCCACATATCCAACCCATCAACATCTTAACTCTATCTTTAAAACCCATCCCAAACCCATCCACTTCTAACTCCAAACTCCCTCCACTGCCTCCCCTAGATTACTGTAAGCCTCCTAACCACCCTTCCACTCTTGCCTTTTATAATCCATTTCCTACATATAACACAATCACAGCTTATTATTCTCCTGCTCAAACTGATGAATCCAGCCTTCTGCCCAGCAGCCAACATGTAGGCATTAAAACTTCCATCAAATAAATGTGAATATGTATGGCACCAGTTAACTCGGGTCTCCACAGATATCATCTTTTATATAGTAGAACCTCAGTAAGCTGACCACCAAACAAGGGACTGTAACCAACTAGTCAACATATAGAGGTGGTCAACATAAGGACCTAGGCCTACAGTACTGATATGTACATGTGGTGCATGTCCAGTCTATGAAAATTAGGTCAACTTAAAGAGGTGGTCAATGTAAGAAGGTGCTCTATAGTAAACCTCCTAACCAGTGACTCTTCTTATAACACAATCAGACCTCAACTATAGAGGTGCTACTATATACTTAGGCCTTTCTCTCATTCAATGAATATTATAATCTCATGTGACAGCATAAAAAAAAAAAAAAAACAACAACAAAAAACCAAACCAACAAAAAAAGAAAGAAAAAGAAAAAAGCCCAAACAAACAAAACTGCTAGAAGACCAAAAAAGGTGAATCCAGTAACTGAAACAGATTGTGTCTGTTACATTAAAAAAATGTTCATTATCAGTATAATGGCCGTGGACTTAGAGACTATATTAACAAGGAGTGGAGGTCTTCAGCCTCCAGAGATAAAAGCAGGGACAAAAGAAGAGCTTTGGAGGATGGAGAGAGATGGTGCAAATGGAGCTACATTCTGGCAAAAGAGAGGTAAGGACCGATTTGAGGTTACATTTGATGCATATTTGGAAACATCATCTAAGGATACAAATGTTCTTCTCTATTTTCCCTCCAGAATCTTTAGCTATTTCTACATTCTTCCCCATAGTGCTGTTAGGCTGGTGGAATCTTTATTTCTACAAACCTCAAACAGCATAGCTGATGATACAAAGAACTATGTACTTTTTTTTTAACAGCACCAGAGAATCCACTATGAAACTTTTGTGAATAAAAAATTAGTTCCTCTCCCGTCTCAATAAATAAATTCTGACTAAAGCTTTTCCAACATAAAGTAGGAAGAGGCACGGATCACTGGACTGTCTAGGTGCTCGCATGGACTTCAGACCAGCCTTGTATAATGTCTCTGCGTCTCCACGTTAATTTCTGTCTTGATTCAACATTCCCTCTACCTTTTCATCTTTCCCTCAACTGTGTGTTTATAGGACGTGTAATTTCGTAAAGCATCTCAAATCTTTTATAAAACAAGGTTGGCAATAATACAAATAATGTCACACATAATTAGGGTCAGCCAGTCCACTAAAGCTTATTTAATACATAATGTAGCCTTGTGTTATATAATTACTTCCCGATTCTAGTTTGAGATCACCGAAATAAATCCTCCCCTCCGCTCAAACTGACATTATGGTACCAAGGTGCTCTTCTCTCCTTTGTTCCATGTGCTAAGTGAATGGAATAACAACATTCAAAAAGGCCAGCCCAGGGCAGAGCCTTCTGCAAGGGGGTCAGAGTGGAGTGGAGCACGCAGCAGGGACCGTGCCTGTGGGGCACCTACGGCCTCCTGCTAGCAGTCAACCTGAGCAAAGTTCTGACCTCTACAAGCTCCCTGAACACATCCCAGTTCCCCGGGTCATAACAACTGGTCCACTATTTTTCTTTCCACCAGGAGAACAAACTCCTATTACAGATTTGAGTATTTCCTTCTGTTCATAATAAATAGAAAAACAGTTGCAGATTCTCCCTTTATTTCTATCCCTAAAGCAAACACTCAGCTCTTAGGGAATTTCTAAGGGTATTTCTCCAACAAAGAATTTAAAAATCAAAAGTACAAAGTGTCCCCTCCTATTCTTCCCTACAACTTTCACCTCTTCCTTAGATTATAAGCAGAAGAAGAGTCCCACACAGATGCTAAAGACAAGTCCTTACACAAAGTACTAGGTCAAATTCATCTTGAGGATTTCTCTTCAAGGAAAAGCAGACTAAGGCTAGGCAGTACAGTAGCAGAGACTCTGGGATTAAAGACAGCAAAATGGGTGTGTGTTTACAACTTACCAAATCAGTTAGCCCAGCTAAGGCAAAAACTCCTAGTGCAATATTAAAATCTTCTTCAATAATCAAATAGCCCAGAACTGGGGCCAAGCCAATTCTTGTCAATGACAACATATTTGGGATTGTCCATGGGTTTTCATACTGAAACACAAAGACAACAAAATTTAAATGAAATACTATGAATTCATACTTTCAACAACTATGTATGTTAGAAAAATACAGTTCAGTAATGTGTCAGAGGCTACAGGAACATTTACTTTTAGTACATTAAACTGAGTTTTTAAATCCATTCTGTCCTTTCCATGGTTCCCTAAAACCATCTTTTAAGAATACAGAAGATGAAGATGTGTCATGCACCCAAACAGCCTAAAGGGTCTTACAGTTTTCTTCCTAAAAAGAGGAGACAGAAGAACATATCCTCTGTCATGTAAGAAATCAGAACTTTCAATTTCAATACTCTTCTTTCAAAAGTGAAACTTCAGGAAGATCTTATAAGTAGACAAATGGCTTTCTTTCTGACACTTTCTAGATCAAATTATCAACCCCAGGCAATTTAGCTTCAAACCCTTATTGCAAATAAGCTCCCTCATTCCCCTACACACATCGATCAAAAGAATGCTAAATGCTGGACACAATGAATACAAATATGAATGAAGAGGGGGAAAAACCAATTTAATTCTTTAACCTTGTCACTAAGTCAGTGAATTGCTGGAAGAAAATGGAGATGGGGATAGGGACTGAGATATTTGGAAATAAAAGTTTTGCAACTCTACTCAAAACAGGCATGGAAATGTTAAGACCATCAACTAGAAACTAAGGGGCTCATACAGCTCTGATGTGGAAGCTTTACAATTCCTTGAAACTTCACTTGGAGCCAAGTTGTTTGAAGTTGGCACTAACAAAAGAGCTCTTTGGCAGCTGCTCCGAAGAACATCCCTTCCTTGCCAAACAAAATCTGATTCGTGAGAGGGTATTTCAACTTTAAAAAGCCTCTGCCCAGTAGAGCTAAGACACCCTTCACAACAGGGTACAGAAATAACACCAAGAAAGCCTAGATTTTTTTTTTCCTATACAGAGTCAAGAATGCCACCTCTGACCCCTGGGACTTTCTCTTCACAAGAACTAACCCTACTTAACCTCTTTCTTAATAAGTGACCAACTTGCCTAAACCTTAATTTCGGTTTTTTAAAAAGTGGCAGAGTCCATTTCTAAAGACACATATTTTTTAAATCCTATGAATTATCCTATTAAAAACAAAGGTAGTCTCTAAAGATACTACATTTGTGTTTATAAACAGAATCCAGTAAAAAAAAAAAAATAGCAAGAAAGCACCTCAGCTTACAGGGATAATTCAGTGGTTGCTGTTGGGGTTAAGTGGCAGAATACTGTCACTGAAAGATATAGAAAAGCTTCAAATTCTCCAGGGAACAATCACAAAATAAAAATACAAGGTGGCGCCAGTGACTCAGTGGCTAGGGTGCCGGCCCAATACACCAAGGGTGATGGGTTCAAACCTGACCCCGGCCAAACTGCAATAAAAAATAGCCAGGCATTATGGTGGGCACCTGTAGTCCTAGCTACTAGGGAGGCTAAGGCAAGAGAATTGCCTAAGCCCAGGAGTTGGAGGTTGCTGTGAGCTGTGTGACACCACGGCACTCTACTGAGGGTAACAAAGTGAGACTATGTCTCAAAAAAAAAAAAAGGAAGAAAGATCACATTATATAATGAAAAACAATTCTAGGAATATATTCCAAATTTCAAGTTCAAAGATCAAAGTTTCAGAGACCAGAGAAAAGATAAGTCTATTGACCACACTGTGGCAACGACTATCAATCTGATATTACAGCAACTCACAGGGAAGGAGGGAAGAGAGAAATGCAGTTCATGATTGAGAAAAAGGAACAAAGAAATCAAAAGATCAGAAACAAGAGACCCAGAATTAACCTTGGAGATAGCTCTAAGCCAAAGGTAAACACAAAGTTGCAAACAGCAACATAATTTCATTTGCTGAATGAATACATTGGACTAATGTTGTTGAACAGTAAAAGGGGTTCTTTTTAGCTCCACACAAAACATTTCAGTTAAAATACCTCATTAATTTCTAACCATTAAATTTGTAAAAGTTTCAAAGTTAACATTAGGAGAGCTAATCTCAGTTTACCCAACCAGATAACCTGTGGTATACTCGACCAACTACTGCCGTCTGGGAAGGACATCAGCCAGGATATGACAACTTCAAAGCATCCAGCATTCAAACCCCAACATGTTTTAGCTATTAGTGGAGTTGAGACTCCTGCCAGGATGTGGCCACCTCAACCCATGATGTACAACTGATGAAAGCAGCACAGGGGCCACTGCAGACATAACAATTGAAGATGTAATAATTGCATGAGTCTTGCTAACATGACATCAAAAGCTCTCCCACACTTACACTCTGGTGTCTTCTACCTGGGCAGTATTCAACAGGTAAGTGGGCGAACTTCCCTCCGTTACCTCAAGAATAGTGTTAACCTTTTTCTATAGAGTATAAGAATCTTTTAATCATGACCTATATCAATTATCCTTCATCCTACCATGTGTAAAGCAACCACCAAATGATGTGACCCCAACGTGCACAAGCAAGCAAAAGAGCCGTGTACTCTGTTAAATGATCCCCACGGATTTTCCCTGAGCAATGGGGATTCACTTCATAAAATTTAAAGAGTTTGAATAAAACAAGCGAAATTATTTTTACCAATGCAGTATGCAGAGGCCCTTCTAGCACAGGGTACAAATAGAAGGGCGATGAGAGCAGAGTTCAAGTTTGAACACTGATACGGTAGGTAGACCCTACTGGCGCCCCTGACATTCATCCCAGCCGAAAGACCCGCCGGTAACTTCTCTTCAGGGAACGGTTTAAACGTTCCGAAACCGAAGCGTCAGAGCTAGACTGGCCGGACCACTTTACTCGCGTCCAGGGCCGCGATCCCAGCCCAAGGACAGCCCTCCGCCGCCTCCTCACTACGTACCAGGCTGGCCGCAGTCGCCGGGCTCCACTGGCCGCCGGGGACCTCGGCGGCGGCGCCCCGTCCGGCAGCCGGCCCGGGGGCCGCCTTCCCCGCGCCCGAGCAGTGGTTCCGCGGGCCGGCCCCACGCAGCCGTAGACCGAGCGCGGCCGGGCGCAGCCACCGACGCTCCGCGAGACAGCCCAGGCAGCAGGGCGCGGGCGGCAGCAGGGCCCCTCGGGTGCGCCCCCGGCCCGGCCGCGCCCCCGACGCCCCGGCTGCGCCGCGCAGGACCCCCCACCAGCCGCGCACCACACGCGAGGCCAGCATGGCCCTATGGCTGCGCCGCGGGAACGCAGGCGGCGAGAGTTCAGCAGCCCAGGACACCGAAGAACCGTTTCTCCATGGAGTCCCAGCAATCGCGGGGAACCTCGGCCACAGCTGTTTCCATACCAGTTTTCAAACCCCTGCACGCTCCGCTTATACAGGTGGCAAGGAGCCGCCAAGGGCGGACGGCTTCGCGACGCTTTTGCGACACCTCCGCTGTCAGGCTTCCCAGCGCGCTAGGCGGCAGCGGGAGGTGAGCGCCGCGCACTGGCCGCCTCCCCTAAGCCCACGAGGCCTAACGGCGTTCGCTTGTCCACCCGCAGCCCGGAGCCAAGACTACTGGTGGGTGGGAAGGGACAGAGTGAACAAGGTGGAATGACCGCGCGGCCGACGCAACCGCGAAGGAGGAGCCATCCCATCCCCCGGCCTGAAACCCTCCGAGCGGGTGGCCTGCAGAAGGGCTCCCTCCGCGGTGTGCGCGGCGGTCTAGGGCGCTCGAGGGAGGTTTAATTATTAGTAGTAAAGCATCCAGTACAGAAGTAATTAATAAATACTCTCTCCTCCTGTCTTTTTATTTTTTTCGAGACAGAGTCTCAAGTTGTCGCCCTGGGTAGAGTGCAGTGGCGTCATAGCTCACAGCAACCTCCTTATCGGGCTCAAGCGATCCTTAGTTCTTGCCTTAGTTTTTCTATTTTTAGTAGAGACGGGGCGGGGTAGGGGGGTGTGTCTCACTTTTGCTCAGGCTGGTCTCGAACTCGTGAGCTGAAGCAATGCACCCGCCTCAGCCTCCCAGAGTGCTAGGATTACAGGCGTGAGGCACCGCGCCCAAACTATCCTTCTTTTTGAATGAAGATGCATGTACCAAAATATGCACATTACAGAATGTCAGTAACAATCACTATTTTCTGGAAAACAGAGCTTAGTATGTAGCCAGGCTATAGTGCATCATCCCATTTAATCCTCACAACAACTCTAAAAGAGGTTCTATTTTTACCTTTAATAGATAAGGAAACTTGGATTAAGAAACTTGCTTATTGTAAGAATATCCAAAATAGTTATGAATCACTCCATTAATTGATTAATATGCATGTTAATTAGAGATATATTGTTACTATTAGTTGGTTTACAATGTTACAGAACTTTTTGCTTGTTGAGATGTGTCCAGCTGAAATTTGAATGGTTCTTGCGGCCTCTTCTCTATCTCCCCCCTGTCTCCCTGTGTGATGGCCTACCCACCTTAAAGTTGCACTTAAACTCCTAGTTCAAATAGGTGGGAAAGGGAAAGACCAACAGAAATTGAACATTGTAGCTCTGAGCATTTGTCAAAAGAATATCTTCAATTTCTTACACACATTGAAATACTGACATTGAGAGGAAAATAAAATTTGTCTTCGAACAATGTAAAAAGGATAATTAAACATACTGGAATCAAACACCTGCAATTCTTATAGGTAGACATCAATTCTGGTTAACCTTGGCAAGAGGGAGTGGACAGGATTCCAGTCTCTCCTACCATTTCAACTCACCTAATTGCCTTATTCACTCTTTCCACGTCCTAATTTAAGACATTTCTTCAATCAGTTTCTCTTCCGATTTCTTTTCTCTCTGTTCCTTAAATTCTGTCTGCACTTCATCTGCCTCTAATGTTTGTCGCTGAGGACACAACTGTGTTTTTTTTCCATTTGAGACTCTGGTGGGCTTTATTCCTATTACTTATGGTATTTGTATGATCATTGATTAATTTTTCTAAATTAACTTGTTACTGTCTTTGTTTCTTCAGCTTCTATACCATATACTTATGGTAATCAAGTTTTATCCAGGCTCAGTACCTTCAAGAATAACACCATTGGTTGAGCTCTTCACGTATTTGCCTCACTGTTTGGAAATATCATTCATGGTTTTCTGTTTTAAATACTTTTAGTCATATACATTTTTTGTATATTTACGTATATAGAATTATACTGAGTTGTAATTTTTTAGACAGACTATCCCCCAAATTGTCTACATAGCAAATTTCATTATATTATTCTGTTTTCTCTTCAATATAAAATTAGAAACTCCAAGGTAAAGTCTATGCTTAAAATATAGGAAATTATTTTATAATTTCTTTTTTTTGAGACAGAGCCTCAAGCTGTCCCCCTGGGTAGAGTGCTGTGGCATCACAGCTCACAGCAACCTCCAACTCCTGGGCTC
>NW_003852420.1:9758819-9773135 GCF_000181295.1 Otolemur garnettii
CTGCTTGAGCCACAGGTGCTGAGCCAGTTATTTCATTGTTGTTTTGGTGGGCCCTGGCTGGATTCGAACCCGCCACCTTAGGTGTATGTGGCTGATGTCTTAGCCACTTGAGCTACAGGTGCCAAGCCTATTTTATAATTTCTTAAGAAGGCCAAAGTTACTATAGACTACTGATATTGCCATTAAGTCTTTGTAAGTAGAAAAATAAAGTGTTGGGGATTTTGGCCTAAAGGATCGTGGCAGATCAATACTTAGGACCAGAAAGTAACATGCTTCTAACTGTTTCCCTAATATTTTAAGACTGGAAAATATCTAATTATCAATCTTAATTTCATTTTCTAGAACTTGAGTCAAACAAATGACCAGGAACCCAGTGAGGCAAAAATTCCAGATGTCAGGTATTAGTATACACACAGTAAATAATAGTGGAGCATATTTACTAATAGATATGGTTTAGAGCAGGGCAGGGGACAGAGGAAACCAAACCATTCTACAGTCACTAATCAGTTTATAATAAGTTGATTTCCTGTTTTGTTAATTCTATAATAGTTAATGTCTATCTAATAAGGTGAGCACTTCATATGTCTAAGGAGACTGGGAATCTCTGTCACTGGTCTTTTTCCCAAATCAGGGGGAAAAAATTTTAAAAAGTAAGTCTGTTGGGCAGCACCTATGGCTCAGTGGGTAGGGTGCTGGCCCCATATACCAAGGGTGGTGGGTTCGAACCCAGCCCCGGCCAAACTGCAACAAAAATATAGCCGGACGTTTTGGCAGGCGCCTGTAGTCCCAGCTACTCAGGAGGCTGAGGCAAGAGAATCACCTAAGCCCAAGAGATGGAGGTTGCTGTGAGATGGAGGTTGCTGTGAGCTATGAGGCTACGGCACTCTACCAGGGTTACAGAGTGAGACTCTCTCAAGAAAAAAAAAAAAGAAAGAAAAATATATTGGTCCGCTTCTAAAGTCAATCATGTAAGTCATAATACTAAAAGAATGAAAGAACATGAAGAGACAGGACTGTTTGACCTTGACCAATTAGCCTATTGATAGGATACTTAAGTTAGTACTTGAAAGTATAAAAGTTAATAACAATAGCTATTAGTAGTATAATTACCGTGAAGCTATTACTGTCTAGTTCTTTATCATTTAATTAAGTTGTAAAATAAAAATTCTACCCCTAGAGGGTAGTATTGTCTTGCCACTTATGCCTTCCATGGTTAAGTTGCAAAGTGCTGCAATATGACTGTGATTATTGGCACATCTTACCTTTTTGCTAAAAATTCCTGGAACCTGTATGTAGGCTTCATGAAAATTCTGCTTCCCAGCCATTCTTCTCACTTGTCACTTCTATTTGAAGCACAGGGTTTTTGAAAAGAAATTCCTATTCCAAATCCATTATGAATATTTTTTATTGATCAATCAGTTGACAAACTCTAGAAATATATTTGCCCTGCCTTATGTCAGACATGCAATGAAGCCTAGTGTTTATTACTTATATTAAGTTGTTCAGTCTTGGACACAATAAATTTGATCTACTTTCTGTTTCCTGGGATCAGATGAAATAATGTTAACATAAAGAAGGTAGTTTTGCAAATGAGTCCTATGTAAACGTTAACAGTTGGAAGTTAAAACAAACTAGGTAAACAAAGCAATTTCTCTAGGAGTCAAGGAGCATTAACTCTTACAGGAGTAAGCCATAGTTATTGGCACTAAACGCAAAGGTGGAGCTTGGTGCTTGTAGCTCAGTGGTTATAGTGCCGACCACATATACTGGGTTTGAACCCGGCCCGGGTCTGCTAAACAAAATGCAACAAAAACACCTGGGCGTTGTGGTAGGCACCTGTAGTCCCAGCTACTTGGGAGACTGAGGCAAGAGAATTGCTTAAGCCCGAGACTCTTGGGCCAAGAGTTTGAGGTTGCTGGGAGCTGTGATACCATAGCACTCTACCAAGGGTGACGTAATGAGATTGTCTCAAAAAAATAAAAAAATTATAAACCCAAAGGTGGGTTTTAAATAACTAGTTACCCAAATAAGATACAGGTTTAAATCACTGTAGTAATTGCACAGTCCCGCAGCCTAAATAGGACAAAAATAAAACAATTGGTTTAGAATTGAGAATGAGTGGTAGGGTCAGATACTTTGGGCACATCATCTTCTCAGAACTTGCGGAGATTAATGCCATTTTAAATGCTATAATTTAGATGACTATTTAAATTATTAAAAGATCTAAACCAGTTCTTTTTTATTTTATATGTTAAGAAACAGGATCTCACTACATTGCTCAAGCTGGAGTGCAGTAGCTATGCACAGGTATGATCTCACTACTGATCACCATGGGAATTTTGTCTTGCTCTGTTTTCAATCTTGGCCATTTCACCTCTTCTTAGGCAACCTCTTGGTTCTGGTTCAGGGAGGTCATTAATGCCAAACTTAGTAGGGACACCCAATGGTCATAGCACGCTATGGCTCTCAACTCCTAGGCTCAAGTGATCCTCCTGCCTTAGCCTCCTGAGTAACTGGGACTACAGGCACGTGCCACCATGCTCAGCTAAACTAATTCTGCCTGTAATCCTAGCACTCTGGGAGAACAAGGCAGGTGGATAGCCTGAGCTAGAGACCCGGTTTCTAAAAATAGCTGGGTGTTGTGGTAGGCACCTGTGATCCCAGCTACTGGGGAGGCTGATGCAAGAGAATCACTTGAGCCCAAGAGTTTGAGGTTGCTGTGAGCTATGGCGTCATAGCACTCTACCAGGGGTGACAATGTGAGACTCTGTCTCAAAAAAAAAAAAAAAGAAAAAGAGGCTTAGGCAGGAAAATCACTTGAGCTCAGGAGTTTGAGGTAGCTCTGAGCTAGACTGAGGCCACGGCACTTTAGCCTGGGCAACAGAGTGAGACTCTGCATCAGAAACAAAACAAAAATCAAACCTTTAATTGTGGTGCATATACTGATTCCCGGGATAAGATTCCAGGGCTGTCCAAGTTCCTCCATCTGTGAAGCAGCAAGGTTGCGTCTGTGCCTTTCTTTGAGTCACATTTCCTGACTCTTCGTCTGCCTTTTCCTCCATTGTGAAGGCTTCCTCTGATTGTATTGAACCCACCAAGATAGGATAATATCCCTAGTTTACATCAGCTGGTTGGTAGCCTGTTTCTCCTTTGCCGTATCACCTAACATATTCACAGCTCCTGGGGATGTTGTTTTGGAGGTGGGTGAGGTGAGTATTATTCTGCCTACTGAACATGTGGAATACAGTGTTCTAACAGCAGTATTCTGAGGTGTCTCTCTCAAGATTTAGGAGAGTTGTTGTTAAGACAGTCTCACTCTGTTGCTGCAGGCTACAGTGACATGATGTCAGCCTAGCTCACAGCAACCTCAAACTCCCAGGCTCAAGCAGTTCTCCTGCCTCAGCCTCCTAAGTAGCTGGGATGACAGATGACAGGCACCTGACATAACTGGCTACTTTTCCTGTTTTTAGTAGATGGGGTCTCACTCTTGCTCAGGCTGGTCTCAAATTTAAGAGCCCAAACAATCCTCCTGCCTCGGCCTCCAAAGACTGCTAGGATTACAGGTATGAGCCACTGCACCCAGCCTACTTTATGTAATTTTAAAGTCTATTTTGTGGTTAACACTTATAACTTTTTTTTTTTTTTTGAGACAGAGCCTCAAGCTGTCCCCATGGGTAGAGTGCCATGGCATCACAGCTCACAGCAACCTCCAATTCCTGGGCTCAAGCGAGTCTCCTGCCTCCGCCTCCCAAGTAGCTGGGACCACAGGCACCCGCCACAACGTCCGGCTATTTTTTGGTTGCAGCCATCATTGTTTTTTGGCGGGCCCGGGCTGGATTCGAACCCGCCACCTTAGGTGTATGTGGCTGCCACCTTAGACACTTGAGCTACAAGCGCCAAGCCAACACTTACAACTTTTATGAGATTTGAAGAGAAAATATATTGTTTCCAGGGTACAGACTTTGGTCTTTATCAGTTACACACATTTCATAAATCATGCTCTTCATACCTGTTACATTCTTATTTTTTATCATTTAATTGATAGGAATTGGGAGAAGCAAAATAAAATCTTCTATTAATGAGTTTGTTCCCTAATTCTGTTACTTGTGCATAGCCGGTTATATACTTATGAATTACTCCCCTAATGGGTCCATTCTTTCTTAATGGGCTTTGCCCTGATTTCACTCTTTTTATATTAATGCCCTTGCTTTTTTTTTGTTTGCACTTTCCTGGTATATCTTTGTCTATCTTTATATTTTCAGCTAACTCATTTTTCTTTAGATGTGTTTTATTATTGTTATTATTATTATTATTTTGAGACAGAGCCTCAAGCTGTCGCCCTGGGTAGAGTGCCATGGCATCACAGTTCACAGCAACCTCTAACTCCTGGGCTTAAGCGATTCTCTTGCCTCAGCCTCCCAAGTAGCTGGGACTACAGGTGCCCGCGACAATGCCTGGCTATTTTTTTGGTTATAGTTATCGTTGTTTGGCAGGCCTGGGCTGGATTTGAACCTGCCAACTCTGCTGTATGTGGCTGGTGCCTTAGCCGCTTGAGTTACAGGCACCGAGCCTTTAGATGTATTTTCTATACAAGAGTTTATGATTCCATCTGAAAGTGTTCATTTCAATAGGTGAGGTTAGCCCATTTATATTTATTACATTTATTAATATGACATACTGAGGTTTAGGTTTACTTCTGTCACAATTAGGCTCTTTTTGCATGTTAAAACCTTTTCATGATGTTGCACCCAGGTGTGGTGGCATGCACCTGTAGTCTCAGCTACTCAGAACACTGAGGTGGAGGAATGCTTGAACCCGGGAGTTTGAGTCCAGCCTGGGCAGCACAATGAGATCCCCTGTCTTTAAAAAACATATTTTTTTCATGATATAATGTTTTCTTGCTTTGTACGTTTCTAAAATTTGTACCTAAACTTTTTTTTATTCGGGTATGACAAGGTGATAGAGACAACTGCCTTTGAAGGAATTTATTATTTACATTTCCCAAGAGAAAGGGGCCTGGATATACAAGGCTTTTGAGGAAGAAGGCCGGAGCATTTATTGTTGTACTGGTGGGAAGTTGTTTGGGTAGGGACATCCCCTCTTTGGGCAGGAAGTGAAAAGCAGGTGTTAGGGTTTGTGGTTGGATGGTCTGTAATGTGGCTTTATGTGCTCACAAGCTAGATTGCAGGGGACAGCTAAACAGCTTTGGTTGCTAGTTTGGTACTGTGATTAATGGATGCCAAATAGACAAATAGAGAATCTAAGAAGACATGAAGGTTTCTTCTGATAATATAGGCATTTATCATCTTGTCTATCATTTTATGTAATAGCCTTCACCTTTGAGGTTTTGTCTTTTTTTCTTTGAACGATGAATTAGTATATTTCTTCTCTCTCATGCCTACCATTTTACATTTTTTTGCTCTATTTCTAAACTTTTTTCTTTATTAACTTACTTTGCGTAAGTAAACTTGTATAGAGAAATATACTTTAGTTGGTTGATAAGTATGTGTTGACATTTGTGAAATATGCCTTAGTTCTATTAATAATCAGACTTAAGCATCTTTTAACTCCCACCCTAGCCTTTAAAGATAACATGGTTTTTATACCACCATTTACTTTCTCCTTCCTTCGTGTTTGATTCCTGGATTTTTGAAATGAAGATTTTATACTTAGTTGTGTTATATGGCAATAAGCACCACATTTATTTTAGTTTTGATCTTACAGTTAAATGTTTGATATATATTGCCAGTTTTTAAAAAAATTGTCCATCCATCTTCTGACTTGGTAAAAGTTGTATTTTAGTATATTCTCTCCAATAGTTCACATTTTCTAAGTTCTTGTATGTTAGAAAGTGTTTGCTGGATTAATACATAAATGACAGTTTGGCTGACAGCCCAGTACCATCTGAATCCTCTCACCAAGTAGGGGAAAGTTTGGCTTTATTGATCCTACCACTCCGAAGTACAAGTAAAAAAACTTCCTAGCATCCTATTAAAGGGAAATGTAACAGCTTTTTTCAATTAGATGTTTCTGGATCAGATTTTTTTTTTTGCAGTTTTTGGCTGGGGGCCGGGTTTGAACCTGCCACCTCTGGTATATGGGGCCAGCGCTCTACTCCTTTGAGCCACAGCTGCCACCCTGGATCAGATTTTCTTTTGAAACAGAATCTCACTTTGTTGCCTTGGCAGAGTAACATGGCATCATAGTTCACAGAAACCTCAAACTACTAGGCTCAACTGATCCTTTTGCCTCAGCCTCCCAAGTAGTGAGACTATGGATGCCTGCCACAAGACCACACTATTTTCTAGAGATGGGGTCTCGCTCTTGCTCAGGTTGTTCTCAAACTCCTGAACTCAAGCAATCACGTGTGTGGCCTCCCAACGTGCTAGAATTACAGGCATGAGCCACCACATCGGGCCCTCAGATCAGACTTTTCTTTTGAATTCAGCAGTCAAGGAAGCACTATGAATGCTTTCTTTCCTCTTTCTGTCTCTCATCCCTTCCTTCCCTTTCTTTCTTTCTCTTTTCTTTTTTTCTTGCTTTTCTGATGCACAGGTGAGGGGCATTCTTCCGCTTGTTCCTGGAACAGAAGTGGCACTGGTTGGGCATAGAAGCGGTAGCACTTTCTTGCAGTCCCCTGTGTGGTGGTGTTTCTCATTAGAACTTCTCCAGTTCTAATTCATGGTTTTATAAATTGTTCCTGCAAGTTTACCCTCTTGGTTCACCAGACTTCTAATTCTGTAAACTAACCAAAATCCTTTCAAGAAAATTCCCCTGCTTCGTTAATCAATTGCTAGTATTTGCTGCAAAAAGTCTACAAACCATAACATATGGTCCAAACCAGGCCTATTATTAAATGGTTTAAAAAAAAGATTATAATGTGACATATGAAAACATTATGAAATTCAAATTTTAATGTCCGTAAATGAAGTTTTACTGGAACACTGGCATGCTAATTTGTCTGAATGCATCATGATGGACATTTGATATGTAACATTAAGAAACAGTCATATAAATAAGGTTAAAAATTTAACTATAAATAATTTTTAATCATATCATTTAGATAAAATAATTTATTTTTAGCCTTTGGAGAATTTATAAAAAATTAACATATGACTTTGTGAATTCTTAGTTTATCATACTTGACAACTTTTCCCTGTGACACCAGTTGTGGGGCATCATTTTTTTCAGAGAACAGTGTATACATACATACATATATATATATGTTTTGCAAATCTTCACCTTTTATTTTTTTTAAATGCAGGTGTGCTTGCAAACATATCTTCATTCTTGTGATGGCTTTAAACTACTGATAAACCCAGGAGACCCTGACTTGGCAAAATCCTTTTACATAGTTTGAAGCTGGAAAAGCTTTGGGCCTTTTTTCAGGAGGTAACCTTGGTCATTTAGTGATCCAATGAAGTTTTCAAAATCAGCAACCTAAGGAAAACATCAAGAGTTAGCTTATTAAATAATATGCCAAAATATAACTTTTAAAATTAACCTGAATAATATACAACTTTCAAGTTGCATGGACAAATACAATTATCTGCACTTCTTACAGAGACAAGTACCTATATTTGAAAGCTCTGGATTCTGTAATTAATGCCAAAATAAATTAAACACTCCAGTACACAGAGAATATAAAAATATTTGTTTTAGGTTAGTTTAAAAATAAAAATCACATTTTGAAATTAAGCAAGCTATTTCCCATCATGTATAACATCACATATTACATTCCTAGCACTCTGAAGTAGGAAGAGCAGGTAGAATCATTATTTCACAGATGAGGAAGCTCAGGTTAGAGGAGGTTAAGACGACTTGCCCACAAGAGACTTTTATAAAAACATGGTGACTAAGTCTTGCTGTAATAGTTCCCTCTAACTATCAAGACACTGAAAAACCTTTGAGAAGAGGTTAAGTAAAAAAAAACTATTTTGTTCTACTATACATTAATAAGGACCCCCTGAAATTATTTTAAAAAAATTATTAAGTAGTTTATTATACCTGAATGTTCAGCTCTTTGGCAATCTGCCGAAGTTGATGAAGTTGAAATAAATTATTATAAGTTCTTTCAGCAATGTTGTTGAGAGCAGAAATAAATCTTTTGGCCGCTGACCTGTTGCTCATTCCAGAACCATGCTGGGATCGCTCAAAATCTAGGTTCCCAAATTCATCAGAGTAAGTTCCTAGCATGCTTAAAGGGAAGGGAAGAAAAAATTATCCAATGTGGCACAGCTATAGAAATTTTTGTCCTGGACTTCCAGGTTGTAAGAAAAAAAAAAGAGAGAGAGAAAGAAACAGCCACATCCATGCTCCTTTTGTTCCCTTCCCATCTCTGTGGTGTCACCCTGTCCACATGGTCCAAGATGGTTCATTATCACATCGGCACTTCAGCTGACAGGAATAGGGGGAGAAAGGGCAAATGATGGGTGTACCCATTTCCTCTAATAGCACATCACAGAAATTACACATATCATGTTTGCTTATGGATCACTGGCTAACACCTAGTGTGAGACCTAGCCGAACTGACTCCATTTTAAGTGAAGGCCCCATTTTATAGTAGCTTTTAAGAAAACGTTTTGCTGTGACCTAGATATGTGTGCAATGCTTGCAAAAACGTTAATGTTTGCAAAGACACTGAACTCAAGCCACCAACCGCAACCGCACCAAGTTTCTTGTTATCCGCCCTAGACCCACTCCCCCTAGAGACCCATTCCTCCAGCCCCTCCCTTCTTCCTTTCTGTTCCAGAGACCCACTCCCCCAGCCCCTCCCTTCTTCCTTTCTGTTCCTTTAAAACAAAGCTCCCTGCAAGGGTAGGGGCTTCTCTCTGCTCTCCTGCTGGGACAGGGACAGGGAGGGCCCAAACTCGAGTTTGCAAATAAAGACTGCCTCTTGCTAATTGCATAGGTTGACTCCGACTGGTTCTTGGGGAAAATTCCGGATTTCAGGCATTACATTAGCTACAAGGAAGGCTGGGAAATGTTGTCTTTATTCTGGAAAGCTAAGTACTCAACCACATTTTATTCTGGAAAAATGGAATGCAGATACTAAGAAATGAGGGTATATGTAGCAGTCTCTGTCCCATAGTGGAAGAAAACATTTTGTAAACTCTGTTATTGCTGACAGTTATGAGATATTTTGATGACTTGGTTACAATGTTTTATTTCTTTATTTGTTCACCTAGTAAAACAATTATTAAACATTTCCAACATATTTCCATAAAAAAAAAAAAGAAACAGCCACAAGGCTCACTTAGCTAAAATGTGAATGTGTTTATTAAATGGATAATCTGAAATTCACTATGGTATGGACTCTTTGGGGATAAATATTTTGGACGGTCATCACTTTTTTTTTTGACAGTTATCACTTTTAAGAAACTTCTTAATTTGAAAAGAGAAATGCATAAAAACACAATGTTAACAATATATAGGGTGGTGCCTGTGGCTCAAAGAGTAGAGCGCTGGTCCCATATACTGGAGGTGGCAGTTTCATACCCAGCCCCAGCCAAAAACTGCAATTAAAAAAAAAAAAAAGAGTTCAAAAAGATATACAACATAAATACCTGTAACATTCTTTTTGATTCATGAATCTGGTAATCACTAAGTGTTAATAATTTTACTTATAATGAGGCAAATGCTTTGGAGCCAGCAACAAAAAATTAAGATATATCAATTTTAGACTCTTAAAAGCTTCCAAAGACAGCCCATATAACCTCACAGTTGCTGGCAAATTCTAACACATTAAATTAAGAAAGGTTCCTCTTCTTCCATAGGCTGCTTATAAGGGTAGAAAAGAACCCCAAGACCTTCTGGAAACATGGGTCCCCTTCTACCCTCATGCACAGTTCTAGAGGCAGCAGAGCAGCCTCCAAGGACAAGCCAGACCAGCCTAGGGACAAAGGCTATGAGTAAAGGGAGAAAAGGATCTGCAGCTCAGAGAATCTAGACAATTTAGACAGAGTATTGAGGATTAGACCCCTGAAATTCTTTGAAAAGAGTACTTTTATAAACTTCTTATTTGGAGCTGAGATTTGCCAGTTTTTGAAACTCTGAATTTATGGTATGAGTCAGAAAAGGGGTGATCTGCTCAGTCTCATCTTAGTATTATCATCAAAGCCAGAACTACTGATGGTGAACAGTGTTTACTGAGTGTCCACCAACGTGTCAGAACCATATATGTCACTTTATACAGCATCATTGCATGACACCCGAGAGCACAATCCTTTGAGGTGTGTTTAACACAAGACCAAGAAGCAGTATGTAAGTTGCCATGGCAGCTTCAGGCTGGACTCTAAAGCCCTCACTTGCTGACCTGTGCTGCACCACTTCATTCACAGCCAAAGGGCACAACTGGGCAAAGCCACCTTGTTCGGACAGCAGGCAAGCCCCAGAATCAGCAGCTATTAGGGGTGGGGGTGGGGGGGGGAACCCATCCATCTTTGAAGAAACAAATTATTTAACAAAATAAGGTATAATTTCATCTTAATTTTTTTTTAGCTTTGGAAAAGTAGATTCCTAACATAAATATTTTAAGTGCTGTGAGAACATATTAAATAAGCTAATTTATAAATTATAAGTTGATAAATTGAGATAGTTGTGGAAATGAGAAGCTCTTAAGTACTAATACAGAATGATCTTCAATATGCATTTTTAGTGAAAACACAATGTGTATGTTACCATTTGTCTATAAAGGGGAAAAAAGAACACACAGATACATATTTGTGATGTGTGCTTTATAACTGAAACTCACACAAGAAATTGGCAGTTGTTACCACTGGCCAGTAAGAACTGAGTAGCTACTAAACAGGGTAGGAGGAAACTTCTTTACTATATATGTTTTGAACTTTGGAATTTTGAAACATATGAATATATGAACCTATTTAAAAAAATTTAGCTAGAAAATAAAGCCTACATAAGAGAACCAGCTTTTACTTTTACCAATTAAGAAAAGAAAACTATGTCTAAGGTAGACATATACATTCAGTTAAATATGTATTTTTTCCTTTTTACCTTCTAGGAATCATGATCTACCAAATGACAGAAAATGCATAAGACATAACTGAGCAGTATTTATCAAAATCCTAATGTATTTACTCTGGAACCTAGAAATATCACTTCTGAGAATTTAGCATACAGGCATACAACATATCCACACATAAACTACCTTATATAGAACATTACTCATTGTAGCATTGTTTGTAATAGCAAAAGAAGGGAAAAGATTCATGTATCTAATAGTAGGAGATTGATTAAATATACTACAGTGTATCTAGGCAATAGAAAACTACAAAAAGGAAATCTTTAGGGCGGTGCCTTTGGCTCAAAGGAGTAAGGCGCTGGCCCCATATGCTGGAGGTGGCGGGTTCAAACCCAGCCCCCTGGCCAAAAACTGAAAGAAAGGAAAAAAAAAAAAAAAGGAAAAGGAAATCTTTATGTCCTAAGGAAAATCTCTGTATATACTGTTAAATTCAAACACAGCACAAAGTAGTATAAACAGTATGCTACTGAACAAGGTCATGAAAAGAGGTCTCAGTGTGCTGCCCCATTTCTTCTGCCTTGGGTCTCCGCGCCTTTCTCAGAGCTTCCAAAGGTGCTGTGTTGGCACAGAGCATCCAGAGGTACAACCTCCGTCGTCTGTAGGAGTCACTAGGAGGAGGGTCTCGGGAAGAATTTGCCATTTTCAGGGGAAAATAAGTGGTGGTTACTAGCTATGATGACTTTGTACTTTGGATCTGGATTTGCTGCACCTTTCTTTATAGTAAGACACCAACTACTGTTTATAAAGATCTTTTTTTTTTTTTTAGTGACAGAGTCTTACTTTGTAGCTCTTGGTAGAATGCCATGGTGTCACAGCTCATAGCAACCTCCAGCTCCTGGGCTTTAGGCAATTCTCTTGCCTCAGCCTCCTGAGTAGCTGGGACTACAGGCACCCACCACAATGCCCAGCTATTTTTTATTGCAGTTTGGTCTGGGCCAGGTTTGAACCCACCACCCTTAGGATCAGCGCCCTACCCACTGAGCCACAGGCACTGCCCAGAAGTAAAGATGTTTTAATTCATCCATTTAACAGATATGAAGAGCACTTTAAGAGGTGTATTCTCTTTGAAAAATGGATCAACTCTTGAACTCAGTAGCATACTATTTGAGTTTGTAAATAAAGATAAGATATGACTGTTTAATGTCTCTTTTCTGAAATGAGTGTGACAGTTGAATGTTTGCTTCCTTTATCATTTGGGTAATATTCCATCATCAGTTTATTAAGAACTGTGTGTGATTTAGCTTGTTTCATGGTATTAAACACAGAGATTTTATTTAAATTAAGATTTCTAGGTCAGGACTTTGTTGGTAATTTATCTTATAAAAGAGAAAGGCAAATTGGAAAAAAAAATAGTATGCTATTTATGGAAAAGTAATTGGTGGAGGGAAGAGTGGATGATAAAACAGGATGGAAGCTACTTTTCTCAAAATCTTACAATGATTTTAGAACTATGTGACTATTTTACCCACTCAAAAATAGTTTTTGTTTTTGTTTTTTTTTTTCGCAGTTTTTGGCTGGGGCTGAGTTTGAACCCGCCACATCCGGCATATGGGACTGGCACCCTACTTCTTTGAGCCATAGGCACCACTCCCTCAAAAATAGTTTTTGAATGTAACCATTATTTATGCAGTCAGAAATATTTTAAACCCAGAAAGCACACTTTGATCACAGGAAAATAAGTGATCCAAATAAAAGTAATTTATTGGTCTAATTAAATATATTACTATGAATAGCACTTATGGCTGGGCACAGTGGCTCATGCCTATAATCCTAGCTCTCCGGGAGGTTAAGGGGAGTGGATCACTCAAGCTCAGAAGTTCAAGACCAACCTGAGGAAGACCAAGATTCTTTCTCTACTAGAAATAGAAAAATGAGCTGGGTGTTGTGGCAGGCATCTGCATCCCAGCCACTCAGGAGGCTGAGGCAAGAGAATCGCTTGAGCCCAGGAGTTTGAGATTGTTGTGAGCAATGAGGCCAAGGCACTCTACCCCAAAAATTTAAATTTAAAGAAATCAGCATTTACAATTTTAATCTTACCTATATTTCATAATTTCAACTATATCCTCGGCATCTTCTTTTGTTGCTTCCTCTCTCAATTCCAACCTTGCTCGTGCCTTTGAAAGAAAACAACTATTTTCAGGTAACAGACAAATATGTTTATTTACTATCCAAGAAGGTATGGTATGTCTAAGTTTTATTTCATTTATTCATTTTACATAAAAACTATCTTTGGGAAAGGGAGTTTGTAATATCAAAGAATATTAAAAAAAATTCTTTGTTATTGCAGCACTATTCACAATAGCAAAGACATGGAATCAGCTTAAGTGTTTATCGGCAGATGACTGGGTAAAGAAAATGTGGCACATATACACAGTGGAATACTATTCATCTGTGAAAAAATGAAACCCTATTTACAGCAACATGGATGGAACTGGAGGTCATTGTCTCAAGTGAAACAACTCAGAAACAGGTCAAATACCACATGCTCTCACGTGTAAGTGGGAGCTAAGTAATGTGTACACAGGGACACAGAGTGTGGAGTAACAGACACGGGAGACTCCAGGGGTGGGAGCAGGGTGAGGGAGGAGAAATTCCTGAATGGACACAATGCACACTGTTGAGGTGGGGACCACGTGCAAAGCCCAGACTTCACCACTGTGCTATATGTCCATGTAACAAAAATGCACATGTACCCATTACATTTAAATAACTCATAGAAAATATGGGTGAAACTCATTTTTACCTATTTATTTATTCATTTATTTTATTTATTTATTTTTTTGAAAGAGAGTCTATGTTGTCCTTGGAAGAGTGCTGTGGCATCATAGCTCACAGCAACCTTAAACTCTTGGGCTTAAGCGAGTCTCTTGCCTCAGCCTCCCAAGTTGCTGAGACTACAGGTGCCTGCCACAATGCCCATCTATTTTTTGTTACCATTATCATTATTTAGCTGGTCCAGGCTGGGTTTGAACCCACCAGCCACGGTGTATGTGGCTGACTCAGTAACCACTGTGCTACCGACACCACGTCTCATTTTTACCTGTTAACATCTTTCTGGGCTCGGTGCCTGTGGCTCAAGTGGCTAAGATGCCAGCCATGTACACCTAAGGTGGCAGGTTCAAATCCAGCCTGGGCCCGCCAAACAACAATGATGGCTGCAACCAAAAAATAGCCAGGCGTTGTGGTGGGCACCTGTGGTCCCAGCTACTTGGGAGGCAGAGGCAGGAGACTCGCTTGAGCCCAGGAATTGGGAGGTTCCTATGAGCTGTGATGCC
>NW_003852420.1:9773926-9775501 GCF_000181295.1 Otolemur garnettii
AGCACTCTACCCAGGGGACAGCTTGAGGCTCTGTCTCAAAAAAAAAAAAAAAAAAAAAAAGTAACTTATCTTGGACTCAGAAAGAAATAGTTACTCTTTGACATGTTACAGATAAGACCATATCTTTTAAAAAGCTTTTATCCATCCATTTCTAATTTTACTCAGTCAGAAGAAAAACTGAGTCAATTATACCTAAAATTGTTCAAAAGAGAAATCATATTGCATCCTACCCCCTTTTTTAAAGCCAGAAAAGTATGATCATAAAAATAAACCTCTGTTAGCCGAATCAAAGATTCTAGCTGCCTAGTGGTGATTGGGGAGCTGTTTAACCGTTGACTCTGTTTCCGGAGCTCCAGGTAAAAGTCTTGAAGAACTTGTGCAGCTTCCGTGGATAGCCTTGGGTAGACATACTGCCGCGCATAGCCAATGTACTTTCTCAGCAGCTGGTGGGGAATGGGATCTATTATTTCTCCAGGAACCACCTGAAGCATGATAAGAAGGTCCAAGAGTTCAAGGATCAGTAGCAAATAAAATCTTTCTGCTAAAATTACTTGTTTAGATAAATATAAAATTTGAAGAGATTCTCCAAATAAATATCACACTGTAGTTGTAGTTTTTGTTCCAACTGACTTACATGATTTCAAGTGAAATTTACATAAACTCTAGTATCGTATTATAAAAAGTTTTGGTGTGAAAACCTTTCTATGCTACTGCTCTACAATAACCCACATATGAGCTTTGACATTCAAGCAGACAAAAGTGAATGATTAAGAAGAAGAAACAGGATACCTTTAGTCTTTCTGATAATGGCTTCTCAGAAATCACTTCAAGTATAGAAGTACTGGATTCTTGACTGCTCACACGAGCTACTGTAGCACTGCTCACAGTTCTCTGCTTTCCAGCTCTTATTGCAATCACATGTTCAGAGAGGAGATGATCATGATGCTCATTTGGGGTGTCCAACAAAATGAAGACCAAATCAAATCTCGATAGTAGGGCACTCCCCATTCTAAGAAGCATGAAAGAAAGAACAGTGGTTGGAATAAAAGAAAAATAGAGAAAGTGTTCACTTATTTGTTTACTGCTTACATTCCATGTAAAACTTTAAAAAAAACCCACCAAGATTTAGGTTAAAGAAATAAGCAAATAGCTTTTATACATCCATGTATCTACCCAGTCCAACTCCTACAAAGTGTACACAAGAATTACGTGTACTTCCCTGGGTAGGCTGAGGACATGACCCTTTCTCATACAATCAAAACCACTGAATTCTTCTTAATGCCCTATCATCACTAACTGACAAAAATGCTGCATAATATATCAGAAGCTGTGTACTCGAGCAGTTCTTAATATTTTCTATCTGTTGTTTGACCAAAAACATTGAGTCTCTCAAATCACCTATGTCCCATTTAGAAGCAAAAAGCCTACTTTTTTACAAAAGGGCATCTACTTGAAAATAAAAATGCTGTGTTGGGCGGCACCTGTGGCTCAAAGGAGTAGAGCGCCGGCCCCATATGCCAGAGGTGGTGGGTTCAAACCCAGCCATGGCCAAAAACTGCAAAAAAAAAAAAAATG
>NW_003852420.1:9777071-9790790 GCF_000181295.1 Otolemur garnettii
CTCCCGAACGTGTTCTCCTCACTCAACAGTGAGACACAGGCGCGTTCCCCATCAGTCCATACTAACTCCCTCCCAAATGTGTTCTCCTCACTCAACAGTGAAACACAGGCGCGTTCCCCATCAGTCCATACAAACTCACTGTCAAATGTGTTCTCCTCACTCAACAGTGAAACACAGTTGCGTTCCCCATCAGTCCATACATACTCACTCTCTCGCTCATAACTGCTACTTTCTTTCCACTGAATAGTCTTCCTATAGTTTTAAGTTGTTTCCAATTTCTGGTAATGATACAATACCCATACTGTAAACATAGCTTTGTGTACTTGGTGTGACCATTTCTGTGAGTAGGATTCCTAAAAGCAGAATGGCTAGAACAAATGGAACGCACCTTTAAAATTATGATAAAAATAATTTTAAAAAATAAAATTATGATAAACACACCAAGTTGTTCTTCAAAATACTAAATTGTGTGAGAACCAATTTCCCCACTCCTCTGTCAATAATGATATTAACATTTAAAATGTTTGCCAATTTTGAAGACCTCAATGGCATTTTTAATTTGCAGTGTTTAAGCACACTATTGTACACTTATTGGATACTTGTCACTTCTGTGAACTATCCATTTATGTCCTCAGTTATCTTTTTCTTATTGATTCAATATCTTAAAAGTATAAACATTTGAGGGACTTACTTCAAATTCTCAGAAACTGTTTTCGCTTTATTATAGTGTCCTCCCACTGGATTTGCAGCTGCAATGATGGAAGTTCTTGCAGGAAGGCTGCACACCACACCAGCCTTAGCAAGACTAATGCTTTGCTGTTCCATGGCTTCTAACAAAGCTTGATGTTGATTCCCCATCTTATCAAATTCATCTATTCCACAAATACCTACAATCGCAATAGAATAATACAAACACAACCAGTTTTCCTTTGGTCAAGTTCCAAATTTAACAGGACAGAAAGTGTTCCACAATAAAAAATTCTTTCCATTTGTTTCCAGCAGTTAAAATTATAAACTGTCATACAATGGAGAATTGCTGCTTGTTTTACGCAAATAATACACTTGTCTTATTTAAGTTTTGCATAATATTTATTCCCTTAGCAATTTTCACAGGCAAGACACTATTTTCCAAGAGTTACAAAAATGAAGAAGAGGTAAGAGTGACCCTCAAAATGATTAAGGACTTAAATTCACACAAGTGAGATAAGATGTACACACATGCACACACAGAGAGTGCCAAAAAAAGTATATACATTTTAAGAAAGGAAAAAAAGGTATTAAATTGTAATCCTCAAGTCATGTTTGACTTCTGCAATTGTAAGAGATGCTCAGGGTGACTTGTAGTCATCTTATCAGTATATGCTGGTTTTACAATTTTAATAGTTTTTCCCTTTCTTAAAATGCATATACATTTTTTAGCACGTTCTGTATATATTCAAGAAATATATTTCAAAAACTGAAAGAAATATGCTTAACTATATGAGTTTCCTAGGATGGGAGGGAGTTAAAAGAGGAAGGAGAAATCTAGAAAGGTTTTAAGAACAAGGTGCTGTCTGAGCTAGGTATTGAAAGAGCCACAGGATGGAATGAAAAGCATGGGCTGTAAAGTCCAAAGACTCGAGCGCTGAGTGCAGGTCTCAGCAAGCCCAGGTACTGACTGCACACTTGCAGGGAAATTATGTAACTTCTTTAAACACAATACAAAGTGCCACTGCTGACAGAAGGCATTAGCTTGCGCCTGGGATGTTACATCTAATTCACAAGTTATTGGAGACCCTCTAACATCACATTTTTAGCATCTGTCCTCCCTGATCCCCATACCAATCAGTTGAGCACTTGGGGGGATCCCCTCTCAAGGGCAATACAGTGGGGGGACTGCTCTCTATCTACTTTATACCTAAGTAAGTCTTGCTAGCTCAGAGACATATATGGAAAATAACTGCCAATTAGTCTTCTTATTTCAAGCAGATTTTCTTATACCTCTGACTCCATTTCTGGTTCTATTTTGAGGTTCTCAGTTTGTTGTTTTTAGAGACAGGGTTTCACTGTGTTGCTCAGGCTGGAATGTAGTGATATGATCATAGCTCAATGCAGCTTGGAACTTCTGGGCTCAAGCAATCCTCCTGCCTCATCCCCCTGAGTAGCCGGGGCTACAGGCATGCTCCACCATGTCCAGCTTCAGTTTTGGGTTCTCTACTTCTTGGAAGCAATTATGATTAATTTCCTTTGTTCTCTATGTCTACTATTGCCCCTCTAATTATTTTAAGCTTTGTTCTTTTCTTTTGTACTTACTGTGATTATCTCAAGTCCTTCCTCTCTATCTATAATTTCTCATTCAGCAGGGTCAATTTCTATATTAGCCTGTATTTTTACTTTTTGGAGACAGGGTTTTGGGCCCAGGTTGGAGAGCAGTGACCTGATCATAGCTCACTATAACACTGGGCTCAAGTGATTCTCATACCTCAGTCTCCCAAGTAGCTGGGACAACAGGCAGGTGCCACTACTCCTGGCAAATTTTTTATTGTTTAGTAGACATGGGGTCTTGGTATGTTAACCAAGGGTCTTACACTCCTGGCCTGAAGCGATCCTCCTGCCTTGGCCTCCCAAAGTGCTGGGATTATAGGAGTGAGCCACTGCACTCAGCCTATATATTAGTTTTATAATAGTGGTTAGTCATCAATTTGTCATCTCTAATAGCCTAATCACCTCCTCTTGTTTGAGTAATTTCATTAAATGCATGCTCTCACTGAACTCTTTTTTTTTGAGACAGAGCCTCAAGCTGTCCCCCTGGGTAGAGTGCCGTGGCATCACAGCTTATAGCAACCTCTAACTCCTGGGCTCAAGCGATTCTCCTGCCTCAGCCTCCCAAGTAGCTGGGACCATAGGCGTCCGCCACAATGCCTGGCTATTTTTTGGTTGCAGCGTCATTGTTGTTTGGCAGGCCCTGGCTGGATTCGAACCCACCACTTTAGATGTATGTGGCTGGCACCTTAGCTACTTGAGCCACAGGCGCCGAGCCTCTCATTGAACTCTTAAAACACTTGTGGGAAATTTTCATTTGTTCCTTGGATTATAATTTTGTCTAGACTGAGTACTTTTATAATACATGTTACACTTTTCTCTCTGTTATTTCTGCATAGCTGTCATGTTGTCTCTGTCTCGTTCATTGTTAATGAACCCGCTCTGTCTAAACCTAGCTTCTCTGACACAGTGTACATGAATTCTTGTCAATACACTTCGTCCGTTGTAATTTTGACCCATTTTTTCCTGTCCAGCCAACATTTGAAGGTTAGGTATTACCCTACTATTTTGTAACTCAAGGATTTAGAAACAGGAAGCAAAGGGGGCCTTGCTGTACTCTGTGCACCCTTCTTGCTCATCTCTCTTCCCTTTCTGTTAGGAATATGTCCCATGTTCACGACAGGAGAGCCCTGCACTTTAGTCTGCTCCTGCCGTTAAATGTGCTGAGCCCTCCCTGCCTCTGCTAACATCGTAGCAGTGGAGGACCCGAAGGCTTGCTCTCAACTTTCCCTGGGCTGCCCACTGATGGCTTTGTTAGAAAGTCTCGAGATTACTAGTACAGTTCCTCAGAGGTGGGGATGGAGCAGGTGCAAAGTCAAGTTCCTGTGCAGACATTAAGAAATATGTGCCTGGAGTTCAAGGACGGAAAGAGCACAAATTTGGGAATTTTTAGCAGACAGAGAGGTAAAGCCATAGAACTATATAAGATCACAAACAAGGTGAAGTGTGGACCTAGAGGACAAACGGCCCAAGAACCAAGCGCCTGAGGTATCAACAGGTAAGCGGTTGAGGAGACAAGGCAGCAAAGACTGAGAAGGGACGCTGAGTGAAGTCAGAAGAAACCCAGAAGAGTGTGGTGGCCCTGAAACCTAGGAGAGCTTCCAGTGCTCCAGAGAGGAGGAGTGAGCAACTGTGTCAAATGGGAACATCAGGACGAGTGCCTAAAGCTCAGGGGTTAGGGCTCTGGCCGTGGGCACCAGGGCTGGTGGGTGTGAACCCGGCCTGAGCCTGCTAAACAAAAATAATCAGCTGGGCATTGTGGCAGGCGCCTGTAGCCCAGCTACTTGGAAGGCTTAAGAGTTTGAGGCTGCTGTGAGATATGATGCCAAGCCACTCTACAGAGGGTGGTAAAGAGAGACTGTCTCAATTAAAAACAAAGGTGAATGTCAGGAACTGTGAGAATCAGGGGTGCAGTGGCTCACGCCTATAATCCTAGCACTCTGGGAGGCCGAGGCGGGTAGATTGCTTAAGTTCAGGAGTTCAAAAACAGCCTGAGCAAGACTGAGACCCTGTTTCTACTAAAAATAGGAAACTGAGACAAGAGGATCACTTGAGCCCAAGAGTTGGAGGTTGCTGTGAGCTGTGACACCACAGCACTCTACCCTGGGGAATAGCTTGAGACTCTTGTCTCAAAAAAAAAAAATCACTTAAGACATAGAATGAGAAATAAAACATAGTGAAACGTTTTTTAAAAAGAAATGTGGGAATCACTGGCAAACCGAGAGGAATGATGCCCTCAATTAGATTGGAATCTGGGCACGGCCTGACACACGCATAGAAACACGTTTCTTCAATAAGGTTAAGGCATCACTAAGTGAAACTGAGGTAGCAAATCCCAAGGAGATCCGTTCTAGCTGAACCCTACAGCTGGATTTCTTATAAAAGAAATCACTCAAATCCTGAAAAAAAAAACAAAAAACAAAAAAACAAAACTCCAATGAGGTGGGTTAAAAGACAGCAAAACTATTAACTCTAAAGTAACAGCTAATCTGTTACTGCAAGTCTTTCACAAGCAAATGATGGCATCCACCTACTCTTCAGTCCCAAGTTACCAAGAACTGTTCCAAGCTAAGTAACGGTATTTTTTTTTTTTTTAGACAGAGCCTCAAGCTGTCCCCCTGGGTAGAGTGCTGTGGCATTACAGCTCACAGCAACCTCCAACTCCTGGGCTCAAGCGAGTCTCCTGCCTCCGCCTCCCAAGTAGCTGGGACCACAGGCGCCCGCCACAACGCCCGGCTATTTTTTGGTTGCAGCCGTCATTGTTGTTTGGTGGGTCCGGGCTGGGGATTCGAACCCGCCACCTTAGGTGTACGTGGCTGGCGCCTTAGCCTGTTGAGCTATAGGCGCAGAGCCTAAGTAACGGTATTATATTCAATATTTACTGTGAACTTATGTACTAGGCAATGGAGACACAACAGTCAACAAGACATCTAAGTCACACCCTGCAGGGAGTTTACTATTATATAAAGATTCAAAACAAAAGTTAAAACAAATGACCACAAACATGATGGGTGGCAATGAAATGGAAAGTGTAGGGAGCTATACATATTCTATACATATTCTACTTGATGTTTACATATTATTCTCTCTACTACAAGACTCTGAAAATGAATGATATCCTGTAGTATAAATAAAAATGATAGTACTGCATTTCCGATTATTATTTCTGACATTGTCAATTCACTGGTTAAGACTGTGTTGTCTAGATGTCTCTTGAACTGAATATAAAGAAATTAACTGAAAAGGAAAAGGCTTTAAAAAAAAAAAAGCCCCCAAATCACTGATTATTCCCTCTGGTTTCTTACCTTGATCACCAAGTACCAGGGCACCAGCTTCCAAAGCAAAATCTCCAGAGGAACTATCTTTTGAAAGAGTGACAGTCAGGCCAGAGGTGGTCGTGGTATTACCACAAACGTACACACCACGTGGAGCGACATTGCATACTGCCTAAGGAAACAAAAGTTTAAGAGAATCATCTAAAGTAAAAGTCTTTCTGAGAAACTTACACTACTCTGACAGTAGTGTAAGGAAAACAGGATTAACTATCATAAGGCAATAGCTCATACCTGCTAGTGTAAGCCAAATTTTTTAGCCCCACCCTGTTTAGTGGGGCTTATATGTAATACTCTCTGTTTAAATGTTTAATTTCCACTAATATTATGGCTTCTATTTTTAATTGGGCCAAGGTTTGAAAATTAAGAAAAACTCCAATGTAATCCTTTGATATTAAAACCTTTTCAATACCATAAGATGTATTTTGGAACCATTGTTTGCCAAAAGGCATTACTTAAATTTAAAAAAAAGACAGAGAAGAGAAAGTTTTATATAAGCAACATGTATAAATTAAAAGATTTATTTGTAAAGATAATTGAACACCATAGGAGTCATATTAGTATCAATACACAATATATTAATTCCAAAGCACCCCCCAAACACATACACACTGCTTCAAGAGACAGAAAAGGGAGCTGTAACAATTCAGATCCCTACAGGTACCTTTCTCCGCATATTCTAAGGATCCTCTTTTCTTTTTTATTACAAACTTTGTTTCACCTACAGCTGGGGGTACTCTATGTCTCAGTTGTCAGACTTATAGCAAGGGCTCGAAACAGAATTTATTTTTTAAGAAGTAGGCCCAGCTAGCCAAAAGGAACCCAACATAGATGAAATGTCAGATTAAAAATTTAAAATGATGATTGGTTTAACAGCCAACCACAGGGAACAAAGGATGACTCAGACATGAAGCACTGTGTGTTTATCACAAAGTGATAAAATCCAAGCAGTCCTCAATCCTAGCTACACATCAGAGTTACCTATGGAGGGTTATACAGGTATTGATACTAGGACCTTAACTGGGATAAGTCTTAATTCCATTCACATGGGGCAGGCCACAGTCTTTTCAAAGAGCTGCAAAAGGGATTCTGATATGCAGCCAGGGTTCCCACTCTGGGACAAAGATTTAGTAGCCATAGGACTACAATTAACCAAAGGACCAGAAAGTCCTTGGTCTGGTCATAGTTCCACGCCACATAGAGGTGGGGAGAGGACTTCATGGGCTTTCTTGGAAAGGACACTATGGCTGGCTCACCAGCTGTCAGTCTGAGGAAACCATAAGCATTCCGATAAGCAGCACCTTCTGGAGCCATCATGAACCCAGGAGAGGAAAACCACTAGGCTCTAATTGGAAGCAGAATCTTCTTTGGGATCAAAACTGACTGGTCATGAAGTTGTCTTGCTTAGAGATGTATACAGACAGCTCTCACGCCTTTAACAGACTGTTGTTTTTTTGTTTTTTTTTTTTTTTGAGACAGAGCCTCAAGCTGTCCCCCTGGGTAGAATACTGTGGCATCACAGCTCACAACAACCTCCAACTCCTGGGCTTAAGTGAGTCTCCTGTCTCAGCCTCCCAAATAGCTGAGACCACAGGCGTCTGCCACAATGCCTGGCTATTTTTTGGTTGCAGCCATCATTGTTGTTTGGTGGGCCTGGGCTGGATTCAAACCTGCCACCTTAGGTGTATGTGACTGGTGCCTTAGCCACTTGAGCCACAGGCACCAAGCCAACACACTGTTCTTAAAGCCCAATACAGAGTTTACATTATTTATGTGAAAAAAGAATGGGTCACCCTGCTTTCCTTCCTTAAACTATTCTGTTCATAGGTAAAGTCATGTCGCAACAGTAAAGACTAGTAGTGGAATTAAGATCTCAAAAAAAAAAAAAAAGAATATGACAACTAGCAGTCTAGACACAAGCTGGACACAAAAAGGTGTTAGGGAAACAGTTAATGTTGTATTAGAGCATTTCTGTCTCGACCAGGATGTCTGTGTAGCCTGTGCAAAGGAAACTAACTCAAACTAAAAATAGGGTCAGATATAAGTTACATATGACTAACCCAAAGTCCAAGTCACTTATACAACCAAATTTTACCTTCTGGAACATAAATACTGCATGCTTTAAGAAAATTCACTTATGAATTACTCATGCATTTAACAAGCAAAAGGCCAAATACTAAATGACCAAGTGTCTACCTGCAGCATCTGACTCTTTCCTAAGCCTGGATCTCCGACAACAAGGATGTGTGGGTCTCCTCGAATCGGAATTCTGTTTTTGTCATCTGCATATTTATGACTTCCTCCAAAGAGTGCTAGAGCCAAACCTGCTTTAACAAGCTCAAGTGTGAAGAAGAGAAAGAGGGTAAGTAACAGAAGTAAAACATAAAGATGACTAGCAAAAGGGGTGCTCCTCCTTCAGTGTTTACAACATTGTTTTGTTTGGGCAATTTTCTTATAAAGCATGACTGAACTTTAATTTTCTACCCAGAAAAGTCTAAAAATAAACTTCCATAATGTAAATGATTAAACAGCAAAAATACGAACACATGTAAGATCAGAGAGGTGCCTTAGAAATTACTATGACCTACAGGCCATTCATTCCACAAAAATAAATATTTGTTAGTTTCTGCTTTAACAGTATTTAGTCAGTTTCAAAGAAGGCCATTTCTATTAACTTTAATTGGTGGGCACTTTTTCTTATAAGGGACTATAGTATGTCTTTAATATCACTCACTCGTTTATGAAGAATAAAGATTTATGTTAAAATGTGAATGAATGGCCAACAGAAATTTCCTACTTTCAAAAAGTACCTTTTTTGCCAACTTTATATGATATATATGTATGGTTTTTGAGTAAAAATGAAGTAAAATACTTACTTCATGACCAAAAATGACAGGGCAAAGTGAGCTGAAAAACAGAATACAATTTATAAATTCTAACTTGTACTTCATTGTTCTATTAGAAGATCCACTTTACAGTTGAACTTTGAGTAAGCTCTTCAAAATTCTTGCTTAATCTATAAAGGGAAGAATGTTTTAAAAACTGCCTGCGTAAGGGAGATAGGATACTTGTAAAGCATCTTAAACTAACCAAATAGGCTCGCGCCTGTAGCACAATGGTTATGGCACCAGCCACATACACCGAGGCTAGCGGGTTTGAACCCAGCCCGGGCCAGCTAAACAACAATGACAACTGCAACAAAAATAGCCCGGCATTGTGGCGGGTACAGGTAGTCCCAGCTACTTGGGAGGCTGAGGCAAGAGAACTGCTTAAGCCCAAGAGTTGGAGGTTGCTGTGAGCTGTAACGCCACAGCACTCTACTGAGGGCAACATAATGAGCTCTTGTCTCAAAACAAAAGTAACCAAATACACTGCTGATCTTTTCATAGAACTAGGCTTTATTTTAATTATTTATTATTTTTGTTGAGACAGAGTCTCAAGCTGTTGCCCTGGGTAAAGTTCCGTGGCATCACTGCTTACAGCAACCTCAAACTCTTGGGCTTAAGCAATCCTCTTGCCTCAGCCTTCCAAGTAGCTGGGACTACAGATGCCCACTACAAACCCGGCTTTTTTTTTTTTGGTTATAATTGTCACTGTTGTTTGGCGGCCTGGGGCTGGATTCGAACCTGCCAGCTCCAGTGTATGTGGCTGGCGCATTAGCTGCTTGAGCTCCAGGTGCCGAGCCCAGAACTAGCCTTTATAATGCATCGTAATCATGGTCTTCCTCTTTAGGGTACAGGGTGAACTCATTAAATAATATTTTAAGATGAGATAAAATTTCATCTGTTTCAGTTATTTCAAAAGGTCAGACTGATATAAAGAAGTGTATTTACATGTATTAATTTCATAAACAAGGAACAAAAATGGACAGGGTAAAAGAAAAAACCATCAGGAGTAAAATGTGAGCCCTAATCCCATCTTAATATATATAAATACAGAAGTTAGTGTCCTTCCCACAGCCCCTTGGCACTCATAAACACTGCTGGTTTCCTACCAAGCACCTGCATCTATGCGCCAAAGAGCTTTCGATGGCCACAGAAGTATCATCAGCAGGCAGGATGAGCATGCTAGAAGTGCCGGGGTGTTTAATATCCTTGGCAGCAGCCCCAAATCTAGGCCCTTAGATGGAAAAATACTGAGGCTAGTTTTCAAGCGTTTCAAGGCACCATGCGCTGACTGACTGTCATCCTCTCTGTATTACTTCCCCCTTTTCTCCTACCTCATCAATAATCTACAATTACCCAAATCACTGCTGCTGAAGAAACTGAAACTAATACATAACCTACTGCCACCGTCTTCTCCATTCTCCTTTCAGGGCCCTCTGCATACTATCTAGCATGGGTCAACAAACTTATAGGGAAGGAAAGTATTTTCAACTTTGCATGCTATACTGTCTCAGTCACAACTGCTCAGCTTATAGTGTGAAAGCAACTACTGACAATATGTAAATAAATTGGGTGGAGCTGTGCTCTAACTTTATTTACAAAAAGAGGCAGCCTGCTTAGTTTGCCAATCCCTGCTAAATGGTGGACCGTGAAAAATTCTAGTTTTGATGCTAAAATTATAAATATGGGGGAAAAAGCAATGGTGGGAAAAAAACCCTCAAGTTTTTTCATACTAACTTATCTTTTGTATGTATGGCAGAAGAAGGACCACTGAAATGTTCAGATTTTATTGTGAACTGGTAGGAGGAATAAATCAAAGGGGTGTTTGGATCTTCAACCAGGTAGCCCGGGGGCTGTCCGCTCAGAGTACTCACCCCTGGATAACTCCCCTTCCTAGGTTAAAGCACTCTGTCTCTCGGGGTGAGTCTGGATGGCTATCTATTCAGAGAGAAGTCTCTGAAGGTTTAAGGATAAAGAACCCCAGAGGCACTCTATTCTTCATTCAGTTGGCTAATTAACATATTAAAGACAAAATGACAAAGCATCAAATTCTCTTAGACCCCAGATTCCAGGTGAACAGGAAAGTACAAGATCAATTTTTCTAACATAAGGCATTTCCAAATCATCTTTGTTCTTTACCTCTCTTAGTATACTAATTCATTCTCTCGTGTTTTCCCCTATTTCCTCAAAATCATCCAAAAAATTCTTTAAAAATAAAATAAAATTATAGCTTGTTGAATTAATTATGTTAAGTACATTTTAAATGTAACTTAATCTTCAGAACAACCTTTTGAAGTAGGTTTTATCATTTCCATTTTTAGATGATAAAGTGAAGGAGAAACTAAGGAACATACCCCAGATTACACTAGAAGTAAATGACCAAAGCAGGATTCCCACTTAGGTTTGTGTCCAAAGAAAAGCTCAACCACGTTAGCAAAAATACCTCGACTTTGCTCCTTCCCATTGCATGGCAATAGCATGGAAATAATGACTATTATTAAACACTTATTGAACGTAAGTGACTTCTATTCAAATCTCTACAAATGACATCCTCCATACAACTAATCAAAATGGCTTTGGAATTCGTTATTCTCTCTTCTGTCATACAACAAACATCTCTAAGTATCTCTTACTGTTTAAAGAGATCAGCAAACTTTTTCTACAAAAGAGCCAGAGCTGGCTCGGCACCCATAGCACAGTGGTTATGACACTGGCCATATACACAAAGGCTGGCAGGTTCAAACCCAACCCAGGCCAGCTAAACAACAATGACACTGCAACAAAAAAATAGCTGGGCATTATGGCAGGTGCCTGTAGTCTCAGCTACTTGGGAGGCTGAGGCTAAAGAATCGTTTAAGTCCAAGAGTTTGAGGCTGCTGTGAGCTATGACTCCACTGCACTCTACCCAGGGTGACATAGTGAGACTCTGTCTCAAAAAAAAAAAGAAGAGCCAGAGCCATACCTGAGAATACCTGTGAGCCATATATACAATACTGTCATAAGTACTCAGCTTTCCCCCCATAGCACAAAAGCAGCCACAGATGCTATGTAAATGAGTATATTATTTATGGATGCTGAAATCTGTCTTTCATATAATTTATGTTATGAAATATTTGTTTTATTTTTTTCAACTATTAAAAAATATAAAAACCATTCTTAGTTCACAAGCCATATCAAAGTGGGTGGTGAGCTAGATTTGGCCCATAGATTATAGTTTGCCAACCATTTTGACTAGCTTTTTATGACTTATAGTCAGGAGCACCCCCAGCGTGTGACTATGTAATGAAAGTTCAGATAATTGAATACATACTTGACAATGAGTTTAAACAGGTTTTCTTCAGCCTGAATTTCCTGGATGGCATAGAGGTCTTTAAGGGAAAACTCCATCAATGTTTCGTGCTTACACCCATCCTCAGAAGCCTTTGCTTTCTGTCCTTTGCTATTGCAAATAGAATTTGCTTCAATGTACAAAAGGAACATGCACTTGTCATTCTTATTTCGAGAACCTGTAAATTCAAAGTATTAAATACAGTAATTGGTATTTTCATTTTCTCTACAATGACTCAACTAGAATGTAAAAGAAAGTCACAGTGAGCTACAAATACATTTTTTTAAAGGAAAAGTTTCACCTTACACAAGCAACAAGGAATACTCTGAATTATTTGAGATTCAGAAGGATCTTAAAAAGAGGAAAAAATGAATATTGACAAATTATTATTGAGAGACAATCAAAATGAGGAAAAGGGTTGTACCATACCTTCTTCAGCATTTGAGACTTTGACAATTCCATTAATAGTCACTGTGTCCCCTGGGACACAGCTATCCACAAGATCGTGTACAAGTTCACATTCTATTGTTCGTGGAATTCGACCTGCTTCTCGTTGATCATCAGACATCATCTCTTGGATCCTAAAAAGTCAAACAAATTCAACATATTCATAAAGCAAAATTTGACAGTCAAAACTCCTATCTTCTTATTTAGGCATGAGAATTCTTGAGAAAAAAACTCCCATCTACCTACAAAATAGCAGAGAAAATCTATACCACTTAATCCAAATTCTTCATCAGACATTTGAGGACTAAATGGTAATAGGTCAGGGAGAAGAAAGGCATTAAGAACATAAAACTGCCTAAGAGTTTTGAGAAAATGTTGCCATCATAATACAAGAATAAGCTGCTAAAAACTTCCAAAATCAGGAGAATTTATTTTATATATATGTCTCTATGTGTGTGTCTATCTCATACATTTATGGAAAGGATACTAGAAAAAGCCAAAGAAATCTATAAAACACCACAAATAAATGAAAGGAAGAGAAAAAGTTAAGGCAGATAATAATCCAAGGGCTGCGTCTGACAGGGTGCTAAAAAGAAAACCCACTGGAGAGTTGAAGACAACTTCAGAACAGAAGAATGTGTGTCAAGCAGGGTGAGGACACAAGGAGATACACCCTCAGGCTTCAGAACAACACAGATAAAATGGTTACAAAAGAGGGGAAAGTCCAGTCCCCTAGGAGGAATAAGAATCAGACCAACATTAATAGCATGAAAAATCATAACAAAACAGACTTCAGTAGCCAGGAAAACTCTTACCCAGGCTAAGAGCTAAATAAAGACATTTTCAGACACACAAGGACCCAGAACATTTTACTTCTCATGCATGCTTTCTGAAAATTTAATTGAGAATATTCTCTAGAAAAACAAAATTCGAATCTTACAAAATAGAAGACAAAGCCCAACAGAACAGTGTGCAGTCCATCTGAATCAGGGCTGCAGGCCTAGAGAAGGACTGACCAGACTCAAGCAGTGCTTATAGGAAGCATATTTTTGGGGGGTGGTGGTGGTTGTTTTCATAAAACAAAAGGTGATTCCATGTATTCCACAGTGTATTTAAGAGAGAATGTAAAAATCACAGGAAGGCACATTCTAAGAAGTAAAACCAGCATTTAGAAATCTTAGAAAAAATAAAATGCTAAACAAAAAACTTACAGTCCAAATATAATATGCTAAATTGTGATAATCCTGAATGAGTATAAGAAAATTTCCTGACAATTTGATTTTGATACTTGGAACCATATTTTCATTTAAGGAACAAAAACAAAAGCAAACAAACAAAAAAAGCCCCACAGGCTCGGTGCCCATAGCTCAGTGAATAGGGTGCCAGCCACATACACCGAGGCTGGTGGGTTCAAGCCTGGCCTGGG
>NW_003852420.1:9791917-9799980 GCF_000181295.1 Otolemur garnettii
CCTCAAGCTATCCCCCTGGGTAGAGGGCCGTGGCTTCACAGCTCACAGCAACCTCCAACTCCTGGGCTCAAGTGAGTCTCCTGCCTCTGCCTCCCAAATAGCTAGGACCATAGGTGACTGCCACAACGCCCGGCTATTTTTTGGTTGCAGTCGTCATTGTTGTTTGGTGGGTCCAGGCTAGATTTGAACCCGCCACCTTAGGTGTATGTGGCTGGCGCCTTAGCCACTTGAGCCACAGGCGCTGAGCCTAAGAATTTTGCTTTAAAAATTGTATATTTATACTCTGGGGGTGCCTCTGGCTCAGTAGCTAGGGCACTGGCCCCATATACCAAGGGTGGTGGGTTCAAACCTGGCCCCAGCCAAAGTGGAACAAAAAAATAGCCAGGCGTTGTGGCGGTCACCTGTAGCCCCAGCTACCGTGGAGGCTGAGGCAAGAGAATCACCTAAGGCCAGGAGTTGGAGGTTGCTATGAGCTGTGTGTTGCCACGGCACTCTACCGAGGGCAATAAAGTGAGATTGTCTCTACCAAAAAAAAAAAAAAATTATATGTTTATACTCTTTTAAATTAAAATAACAAGTATTCCTATGTGTTTCCTTTAAAACACAGATAAACACAATATCAATGTCTCTGATTTCTCATCCAGACAGTATAATCTCTCTCAACATGTATTGCATTTTTTTTTTTTTGTAGAGACAGTCTCACTTATTGTAGAGAGTCTCATATGGGGCCGGCGCCCTACTCACAGAGCCACAGGCACCACCCATGTATTTGTATTTTTTGCCAGTGTTTTTATTTAATTAATTAATTTTTTTTGAGAAAGAGTTTCACCTTGTCAGTCTTTGTAGAGTGCCATGGTGTCACAGCTCACAGCAACCTCAAACTCTTGGGCTGAAGTGATTCTCTTGCCTCACCCTACCAAGGCACCCACCACAACACCAGCTATGTTTTTAAAAACAGGGTCTCAAGCTGCTCTGGAACTCCTGAGCTCAGACTCCCAGAGTGCTAGGATTATAGGCATAAGCCCTCTTACCCGGGCCTTTTGTTTAATTTTTTGAAAATAAAGTCAGGATTGTACAGTACAAAATATTTTATAACCTGTTTTATCACTGAATATATTGAAAATATTTTCTGATATCATTTATAAATATTTTACTATATCACCTTTAGTGCCTACATGATAATCCACTGTACTATCCTCCTTATAATAATTGTCTTCAGATGCTTAGGCTATTCCCAATTTTTATCAACACTGTAAAAACATACTTCCAGCAAACGATTTCATCAGATAAACTTGTAAAACTCAGACTGCTGCAACTGTAAGGCTCTTCTACACCATTATAAGCCTGTCACCTTGATGCAACCAAACGTTTCAATGCACTAGCTGAGGAACAGTAATTTCATTCCTCATGGCCATCCCAAGCTAAGCCTCAGAAAAACCAGAAATTGAATTTATTTCATATGGCAGGAAGGACACCTTTAAGGCAAATGGTCACTTTATCTATACAATAAAATAATCAGGTGAGGTAATATTATATTGCCAAAGTTTTACTATAATTAACTCATTTAAGATGAGTTTGACCAATACATTTTTTTTTGAGATGGAGTTTCACTTTGTCACCCTTGGTAGAATTGCTGTAGTGCCATAGCTCACAGCAACCTCAGAATCCTGGGCTCAAGTGATTCTCTTGCCTCAGCCTCCCAAGTGGCTGGGACTATAGGTGCCCACAACACCCAGCTATTTTTAGAGACTGGGTCTTGCTCTTGCTCAGGCTGGTCTCGAACTCCTGAGCTCAGGCGATCTACCTGCCTCAGCCTCCCAAAGTGCTGGGATTATAGGTGTGAGCCACCTCACCAGCCCTACTAATACTTTACTTTTAAAGATTTAAGAAAAAGGGCGGCTCCTAGGACTCAGTGAGTAGGGTGCCGGCCCCATATACCAAGGGTCGCAGGTTCAAACCTGGACCCGGCCAAACTGCCAACAAAAAAAATAGCCAGGCATTGTGGCGGGGCCTGTAGTCCCTGCTACTCAGGAGGTAGAGGCAAGAGAGTTGCCTAAACCCAAGAGCTGGAGGTTGCTGTGAGCTGTGATGCCACAGCACTCTACCGAGGGTGACAAGTGAGACTCTGTCTCTTAAAAAAAAAAAAAAAAGATTTAAGAAAAAGACTTAAATAGCCTCTTCTAAAATTGTCCTCTCTTAACTCTGATTTCCTAATATTAGCAGATCATCATTCAAATCCAATTAAAATGTAAGTCTATTTTCTTGTGTGGTATTTTTACTTGAAAGAAAAGAGATTTTGTCCAAATAGTTCAAAATTCCGTTCAAAGATCCAGAGTTAAATGACCTTGAATCTTCTCTGCATATGCCCTGCTATGAACTCTGTACTCCCTCTGATGCCCTCCCTCATTCCCCTTCAGAGGTGAAAACCCACTGACCTGGATGGAAATCTAACTCTATTCCTCATAGGCCACACAATCACATGAAAAAATCTTCAACATCCCTTTTTTATAAAATGGGGTGTTTGCAAAGACCTCAGCATAGTACAATTAGTTATCATGTACGTTCATATTGGTTTTCACAGGGCGGGGAAGCTAGCTAGTAGCAAGCTATCTCATCTTTTTCCTAGATTCTTAATTTTTTAAGACCATTTCAGTTGGGTTTCTTAGAGCGCACTCTGACTTCAAAACTACCCATTATTTTATATTTAGAGATGAGTTATAGGCTATGGCACACACACACCAAAAACTAATCAATTATTGAATCAAAAATACATACACAGAGAAAAATCTAACTTCAAAAAAAAAAGGCCTATAGTAAAATGCCAAATGCCTCATGAACAGTGAGAACATGAAATAAAACATGCCTATTTATAAGGGATAAAAACTAAGTTTTTTACCTAAAACTTCAAATCAATATTATTGCAACTTCTTAGACTTAATATCTGCCTATTTCATCCCTTCAGGAATCCAACAGAGAATAAATTTCTTTTTTTTTTTGAGACAGCCTCAAGCTGTCATCCTGGGTAGAGTGCTGTGGCATCACAGCTCACAGCAACCTCTACCTCCTGGGCTCAAGCGAGTCTCGGGCCTCCGCCTCCCAAGTAGCTGGGACCACAGGCGCCCACCACAACACTCGGCTATTTTTTGGTTGCAGCCGTCATTGTTGTTTGGGGGGCCTGGGCTGGATTCGAACCCGCCACCTTAGGTGTATGTGGCTGGCGCCTTAGCTGCTTGAGCCACAGGCGTCAAGCCAGAGAATAAATTTCAAATAAAGACTATTAGGCATATTTCAACACATAAATTCTTCATCAAATAACCCTTCTATTATATACTTTGGCATTGTTTAGATAAAAAATCACAGTAAAATTATAGTCTCTCAGAGAGACCTAAACCCCGCCTCTTCTTTAACAGTGTGGTTGCTTACTTAATCGACTGCCAGTCCAGCGTAACCGTGAGAGGAGAGCTGCGGAGAGCAGTGAAGGATCTCCCCCGACATGCAGGCACAGGACACTGCAACAAGAGTACGTCAGTCAGAGCGTGATAAGCTACAGTCACCCTCAGGAAAATCCAAGGTAAAACACTTCATTTGATACTGCTTTAAAAGTTGGTTGCTATGGCTCGGCATAGCACCCAGGGTGGCGGGTTCGAATCCAGCCCGGGCAGCCAAACAACAATGACGGCTGCAACCAAGAAATGGCCGGGCGTTGTGGCGGGCGCCTGTGGTCCCAGCTGCTTGGGAGGCTGAGGCGGGAGACTCGCTTGAGCCTAGGAGTTGGAGGTTGCTGTGAGCTGAGATGCCATGGCACTCTACCCAGGGGGACAGCTTGGGGCTCTGTCTCAAAAAAAAAAAAAAAAAAAAAAAAGTTGGTTGTTATTAAAGGAAAATCCATTAAGAGTTGTAATGACTTTCTATTTCCTCCTGCTATGATAGCGTGAGCTTCTGAGGCACTTTGCCAGCTGGCCTGTCACTCTCTGCTCTTATTCTTCCTGCCATGGGTGGGTATGCAAGGAGTCTTGCTTGGCTTCCACACCAAGCACTCTACCCTTCCTCTGGATCCCTTCAGTCTTCTGCTCCTCTCAGTTCAGTCCCATATATCCACTCCAAATTCTCTCCTTTTCTAAAGCCTTCCCTGGGTCATCTTTAATTCCCAGCTCTCTCTTCCCTGATAGAGAGAATGCCTCCTTTTGCACTGTTTATAAGGTGCAATATTTATTGTCCCACACAGGCAGTCCTCAACATGAGTATAAGCAAGCTGTGTTCAAATTTTCAGAAGTCACTTGTTTGGTGTTTAGACCTCAAGAAGCATCTACAAATTCAGAGACTCTGGAAAACTGTATTTTCCAAATATAACAATATTTCCCCTCAAGCCTTTTTAGACCCTCCCAAACATCTCCATCAAAAGATGGAGACTAATCTCCTCTCCTGTAACCTGGGCAGGTTTGTACTACATTTTGTCACCTAGAGAATGTGACAGAAGTGATGTTGTGTGACTTCTGAGGCTAGCTCATAAAAAGGCATTTCTGCCTATAGACTGAACCTCCTTGCCTTGAAGCTGTCAGCAGCCACGTGAGCAGACTGAGTGTCTTGAGCTGCCCTTCTGTGTGTGAGAAGCCCAGACCAGCCCAGCCATGGAGACCACATGGAGAGAGAAAGCCAGCCCTCAGCCATCTTCATGACTGTAACCTTGCAAGAGACTGAGAGCCAGAACGACCTGGCTAAGTAGTTTTTATAAATTCCTGAACCACAGAAACCATGAGAAATACTGTCCATACAAATTATCCAGTTTAAATCAAGATTTAAATTCTGTTCTCTCAGCTAAATGTTGTGCCTTGAACTTTAAGCAGGGACAGATAGTGGATAACACCCACCTACCAGCAGGACTAATTATTCAGAACCAACAGCTGATGCTAACATAATCTGTTCTTCCAGTAAGAGAAAGAAGTCCTAGAAATTTCAATTATAAATGTATTTTGATTTTAAATTCTTCAAGAAATTATTACATAAGTAAAAATTTGAGGCTAAATGTAAAAGTCCAGTAGCTGATAAAGGCAACTCTGGAAAAGAATAACAGGGCAAATATCCCTGCCATACAACATTTAATAAGATCAACATAAATAAGACTGTTTAGCGTATGTGCAAGACTGATAAAATGAAAAAGACTCATATGTCTCTAGGAGCGCAGTGTACCACCAGGGACACCTTACACATCTGTGATAATGATGGGCTTAAAGGGTGTCAGGACAAATGACTTCTCACCTAAACATTAGACCCCAAGGGTTTTTTGTTTGTTTTTAAGAGATGGGGGTCTCACTATGTTGCATAGACTAGTCTCATTTCTGGCCTCAAGTAATTCTCCTGCCTCAGCTTCCTCAGTGGCTGGGATTGCATGTGTGCCACCCACTTTTAACCAAGCCTGGCTTAAAAATCCCTAGTTTTATACTAGTCACCAAATTAATTTACAGATGGGCCAAATACTCAAATGTAGAGAAAAAAAGTAAAGAAATTCACAAGTATTAGAACAAGATGTAGAAAATATAATACTTGAGTGAAAAGGGCTTCTGTTTTTTTGAGACAGTCTCACTTTGTTGCCTCAGGCTAGAATGCTGTGATGTTAGCCTAGCTCACAGCAACTTCAAATGGTTCAGGTGATACTTCTGCCTTAGCCTTCCAAGTAGCTGGGACAACAAGCACTTGCCACAATGCCCAGCTAATTTATCTAATTGTAATAGAAATAGGATCTTGCTCTTGCTTAAGCTGGTCTCAAACTTCTGAGTTCAAGCAATCCTCCTGCCTAGGCCTCTTAGAGTGCTAGGATTACAGGCGTGAGCCACTGCGTCTGGCCTAAAATGAGCTTCTTAAGCAAAGCTTAAAATGTTAAAGTTGTGAGGGACAAGACTGATCAATTTGATGGTGTTAAAATGTGAAACTGTACAACAAAAAAAATACTGCACAAAGTTAAGAAACAAACCAAAGACTGGGAGAAGATATCTGTAATGTATGTAATCAATAAAGAATATATAAAGAACTATCAATAAACTAACAAGAAAACAAATAGATGACAAAAATAGTAAAGTCACTAAAGGAAACTGGCCAATAAAGATATGATGTTCATCCATAACAGAAATCACAGAAACTCACCTCATAGGTGAAGTAACACTTTATACCCACCAGACCGTCAAAAACTACGACGTCTAACAATCCAGGTGTTAATGAAGATACGGGGAAAGGGAAACTGCTGCACTCTACCACTAGGGGTGTGAGTTGGAACCAACACTCTAGAAAGTAACTTGGCAACATCCAGGGAAGTTAAAAATAAGTAAGCCAAAAAAAAAAAAAAAATGTGTAGCCTATCACTTGAAAAATCCTCTGCTTAGGAGACATGTATAAGAATAGTCTCTGTAACATCACTAGTAATTATAAAAAAGCTGGAAACAGCACGCTCACCACGAGGAGAATGGATAAACATTGGCTAGTCATTTAATGTAATACTCCACAATAGTAAAAAAAGCTTGGTATATATTTAAAATAGGTAAAACCCCAAAATAATTGAGTAAAACAAAATTAACCCTACACATACAGTTAAGAATAAAAATTTAGGGCGGTGCCTGTGGCTCAGTGGGTAGGGCACCGGCCCCATATACCGAGAGTGGCGGGTTCAAACCCAGCCCCAGCCGAAGTGCAATAAAAAAATAGCAGGGCGTTGTGGCGGGAGCCTGTAGTCCCAGCTACTCGGGAGGCTGAGGCAAGAGAATTGCCTAAGTCCAAGAGCTGAAGGTTGCTATGAGCTGTGATGCTATGGCACTCTACTGAGGGCAAGAAAGTGAAACTCTGTCTCTAAAAAAAGAATAAAAATTTAAACTTGAAGAACACACACTTCAGAATAGTACCTCCCTCTAAAGACAGAACAAAGGGAAAGAAACTGGGTTGGGGGGCAGGGACTTTAACTACAATTCTTTATATTTGTTATGAATTAAGCTAAAATACCAAGTATCAATAACTGCCAATTCCCTGTACTACTGTATAGCTATAAAGCCTAGTTTTAAAAAGTTAATAAAGAAAAAAGAACCAAACACAGCACTTCCAAACAGTGGAAGGAATAAAGGAGGAAAAATCGACTGTGTTTACCCATGAAGTCACAATAGAGAAATAGGAATGGAAAAGACCCACATTAACTTTAGCATAATGGTTGTCTCTGGGAATGGTACAGGCAAAGGGTAAAAAAGAGACAACTGCATCAGTAATGTTTTCTATCTTTAAAAATATATGAGGAATTAAAAAATGTAAATTTGGGGTGGTATGTAAAGAAGTATTTTAGTGGTTTCTGTACTTTTCTGTATCCTAAAATATTTCATATAACTAAAACTAAAAAATAAATATAAGCTCTGTGCTCAGAAACACTGGCAAGTATTTTCTGTAAACAGATTAGCCTTCTTTACCAAGATAAATAAAGAAGCAGTTAAAGAATACATCACCTTCGTTGGGAGAGTGTATTTTCCATCTGGAAGAGAAACACTCTGAACTTCTCCACACGCAGAACAAAGAAAACCCATCTTGGTGCAAAGAGGCTTTATATTACTGACACGAACCACTGTCCCTCTTAGAGCAATGTATTTTCCATAGTAATTGGCTCGGACATTTTTGAGCTGTGTCAAAGGCTCATAGTTGTACACCCTAAGAACAAAAAAAGAACATTATTTATCTATGAATTACATTGAACAGAAAGTTGACATTGTCTGTATGTTCATAAGTTCCTTTTAGAAGCAACTAACTAAGGAACTCTCAAACCATATCATCCTTTTATATATCAGAAATTTCACAAGAAATTAAATCATTCTTAAAAGTAAAAAATGCTACACCTTCCCTTTTCTTCTTATAACAGAGGCTCTTCTCTAGGGGGAAAAAATAAAATAAAAACGAAAAAAAAATGCCAAAAGAAAAACCTACAGATTAAAAAGCTTTAGGGTTTCTAACTTCCTTTCAAAGAACAGTAAGGAAATGTCTTCTATAAATTCTGGAAAAGAAAAACAAAACCCTAGCAGTGTCTGTGGCTCAGTGGGTAGGGC
>NW_003852420.1:9800372-9810856 GCF_000181295.1 Otolemur garnettii
AATAATATATACTGCTTTGTGTATTACAAGTTGAGTATATCCCTATTTAAAATGCTTGGGACCAGAAGTATTATGAGTTTTTTCAGATTTTTAAGCTTTTGCATTGTTACCAGTTGGGTATCCCTAACCTGAACATTCAAAATCTGAAATGTTCCAATAAATATTTCCTTTGAGTGCCACATTGGTGCTCAAGAAGGTTTTCATTATGGAGCATTTCAGATTTTGGATTTTCAGATTAGGGACGTTCAGAGATTATTAAATTTACACAGCTGGGTCTTGATAAATTCACATCTAAAACCAATGTCCACAAAAATCTACAATCTGGGAAAAAGAAGAAATGTTGAGTTCTATTGTGATCTCTTTGAATAATCTTCAGTAGGTTTACTTTGATATGATCAACTATGATCAACTCATACATTTTTATTGATTTCTTTGTTTTTATGAAATGAGATTCTCGGCTCAGTGCCTGTTGCTAAGTGGTTAGGGCGCCAGCCACATACACTGGAGTTGCCCAGTTTGAACCTGGCCTGGGCCTGGTAAACAACACAATGACAATTACATCAACAACAACAAATAGCTGGGCATTGTAGCGGGCGCCTGTAGTCCCAGTTACTTGGGAGGCGGAGGCAAGAAAATTGCTTAAGCCCAAGAGTTTGAGGTTGCTGTGAGCTGTGATGCTACGGCACTCTACCGAGGGCGACATAATGAGAGACTGTCTCAAAAAATTAAAATAAAATAAAATGAGGTTCTCATTCTTATATACTCTTCAATGCCCTATTCTAAGTAATACTTTAATCCCAAGCCAATTCCTCACCTTGCATGAATGTGTGGCACATTTACCATTGTTTCTCCATCACTAGATAATCCTTCTTGGGCTTGTAATTCAGCTGCATGCCTTTCAAGATCCTTAGTTAATACCTACACAGGACAGACATTTACTCTAAAGTTGGAAAACAAAACATTCTCTTTAAGGAGAACTCTAAAGAACAAAATAAAGGCACAATAAAACTCTAATAGCCATTAACAAATCTGGTATTTAATTATGACGACTTATCTTACAGTAGATTAGGTTTCGCCTGGGATTTCGTTGTCCGTGGACTGGAAAACTCTAGCACTTGGGTCTGCATTTTCTGCCCCAACTAAACTTGATATCCAAAGTCCTTATTAGTAGCCTCTAAAACCATTACTTCTTGGTTCTAATAAATTATTTTACTTCTTCATGTTCACTGATTAATCAAAACAGAGAAAATAAAGATGACTTCTAAAATACCTAATACCCTTTCCCTTGGCACTGAGCATTAAATAAAATAAATATTTAATACCTGTGTACAAAGCAGTCTGCTGACAATCTAAGAGACAAAATAAGATACATATATACAACTATAATTGTTATAAAGACCATAAAGACTTTTTTTTTGAGACAGAGCCTCAAGCTGTCCCCTTGGGTAGAGTGCTGTGGCATCACAGCTCACAGCAACCTCTAACTCCTGGGCTTAAGCAAGTCTCCTGCCTCAGCCTCCCAAGTAACTGGGACCACAGGCGTCCACCACAAGGCCCAGCTATTTTTTGGTTGCAGCCGTCATTGCTGTTTGGCGGGCCCGGGCTGGATTCAAACCCGCCACCTTAGGTGTATGTGGCTGGCGCTTTAGCCACTTGAGCCACAGGTGCCGAGCCAGGACCATAAAGACTTAAAGACAAAAATACCATGAGAATTTTGAAAAGGTGCCATGAGGAAGATTTCCAGAGAGACAAAACTGAGCTAGTGGAAGCATATAGTGAATGAAGGACAAAGTCGAGTCAAATCGCAGAAGGCCTTCGCTGCCACATAAGGACTGTGACTTCATTTAGTGGAAAAGAGTCATCACAATTTCCCAAGTAACATCAGGTTTTACAAAGTATGGCAATAGTTTAAGAATGACAATAAAAGCTGAGCATAAGGCCAAGCGCAGTGACTCAACGCCTATAATTCTACCATTCTGGGAGGCCAAAGTGGGTGGACCGCCTGGGCTTAGGAGTTCAAGACCAGCCTGAGTAAGAGTGAGACCCATCTCTACTAAAAATAGAAAAACTGGCTAGGAATTGAGGCAGGCACCTATAGTCCCAGCTACTTGGGAAGCCAAGGCAAGAGGAACCCTTGAGCCCAGGAGTTTGAGGTTGCTATGAGCTATGATCTTGCCATGGCATTCTACCCAGGACGATACAGTGAGACTCTTCTTTTCAAAAAAAGCAGTAGCAGCAGCTTAGCCTAAAACAGAAGCAGTGAAGATAGAAAAAAAGGTGGGTTTAAAAGACATGTTAGAAAGAAAAATGAAAAGATGTAGTGACATGCATATGGGGAAATAATGACCAGTTGAGTCTGAAGACAACAGTCAAGGCTCCCAATTTAGAGTTACTAAAAGTGTACACATCTTTATGATGAACTGTTCTTTATACCTGGATTATCTTTACTTTCCCTGCTCTATATCCAAATTCTGGCTCCACTTTTAAGACCTGTCAAATTCCACCATTATTTATAAAGTCTTCCTCTGAACTTTCTCCCTTCTGCCCAAATCTGTCAGGGTCTTATACATATTTGCCACTGAATCTTGCGCCTGTCCTGAGATTTGCTATTCTTTATCCTAAAGCATTTATCTGTGTGAAAGCCTAAAAAAAGCTTTAATATATGCTATGTCACTGATCCTGGAAAATAGTCAGGCACAGCACAAATTATTTTTATTTGACAGATGAGGGCATTCAGCAAGATTAAATGATTTGCTCATGCCACAGAACCCAGATTTGAGGTTGATCTTTTTGCTCTGTGATGCCTTGTCACATTCCCTTTGAGACTGTATAGCTCCTTGAAAACAAGGTTTAATTTCTGGACAATCTTTAATGAGATTAATATAATTCAAATAAGATAAAAATATGTTTTATTTAGGTAAGCTGCTGAATATAGAATAAATGGTATCTTTTAGGGCAGGATTACAATCTTTTAGTTCTAGCCAAAATCTTTTGGTAAAAGCTACATACATATTTTTTAGAGAAGGTGCTATCACTGTGAAATATTCCTTTAAAATTCTGACAAAAGTCTGCACAAAATAGATATTTACCTGATGTATTGCCAAACCCATGCATGACAACGTTTCCTCAGGAGCATCTCTTAGTTCACTTGCTATACTTGGGATCAAGTTAGTTATTTCATTGTCTTTTGTCAGTTCTTTAAAATCCACCAAAATACTTCCCTTTCTTTCTATTTCATCCTATAAAATATAAAAGTATTAAAATCATAATTCGGCTGGGTATGTTGGCTCACATCTACAATCCTATCTGGGAGGCTGAGGTGGGTGGACTGCTTGAGCTCAGGAGTTTGAGACCAGCCTAAGCAAGAGCGAGACCCCATATCTACTAAACACAGAAAAACTAGCCAGGTATGTGGGGAGTGTGGCAGGCACCTATACACCCAGCTACTCAGGAAGTTGAGGCAAAAGGATTGCTTGAGCTCAGTAGTTTAATGTTGCTGTGAGCTACAATGATGTTATAGCACCCTACCCAAGGCAATATGGTGAGACTCTGTCTCAAAAATAAATAAATAAATAAATAAATAAACAACTACAAAAAAAAAAAAACAGTAATTGTTTCTGTAGTCAATTAGCATAACTTAGTATTTAATTACACACTTCTTGAGAGAGCATATAATATTTATACAGTGATAATGGTAAGTACTATATAAATATAAGCTTTGTGTGAAGTATGGTTCTCTAATACTTTAAATATAGTAACTTATTTATGCTTTTTAACAATCCTTTGAGGTTGATCAAATTAAAGAGAAAATTGAAGCAAAGAGAAGTTATGTAATTCACCAAAGTCCACATTGGAGATAAGTGGCAGGGATGACTCCTATGATCACAATCATAGCACTTTAAACACACATAAAGTTGACTGGCAGTTTTGTTGTTAAGAATCTTACCTTGTCATATAAATCAATATGCCTTGTGAAAAATTTTTCAAATGCTTGAATCTTCTCAATGAAAGGAGAACTATCACTGTAAACTAATGCAATAAATATGGCATTAGCACAATTACACATGTACAAGCATATTTTTCATTAGATGAAAGAAACACTATATATGTGGCAGGGGATTATTTTCTAATTGTTTTGTATTTTGATTACACTTAAATAAGAACTGTTATAGAATAAATACTCATTTCTAAAACAAGTTTAGGTCTGTATTTCCTGAAATACAGACAGGAAGGGCCTCTCTCTAAAAGCCCCCCGTATCTGGGAAACTTCGTTTTCAAGTTTTTCAATCTTTCATATCGAAAGATTATAGAACATATGAGTTCAAATAGCTTGCACAAAAATCTTAAACCAAAACTACAGCCAAAGCCAGACACAAACTTTTATTCTGAAACAGAGCTGAAGACAATCAAACTCTTTCCTGAGATCAGGAGAGATTTGATCTCTTGACAGATCAATACAAAATTCTGTTCCCAAAATGGTAAAGCTATTATTTTTATACCCTAAAGTTCTGCAATACTTTCAAACTGTTCTCCTACAGAAAATGTATAATGAAGTAGTTTGGAAACCAGTCAAACCTAAGCTGGTGAAACCGCTTGAACTCCATCTTTAGGACTAATCCAAAGATCTCTTATAGTGTAGCGTACTGCTAGGAGAATAACATGAGTTTGGGGGTGGCTAATGCATGCTAAAGCAACCAGGAATCACTTATGAAAGTGATCTATAAATAGAAAAAACCCCATACTTCCAAAAGAGAAAATATTTGTAAAGTACACTACTCATTCACAAATTGAATAGTGAGTGGCTCATATATAGGGTGGGTCCTTGACCTCAAACAGTGTGGTCTACTGGGCCAAATACAGACACATGCATATATATACATATACATGACCCATACCTAACAAACAGATATATTTTATAAAAAGAGCACAAAAGAGATAGTTCCACACACCTATACAAACACATATGCAATGTTAGCTGCTTTTCTTGATTATCAGAGATTTCTTAACCATGTTTCTACCCAAAGCTGCATAGGTTATTGCCTTCCGGTTCCAAGCTAACCACTCTATTTTCTGTTCTGTGAAGCTATGCTCAAGATCTACGCTCTCCATTTCCCAGACTCCCTTCAACTTCTGCCAATTGGAGGCACGTTAGAGACTGGAAGGCAGTGGAAAGTAAGAAAAGAATTTATTCTTTATTTTATTTTATTTGAGACAGAGTCTCAAGCTATAGCCCTGGGTAGAGTGACATGGCATTATAGCTCACAGCAACCTCAAACACTTGGGCTTAAGCCATTCTCTTGCCTCAGCCTCCCAAGTAGCTGGGACTACAAGTGCCCGCCACAACACTCGGCTATTTTTTTTGTTGTAGTTGTCATTGTTGTTTTTAGTTGGGCCGAGCAGGTTTGAACCCGCCAGCCTGGGTGTATGTGGCTGCTGCCCTATCCACTGAGCTACAGGCACCACCAAGAATTTATTCTTGTTTCCAATTCACTCCAGCATCTCTGCAGCTACATAAGATAGCTAGATTGCTACAATTCTAGTCCCCAGCTCTAAGCACCAAGTATTGCCCTCTCAAGTTACCAGCAGCAACCAGCTTCATTTACCTCAGTAATCTGAGCACGACAGAAGTCCAAGCACAGCTTTGTAGAGTGCCCTACAGAGGTCAAAACAATAGATATGTTGTGCCCCCTCCACTTCCCCCCCCCCAAATTCTTAGGCTTTGGTAACCTCAGAACTTCTTTTGTTCCTTCAGTCACAGGGATGGTTTCCTAAAGTTACCACTTTCTGGGGAGTTACTGCAATTTGCGCCTTTAGTCTTTCCCTGTGTATCAAATTCCCTGTATTAAGTCCCCTTTTTGAAATACCTACTATGGTTTCTATTTTCCTAATAAAAAACCTAAAAACAATGCTCTGAAATACGAATATGACTCAATTGTTTCGGTAAACTAAGATTAACAGGGTATATGTCAATAAGCCAAATGAATTAATAATGAGATGTAGCATCCAAACACAAAATAAGAAAACATAATTTATGGTACATTTTACACTTTTAACTCTACCTTCAGAGAAATAAAGCTTCCAGCCTTTATATGGTATGAACTTATCCAATGTTGACTGAAGTAGCAAAGACTGTGGGGTTTGTCCTGAAAAAGAAATAGAATACCAGATTAGTAGAAACAGTAAACTTTCCTCCCTGATTTGCTTCTTTCAACAATGAGAACTTGATATGATATTAATGAAGTAGAGGTTTTGGTAAAAAATTGGAATTTTTATACTGTATTCAAATACTTGCTTAAGGAGTAGCATTTAATAAAAGATAGACCAAAGTTTGAGATAAACTGTTTCCTATGATAGACATGAGTTGCTTCCTTCATGAAGAGAAAAAAATTGAACAATTATTGACCTCACCTACCAGAATTATGTTTTCCTGCAGTTTTACTCAAGTTAGGTCTATGTTCTCTTTCTCTCCATTTTCCTGAAAAGTTCCTACCACTTCCTCTTTTCCAGCTTTGAAATCGTCCTCGTCCAAAACCTCTGCCTCTATGCTCTCCATTCATGTCTAAAAGACAGAAATTCAAAAAGTCTTCACCAAAACTACTTGGAAAATATAATAGTGCTTCTAATATATTCTTGGAGACTAGTGAACAGGCTTGCAAGATTGTACACTATAGTATGCAAAGTTGTATACTATGGTACAAGACCCAAGCATTCGGCAGTTACTCTTTTAATCCATATAAATTTTTAAAGTATATCATAGCACAGAATAATTTTATAGTTTAATAACTGTTAGTTTAATAGTTTCTATTCTTTCTTTTTTTTTTTTTTTTTTTTGAGACGGAGCCTCAAGCCATCCCCCTGGGTAGAGTGTCATGGCATCACGCTCACAGCAACCTCCAACTCCTGGGCTCAAGCGAGTCTCCTGCCTCAGCCTCCCAAGTAGCTGGGACTACAGGCGCCCGCCACAACGCCTGGCCATTTTTTGGTTGCAGCCATCATTGTTGTTTGGCAGGCCCAGGCTGGGGATTCGAACCCGCCACCTTAGGTGTATGTGGCTGGCGCCTTAGCCGCTTGAGCCACAGGCGCCTAGCCAGTTTAATAGTTTCATTTAAGTACATCTAAAGCTCATGAGCCAAAAGTAAGGAAAAGACTTGTAATTACTCTACTTGTTTTCAAGGAGTTTCCCACAATAGAAATGAAAATAAGATAGGTAATTAATTCTAAGATAACTTGTTAGCAGTTGTTATTCTAAGATAATAAGCTTGAGACCTTTTATTTAGGGTAGTACAGGATGAACATAACCCTAACCTGCCAGGCACTGGGAAATACATCATCATAGCTCATTACACACAGTCAGTTCTGCACTGTCACACCACTTTCTGTGCAACTATTTTTGTAAACCTAAGACTGGTCTAAAAAATAAAGTCTACTTTAAAATAATTCACATCCTACGGATACGAGTAAATAAGAATATATCCATATACTCTAGCACAATTCATTACAAGAGAGCCTTCATCTTCATTAAAGGAACTTAATTAATAAATGATAACTAAAAAGCTCACGATTTTAGGGCACGAAAGGACTTTGAAAATCAATCAGACATTACACATTATACAACCGATGTTCAGAGAAATAAAGCAAACTGATCAAGATCAAAGTGGTGACAGTACAGAGATCAACACTCCTTCAGGCTCCGAAGCTGAGGCGCTCCTCTCAAACCAGATAATAGGGTGACAAGAGTTAACGATTCCAACATAAGTCTAAGCGGTAAGAGTGGAGAACAAGACGGGCAGCTCCCGAGTAACAAACACCTGACGTAGGTACAATTCGCACTTACGAACTGGGGCTTTTACAAGCCAACTTACAAATTCAACCTAAGAACAAACCTACAGAACCAAACCCTACCTGAAGCTGAAGTTCAAGATTCTCCGAATTCCTTTTTGGCGCGTCTGCGACGCAACTTCCGTCAAGGAGTACGTGGCACGGCAGGGGCGGGGCGGAGCGCAGCCAATCCAGGAGCTCGGCCGGCGGAAGTCAGGGGGCCGCCGGAAGCGGCGCGCAGGCCCGGAGCCGGAAAGCGGAAGCGGCGCGCAGCACGTGGGGGCGGTGCTGGTCGGAGGGCTCCGGGTCTCAGGGGTTGTGGGAAGTGAAGCTGGTTGCGGCGACAGCGGAGGAGGAGGAGCAGGACGTAACGGGTGGGGGGACGCCGCGGAGCGCCCGGACTGGCTGAGCGTCATGGAAGACTCACGGGAGCCGCCGGGCCCCCAGCCACCGCAGCCGGGGGACCACCGCATCCGTGATGGAGACTTCGTGGTGCTGAAACGGGAAGATGTGTTCAAAGCAGTGCAAGTCCAGCGGAGAAAGTAAGTTATGTCGTTGGTTTTAGGAGTCCCTCGCTCTCGATACTTTCTTCCTCTGGGTCTTTCCACAGACCCCTGTCACCAGAGTCTCACTCTTGCCTCTCTTAATTCCTATCTCGCCCTCATTGTCTTCTCAGGTCAAATAGTCACAGAGGGATTTTCCACCAGGTTCCCCTCCTCGGCCCTTGGAATCTCCCCTACCGATCCTGTTGTCCCACAGAGTATCCCTTCCATGATTTCTTACCTAATGACCCTCTACCTTCAGCATTCTTTCCAGTTTTTCCATTGAGTCTTTCCCCTGAGTTCCATCCTTGGCCCTTGGTTGTTCAGATGCCTCCCTCTCACCATTACCTCCCCGGTCCTGGGTTTCTTTCCCTAGGTCTTTGAAATCTCACAGAACCACGCTCCCGCTTAATTCTGGGATTTTATCCTTATTTCTCCGAATCTCTTCCCAGCACACCCCTTTCTCCCATAGCTTCTTCTCTAATCCCACAGCCAGATTCTATCCTGCAAAAAATAGAACCTTTTCTATTTAGTCTGGCCCCTAGCCTTTACCTAAACAGGATATCAGGAATAAAGAAAGGAGAAAACTTTCCCTAGAGTGTGGGATAACTTGGGCGTTCCTTCATTTTACAGGAAGGGATTCAAGGCCTGGAAATTTGCTCAAAAGCAATTTGTCAACATCTAAGAACTCGAAATTAGGTTTAGTTTATAAACCTGCTGACCAGTGTCATTCTGTTTAGTACTAGAGAAGTGGAATTTTGATAACTGCAAAGGATGGTGAGGTTGCTAAATCCTAATAGCTATGAATGGGGAAAATGATCTGAAAAGTACAGCCACGTTTTCTTTTGAGCTGGGTTATTATATTACCTTTGACAAAGAAGTAAGTTGAATACACGTCAGAACAACAGCTGTTTGCAGACCAAAAAGCTAGCTAGTTATTATGAGATTGGGAATTTCTGTCAAGTGCTCACTTGAGGTGAGTTACATTACTGCTTTTAGAATTCTGCTGCTGACTGGCATTTAAGTTGAAGCAGGCGTCGTTAGAAAATAGTCCAGTGACAGTCCGCAAAGCACCAAGCCGGTGATAAATCAGCTTTTTTGCACAAGCACCAATTCAATAAAGAAAAAAATGTGAGCAAGAGGTGTATTTCAGTCCAGAAATGTAATATCTACAGCACCTTTTAAGTATTTTTAAGTTCTTCAATAATAAGAAATTTTATATTGATGGTTGAAATTAGAGGAATTTTATAACTGTTCCTCATCACTACTGCATTTTTGTGCTTTTGAATTGAGTGTTTTTTTCTTTTCAGAATTTTAAATTAGAAGTTCAGTGCCTGCTACCAAGTGTATAACATTCAGGGGTTCCTAACAGTAATTCTTTAAACTTTTTAGTTGAAGCATAACCCAGTAAGCAAAGTTCTTAGATTATAATTTCAGTGAATGAGCCCAATGTTATACATCTATATAATGACCACCCCGGTGAAACTTTTTCTTTCTTTTATTTCTCCCATTGTTCTTGCAAGTCACTAGATTTTCATATCTGTAGCTGTTTGAGTGTGAGAGAAGTTCCCAAGTAACAAACATCTGACTTAGGAACAACTCACACTTATGAACAGGAAGGGGGGTGCTTATGAATAGAAGAGTAATAATGTACTCTTAGACTTTTTCATTACCAATGAGACAGACAACAACCTCTTTAGTTATAAAAAGTACCCCTTAGACATTTGTTTGGGAATACTTTCCATCAGACCCTCTTTTTGGCAGAAGTCATAGTGGCAGTTTCCATTGTATTTAGAAAATGACCCTCTGAACTAAGCTGCATCCCAGCCAAATTCCCGCATCAGCTTTCCTTGTAGGCTGCACTCATCTGGTTGGGCAGTAGTAGTCCTGGCTGTCTGGGGAGGAGACAGATGTTGCCTGGTTAAGATGTGAACCCCAGATCCCTCTGACTGGGCTCCACTTTCCTGACTGGGATAGTGACTTTCTTTTTTTTTTTTTGAGACAGAGCCTCAAGCTATCCCCCTGGGTAGAGTGCCATGGCATCATGCCTAACCTCCAACTCCTGGGCTCAAGCGAGTCTCCTGCCTCAGCCTCCCAAGTAGCTGGGACTACAGGCGCCCGCCA
>NW_003852420.1:9810968-9813231 GCF_000181295.1 Otolemur garnettii
GCCGTGACTTTCTGTTAGACTAGCTAGTTCAGTGGTTCTCAACCTTCCTAATGCTGCTGCCATGTATTTTCATTGTTACAAAGGGGTCATGACCCACAGGTTGAGAACTGCTGAGCTAATTTGACATCTACACCCCCTTTGGACATCACATAGGCTGCTAAACCCAGGTCAGCTCAGATCCAGTGTTTCAGTAGCACCAAGTTGCTTGAAGGATGAGGGTGAGGGATGCACATCTGGGATGAGCTAAGTTTTGACTTCTAAGCAAATATTTTGAATGAATGTTGTGTTCTGTGTTAATAACTGAGGACCCAACAAAGAATAAGAATTGTCTCTGGGTCCCTCAGGATCTTGCAAGATTTCATTCTAATGGTTTAAGTAAGTTTTAGTGAAGATGTGCAAATAACATATACAACATATGGCAGGATTTAGAGAAAGAATAAAGGTGATGCACCCAGGAACTAGCAGTGGTAGTAAGCCTTTGACTAGGGACCCTGGGTGACATGGCAATGCATTCTGTTGTGGTCAGCCTCCAGGAGCACAAAGACAGCAAGAGAAGGAGTGGGGTGGGGTGGGGTGCAAGCAGACTTATCATGATGTGTCTCCCAGAGTTCAGTGTTCTGTACATGTGAGCCATGTCCTGGAGCTGGGCAGAGTTTCCTAAGCTCTTTAAATCTTTGCTGGAGCAGATTGTGGTATAGTGGGAAGAATCAGGCTTTAAAGTCAGATAGCTCAGTGTAGAATCACAGGTCCACCACTTTGTAACTGTTAATCTTGGATGAGATACTTCTCCCTGGGCCTCAGCTTGCTCATCTGGAAAGAGCTATGTCCCAGGGTTACTGTAAGAATTAAATTAAAAAGTGTAAACATACTTGGCATACACTGCTTAGTCCCTGACTGGTGCTCAGCAGATGGTAGTTTTCTTTGGAGGAGACAGGTTTGTGTTTTTGTGGGATTTCCCTTTGAAATTGTAATAATGTAAAGATCTAGGTAATAGGCAAACCTGAAATTGCCTGGTCCTCAGTATTGTCAGTGTTAGACTTCACTTCTAAATATGTAGATTATCAGTAAATGTAATTTGTTTTTATTAGATAATTTTAAATAACTGGCCTGTTTCATCAGAGAATTTGTTAAATCTTTGTCATCTCAATGATTGTTCAGTTTTGAGATTTTTTTCTGGTGTAAATTGCAAAGGATATCACAGTATACATCCAGTGGTCTGGCAATGTTAGCAACCCTGCCTACTGTTCAGGAAATCCTCAGAGCCTCTAAGTTTGGATATTCTGATAGACAGTGCAAAGTGGGATCAGACTGATGCCCCAGAAGGGAAGTGTTTTCTGTCTTTGCTACCTCTTTCCAAAATTCAGTGTTTTTTGGCATTTTTACTAATTTTGTGTCTCTTCCCTAACCCAGTTCTCTGTAGTTCATTTGTTGCTTTATGTTCAGACATCAGCCTGCTGGTCATACATTGTGGAAACTGCTTTTGAAAATAAGTAGAATGAATGTGTCTTTTCCATACTGATCACAAAATAAACCTGTTAATCGATTGGTTTTTCTTCCCCAGAAAAGTAACTTTTGAAAAACAGTGGTTCTACCTGGATAACATCATTGGCCAAAGTTATGGAACCACATTTGAAGTGACCAGTGGAGGAAGTCTTCAGCCCAAGAAGAAGCAGCAAGAGCCTACTGCAGGTGCACTACTTTGGGTGTTTGAAATAGATGCTGTCCAGCTGGCTAGTCAGAAGCATGTCAAGCTCCAGTGAATTCCAAAGTGCTAGCCCATGATATGCAGAAAGTAATCTTAACTTATAATCTAAGAATGATGGCTAGGTGAAATGAAACAAGTACTACCTTTGTCCATGAGATCACCTGGATTCTGGTACCAGCCCACTATTACTTGGTTCTCTGAGCTTGGGCCAGACATTTAATCCCATGAGTCCTTCTTTCTTCATTGCATGAACAAGTATAGAACTCTTTTAGTGCCTAGAAATTAAGTAATAGCTACAAGGTAGCTAGCATATCGTGGAGAGGTTAAGAGGTCTGACTTTGAATCCAACTAGCTAAGTTTAATTTCTAGCGTCATCACTTGCCTTATAACTTTAGGCAAGTTATTTGGTTTCTGTAAGTCATATATCCTTATATGTGTATGGGGCCATGCACACACTTAACGCTTAGGTTGTAGTGAGTGTTCAGTGCTCAGATTCACGGGAAGTTCTGAACAGTGCCTTGCTTTTAGTAGGGGCCCATAATTTTAGTTACTAATATT
>NW_003852420.1:9813467-9830674 GCF_000181295.1 Otolemur garnettii
GAACCCGCCACCTTAGGTGTATGTGGCTGGCGCCTTAGCCACTTGAGCCACAGGCGCCAAGCCAACATCAACTTCTTACCTAAAATCTATTGTTAATTAAAAGGAAGTATTAAAAGGAACATACTTAATAGTTTTATTAATAAAATAAAAACAAATAATTATTTAAAGCTAAATAAAGTACTAGTAAAGTTTTAATTCATATCAGTTATTTAGATACTCTTAAATTAATATCCATGTTTTTATAAAGCATCAAATATGTTCCAAGCATAATGAGGCACTACAATTATTGAATAATGAATTGTTAATTTATAAGATAGACTGTCTTACAAAATGTACTTACCAGTGGGGAACAATAAAAATCATCAAGTAGACAAGCAAACGGCATAATTTCTGATGGCGGTATGTGCTGTGATGATGATAAAGCTGGAGCCTGTACTGCAGCCTGATTGGGTGAAGCCAGCCTTGCTGAGAGGATGAGCTCAGCTTTGAGTGGCAGAAAGGATCCAGCCACTCAGAGATCTGTCATAAGAGCCTTCCAAGCGGAGGGAGCCACAAGTGCCAAAAGCCTGCTGTGGACCTTGTTGGGCGTGTCAAGGCACAGAAAGAAAGGCAGTTTGACTGAAGCTGAGGGGTGAAGAGATGAGGCCAGAAAAGGTAGGCAGGGGCCAGATCATTCATGACTTTGTAGATCATCTTTGGAATGTATTCTCATTCTATAGGAAGCCAGTGTATGGTTTTAAGAGTTAGGGTAGATGAGCCAATTTCCATTTAAAGAAAGAGCTCTGGCATCCAAGTGTGTAGCAGGAGAAGAGTGGGGGCAAGAAAATGAGTTAAAGGCTCAGAGTAGTTGTTGTAAGAAAGGAGAGTTAGACTGTGGTGGGGGCAGTGGAACTGCAAGCCAGAGTGGAATGACCAACAGGCTGGGCATGGATATGAACTCAGAAAAAGAGAGATTGTAAACTAATTTCAGACCATATATGTCATAAGGCAATTTCTTCCCTTAGAGTCTAAAGAAGCTGGTATTGATAATCGAAATATAATTGATGATGGGAAATCTCAGAAACTTACTCAAGATGACATAAAAGCTTTGAAGGACAAGGGCATTAAAGGAGAGGTAACAGTCAAAGGATTTTTTTTTATTATTATTATTGTTTGGGAATTCATTGAGTACAAATAATTAGGTTACATTGCTTGCAGTTGTTAGGTAAAGTCCCTCTTGTAATTGTGTCCCACCTCCAAGAAGTGTGCCATACAAAGTGACCCCCCATCCCTCTCCCACCTCCCCTCTCCCAGTCCCTCACTCCCCTTCCCCTTCCCTTGTATTAGATCATCTGCTGCCTTCATATTAGAATTGAGTACATTGAATTCTTGCTTCTCCATTCTTGTGAGGCTTTACTAAGAAAAATGTGTTCCACTTCCATCCGGGTTGATTCAAAGGATTTTTTGTTTTGTTTTTATATGTTTGGTATTTAGGAAAATAGTTTTTAGAGCAGACTTTATCTAAGGTAAAATGGTAAAATAATATGCTTTCGTTGTCAAAAATACATGCAATTTAGTACACTAAATATCTTGTTTCATATGTGCAGCCATATGAGTGAATGACATTACTAATATTATTAGTGGTAGAGAATTTGGTAAGAGTATATATCAGGATTTAACTTTGTTCATTTTTAATAATGTTTCAGCCAGAATCTTCAGAAATGAGTTTCCTCTGTCCCTCTTCTCCCTTTATTGTATATTTCTGATCTTTTAGTTTAAGTGGAATTATGAAATACTTGTAACTTGTTACAAATTCTAAATAGGGGATAGAAACACGAAGTTCATCTATTTGGACTTCTGTGGAAAAGGCATTGGAGAATCAGGTTGTTGGAGCCATTTGGTGGTAAGAAACCTTTAAAGTTATTTATCCCGTGAAAGTAAAGTTTCAGAAAATCTGCTTGCTCTTTTTCTTATAGGAAATAGTTCAGCAGTTAATTGAAAATAGTACAACGTTCCGAGACAAGACAGAATTTGCTCAAGATAAATATATAAAAAAGAAGAAAAAGAAGTAAGTCGTTTCTGTTTGAAAAAGTTAATATTAAATTTTTATGTATTTATAGTAGTTTTTAGAGTAAAATATTGTAAGTTGCTTTAAGTTAGCATTGTTTTTTCTTCCCCCAGATATGAAGCCGTCATTACTGTTGTGAAGCCTTCTACCCGTATTCTTTCAATTATGTATTATGCAAAAGAACCTGGAAAAATTAAGTACGCTTTGTTTCCTTTCAAAAATATAATTGGGGGAATATATCCTTAAGAAAGTCATGATTTTAAGTAAATGACAAACTTATTCACCTGCATAAAGTGTCCTCCTACCTCATAAATTGTAAGTCCTTTTACTGTTGCCCCCAACGAAACCAATAATCTTATCAACATTAATTTTTATAAAATAAACAAAACTTGAAAAATAATGAGAAAAATAGCAGGCTTTACTTAGCTCAAAATGAAAAAATTATTCTTTTTACTTTAGCCATATGCGGTACGATACCCTAGCCCAGATGTTGACATTGGGAAATATCCATGCTGGCAATAAAATGATTGTAATGGAAACGTGTGCAGGCCTGGTGCTGGGTGCAATGATGGAACGAATGGGAGGTAAGATTTACTATTTTCAAGTTTAGTAAAATCCCACCCTGATGTGCATGGAGGGGTCCAAAAATTCAAACTCATGGAAAGCCAGATTGAGTTACTTCACAGTTAATGAAGTGCCTTGGAGTGAACCTGCACAGCTCCTGGCCCCAGAGACCTTCCTTTTCGCTCCACATCTCCGCGTCTAGGCTTTGCTGGTGCACAGCCCACCCCCATGTCCCACTCAGCTGTGGTGGTTGTCTTTTCTAGTTTCACTCCTAGTGGGCATGAGGCTGGAGCCTATGGTGGCTAGGTCTTCCAGGGCAGTTATTTTAGTAAATTGTTGCATAGCTGGTATTTTTATTGGCCTGAATTGAGGCGTTTGAGTGGAAAGATTAATAAACATGTATTCTCTCCTGGAAAGATACAGCACAGCCTGATTTGCCTGCCTTTTCTTTGGCCCTGTGGAAGATAAGAACTTTTATTCACACCTATAATCCTAGCACTATAGGAGGCCAAGGAGGGAGGATTGCTTAACGTTAGAAGTTCAAAACCAGCCTAAGTAATATAGCAAGACCCCCTCTCTCTAATAAATGAAAAAATTAGCTTGGTGTGATGGCATGCACCTGTAGTCCCTAGGTGGCTGATGGAGGAGGATCTCTTGAGCCCAAGCATTTGAGGTTGCAATAAGCTATGATGATTCCATTGTCCTCATGATTGGGGCAACAGGGAGACCTTGTCATTAAAAGAAAAGGAAAATAACTTACAAGTGGCCCATTTGAGGATTGGAATGAGGACAAGCAGAGTTAATTAGCAGTCATTGACTTTCAAATTTGCATGGTCATAGGGTTTTACAGTAGTGTAAAGTGGGGGTGAATTTTTTTTTTTTGAGGCAGAGTCTCACTTTGTCACCCCCAATAGAGTGCTATGGTGTGATAGCTCACAGCAACCTCAAACTCTTGAGCTCAAGTGATTCTCTTGCTTCAGCCTCCCAAGTAGCTGGGACTATAGGTTCCTGCCCATCGCCCAGCTATTTTTAGAAATGGGGTCTACCTCTTGCTCAGGCTGGTCTCGAACCTGTGAGCTTAGGCAGTCTATCCACCTCAGCCTCCCAGAGTGCTAGGATTACAGGCATGAGCCATTGCGCCTGGCCTGAGAGTAAACTTCTTTAAGATTTCCTGTTTATTGTTTAGTATTTTCTTACCTCCATTGGAAATATTCATAGATTATAAATGGACCCCCATAGTTGCTGCATCATCCTTCAGCCGCTAAATAAAGTAGAAAGACCTTAAGTCTTACAACTGTGGAGGACTCATGAAGGGTCTCCTCCATCAGGCAGATGTTTTTATTTCTTCTATCTGTTCAGGTTTTGGCTCCATTATTCAGCTGTATCCTGGAAGTGGGCCCATTCGGGCAGCAACAGCATGTTTTGGATTTCCCAAATCTTTCCTCCATGGTCTTTATGAATTTCCCCTCAACAAAGTGGACAGTCTCCTAAATGGAACATTTTCCGCTGAGATGTTATCTTCAGAGCCAAAAGACAGTGCTTCAGTTGAAGAAAGTAATGGCACACTTGAGGAGGAAAAACAGACCTCTGAACAAGAGAATGAAGGCAGCCTGGCAGAGGCCCCAGAAGGCAATCACGCAGAAGAGCAGGAAACAATGGAAGTCATCCCTCAAGATCCAGAGCATAAGGAGCCAAAAGAGAGAAGAAGCAAAAAAGATTATGTAAGAACATCAAGAGTCCCCACTACCCTCATAATGTTTGCCTCAGGGCTTTGATTAGCTTCATTTAAATCATGAGATTTGGTTTGTCTGGCACGTCAGCTCCCAAGATGGTAACAGTTGGAGAAAGGGTGTGTGTATATGTCTACACAAGTGTGTAATTTAATCTCTGGGATGGAGCTTTAGCGTGCAAAGCATTGCATAGGTAGCTTACTGAAGGTTTTTAATGTGTATGATCTGCCTGTGTTTTTCTCAACTTCCTTGTAAACAGCCTCCTCCTGATGCTTAAGTCCAAGTTGATAAATATTGTTGAAATATTTTAACAGACCAGAGCATTTCCATAAGCCTGACTGACTTACCGCAGTACGTTGGTTTCTTCTTTTTCTTCTTGAAGATTCAGGAAAAACAAAGGAGACAAGAAGAACAGAGGAAAAGACATTTAGAGGCTGCTGCTCTGCTGAGCGAAAGAAACGCAGATGGGTGCGTTGATGAAAGAATGCAGGAGCCGTCTTGGTGCATGTGGGCTCTGCTTCACATAGATCCACATTCTTTCTGCTTGACTGTTTAGATTTTAGTGGGCCGTGAGATGAGGATCCTTCATGGGTTTTTAAAGAAAGGAGATTGAGCCTGGCAGAGGTGGGAAATTGATTATGCCGGTGTGAGCATTTCAGAAGAAATTTGAACCTTCTCCAGTGACAATGCATCAGGCCAAATGGGACTGTGTAGTCCTACTAAGCACAGAGAATGGGGCATTCAAGTGCTGTGATACAGGGAAGGGTTAATGAAACCTGATGAGGAGGGAGATTCAGAATCTGCAAAGCAGCATATAGTGTTTGATTTGCTTCCAGATAATTTGAAAAAAATTCAAGAATGTCATCAAACGTAACTTAGAGTTGCCAAGCTCCACAAGAGCTTATAACCCGTTTGTGTTTCCTAGAAAGAATAGCTCATGATTTTATTCTGTTGTGGATTTCTAGAATGTAGTGTTTAAATCTCTTCTTTGTGTGAGTCATGCAAATTAAATGCATGATTATTTTAAATGCATTTTAAAACTTTGCTCCACTTTGGGGAAGTAGAAAAATAATTTGTCTAACATTTTCCTTGCAGTTTAATTGTAGCTAGTCGTTTTCACCCCACTCCTCTGCTGCTGTCTTTGCTGGACTTTGTGGCCCCTTCAAGGCCATTCGTGGTCTACTGTCAGTATAAAGAGGTAATACTAGAACGGAATGGGTGGGACTTCTTGGATCTGAATGTTGATCCTCAAACTGCAGCCCAGGAAATAATTCTTAGCAGAATTCTGTTTTTGCCTGCAGCCTCTGTTGGAATGTTATACGAAACTACGAGAGAGGGGAGGGGTCATCAACCTCAGGCTGTCTGAGACCTGGCTCAGAAATTATCAGGTATGTGCTCTTACAGCCAGGCCCAGGGGCTGCTCTCTTGACTCCTGGCTCCTCGCAGTCTTACTAGAAGTTGTTTAATAGAGATATTTCTGTTTCTATCTGCAGAGGTGGAAAAGTCTTAAGATTGTAACTCAGAAACTGCCTCTGCCTTTTCCTGATCCTTTTTTCTCTTTTCATGTCAGAGTGATTATGTTGTAACTCCAGCCCAGAAGCATCTAAAATGCAAACACCAAGTTGTGATTTGTATTTCCCCAAGGCCTTGATATCACTGTAGAGGGTGTAATTGATAATAGCAAAATCCCCAGCTGGACAAGGAAGTGTCCTTTTCTACTCTGCTGGGATATGATTGCAGCAAGATTTTAGGATTTATTTGTGGGCTCCATGTCAGTTCAGGTCTTCTAAAATACATAACCAAGATGGAAGTTAAAGTGTAAGAGATGTATTGGGAGGAAATGCCTTTAAAAGGTCAGGGGAGATGGTGCAGGGTAGGTAGTGGGAGTCGGTGCCTGTGCAAGGAGAGGGTAGAGGAAGGTGACAGGAGGAAGAACCTGCAGTGCTGCTGAAAGAACATCTCAGCAAGGCTGATGGGGAGCCCAGGAGCAAACAGTGTCTATTCACGGAGCCTATGTTAGGCAGAAATGGTCAGTCATGGTACCCATGCTTAGTTACCAACTAGGAGCAGCCTTTCCTTACCAACAGGAGCAGGCTTTCTGCTGCCTGACTACCTCCCAGCCAGTTCCCCCTGAGGGGAGCATCTGTCCTGCCCGAGGCCCCATCCAGCTGCTTGGTGTTTTGTCACATTATGGTTGGTAGGGCTGCTGTGGAGGTTTGGGTAACCCTGGCCTTTTGTGGAGGTTGTCTTATTTAACTAAGGTAACAGGAGAGAAGCCTTGTCAGGGTTAACAGGGAAGCGGGGAAGGGAGGTTCTGCGTGGACATTTAGTAGCTATTTCTCCCTAGATGAGCTCCACTGTTGGCCACAAAGCTTCCTGAAGCAAAGAGGAAGAAAGCTATGCACAGCCCCAGAGTCCTGCCCAACCTTTTGCCCATTCTCCACCAGAAATATGCCTCGGGCTTAGAGAAACAGCTTCAGTTTTATTTTTCAAAAGAAAATCTCTTAAACTGATTTCTGTATCTTTCTCCACACTGTTACATGAAGGAAATAGCTCCTTAGAAATTGTTCCATTTAAATCTTCAAGAGAACCCATGTAGTTTAAATTCTGATTTGGGGTGTGTGTACTGTTAACCTGCACTTCATTTGTCTTGGGAAAACATGAATGCCTGCCTTTCCATCTTGATTAGGTCTTGCCAGATCGAAGTCATCCCAAATTGCTGATGAGTGGAGGTGGGGGGTACCTTCTCTCAGGCTTCACCGTTGCCATGGACAACCCTAAAGCAGATGCCAACCTCAAGTCCGACTCCAGCACTTTAGAAACATACAAGACTGAGGAGCCAGCAGCTAAAAAACAGAAATGCTCCGAGTCTGACTCCTTAACCTTTTAAGAGTTACTTTGATGTTTGTTCTAAGAGACATCATACAGTTAGTAATTAAATTTTAAACACCATTACTAATTGTTTTTTCACATCCTGAGAATAAGAACATGCCTATACATTTGTTCCTGAGAAGGAATAGCCTTTTGTCTACTTTTGACACAGCTGGGTTTGGTCTGTCAAAACTGCAGCTCTGAGGTATGCAGTGGGTTGATGTGGCCAATTGTGTATATTTAACAAAAGTCCTCTGAGGACTTCTAAATGCTCCGTGTAATTATCTTGAGAATTTCAGCATCCGAAAGATGTATTTATACAAGACTTTGTTTATATTTTAAGCTAAGTGAAATAACAATATAGCTAAAACTTGGTGGGTATTGAGAGGAAGGAATTTGTGGAGGAAATTTCCTCTGTTCATTCCTTTCTCTTCACCTAAGCAATATGGGGGTGTGTGTGAGGTTTACAGTACCAAAAATGTCCATTTTGTTCTCTGCAGTCGAATAAGCTTTCTTGAAATGCTAGGTTTTATTATATTCATAGTTGACAACCTGGGAGAGTTCTATTTATTTTAATGCTTTTTTTGTGCATAGAAAGGTTCAGTAGGGCACTTTTTTGGATCAGTTTACCAATCCTCTCATTCTTTGTTCCAAATAAAGTAACTAGAATTTTTGTGTAGTATTCAACTAAAGGAAACAGAAATGGTTTTTTTCCTTCCCTCACTTGTGATACACATACGCACACACACTTATATATGGGCGTATAGATGTTGTTCTATACACATATATATTTGTATACACATGGAATCATAGATTGTACTCTCTATATGAATATGTACATGCACATGTGGAGGCAGAATATACAGTCTGTTTGAACTATAGCAAAGTTCCATGCAAGACTTAGATCACTTCTCATTGCATTGGTGTCACTACTTAAATGTATTTTAAAGTGCCTTTTTTATTGGTAATTGATACTGGTCTGAAGAGCTCTGGAATGATTAAGTGGTAGCCTTTCTAAGCTCTGGAAAAGTATAATCAAATTTGACCAGCTGCTGCAGCAAAGGCAAGTGTGCGAAAAAAGCCAAAACTCTTGTCCATTGAGACTCAGAGTCTGTTGCTTACTAGAATGTGCTTTTCATGTCCCCATAGAATAGGACGTGGATCATCTAGTGAGGAACATCTCGGAACAAAAGGCATTTCTTTTTCCAAATAGTGTGTGCTATTCTGATAATGGCCAGTGTGATTACCAGCAAATGTGGTTTTACTTCTTTTTCTTAAAACAACTGCTTTTAAAGAATAAAAGACTTTCTTACTATGATCCGTCTAACATTAATTATGTAGTCAGTGTTGCCACATTAATTGCTGATCGTGAGACACACTCTTTGTAGTAGAGAACATGCTTGGATCAGCACTTTATTGAACACATTTCAGGCTGTTCTCACCCACATCTGCCAATCAAGTTCAGTCTAGGAGAACAGAAAACTGCCCAGACTAGCTTTAGTAGTGGCTGGTCTCTGCTGGTCACTGTTAGGACCATCTCCTACTTGGGGATTCAGCCAGTTTTCAAGGCCCATTCCATTCCCTAAATCCTTATTGGTTACTGTGGGCAGGACCCTGGAATCTAAGCTATATAGGCTCTGTGTTCCCATGTTCCCCTGGAGATGACTTGTGAACTCATCTTACCAGCACCAGCCACAAAAGTTTAACTTGTGTTCTTTTTTTCTCATATAATTTCCTTTCTTTTGAATACATGAGATTTAATTCAGTGGTTTGCAAATGCAATGTGCAAACTTCTAAGTGTTGGAAAACTTCCCCTGGATGACTTGCTAAGTGCATACTCTCCACCCCCAAAATTCCTTACTCAGTAGGTCTGAGGTGGGGCAGAGAATTTACATTTCTATAAGTTTCCAGGTAAATGCTGGTGCCATTGGCCTGGGAGCCACCCCCTGAGAACCACTACTCTTTGACATGTGTATAAAATAGGCATTCACTTTTGGAGGAGATAAATGGATAATTTTATGACTTCCAGACATCCAGCCACCAGCAGAGTTATATGGAATACCACTTTAGTGAGTGGGGATCAAAAAGTAAAAGACAAAAAATAATTTTGTAACATCCATGCTATTTATAGGAGGAGGATGCTTGGCAACATACTATAATTCCCATAAGAGTGCGTGTAGCTTAACGGTGTGCTAAAATGGTATGATCATTCGTGTGTCGAGCAATCAATCATGGACTGGTTTTATATGGAAAAGCCAAAAATCTTAATGCAGTTTTAATACATAACAAAATTTTTAAAAAAGTAATTGGGTATTTGCTTTTTGTTGTAAAGCATTGGTTATATCATCCCAGATCAGGTTGGTTTAAAAATGAAAAAAACATTGGCTGTAAGTATTGTAAGAATAATATTAAGTACTGAAAAATTGTCCTAAAAATCTGAGATTCATTCCAAATGTTGCTAATTCTGTAATGTGCTTTGGTGCAGTGCTAGCAAGACCAGGATGTATCTAATACCTTTACTTAAAATATAATGTCACCCTTAGGCTGAAAAAAGGATTACAGGTTTTCCTTGGACTTAACCTAGGTGGCATAGATCAGATGACAAGAGATGTGAGGTCTCTCAATAGCTGCTTAAGAGCAACTAATAAATTGTTAACTCCCCTGTTAACATTGCTTGGGTACCCACAGCTTTTTGAGCCTTTTTGAGGAAGGCAAACTCTGAGTATAGAAAATGAATATCATGTGCCTTGCTTTTTCACAGTTCTGTTAGAAACCTAGGCTTTTGGCATTTATCTGAGATACCATGAAAACAAGACTGGAAAGATTTTGACATTTCATTTTCACTTTGACAGAAAGTTAACAAGGCTCTAAGGCAGTGGTTCTCAACCTTCCTCATAATATGACCCTTTAATACAATTCTTCATGTTGTGGTGATTCCCCAACCATAAAATTATTTTCGTTGCTGCTTCATAACTGTAATTTTGCTACTGTTACTGTGTTTCCCCGAAAATAAGATCTACCCAAAAAAAAAAAAAATAAGCCCTAGCAGGATTTCTATGCATTTGTTAAATATAAACCCTCCCCTAATGATAAGACCTAATAATGGCATAGCCACACCATGCATTTCAGCATGGAGTGGTAAGGAAGACTGGAATACCTTTTATCTGCCACAGCTCCTTTCTCCGAGCCATTCGCACTTGCGCAGGTGCGTGCGTGGTAACCACGGTAGCAGGCATCCTATTGCACACATGGGAACAGCTAGGGGAAAGGAGTTCACACATCACTAGCACCAGCCCCACCAACAAGGTCAGCTCCCCTGTCAGGTTCCAGAAGATGATGACTTAACTGTGTTTGAATAAATGTAGATTGTTGTATTATACTTAATAAAAATAAGACATCCCTGAGAATAAGCCCTAGTGTGTCTTCCTGAGAAAAAATAAACAGAAGACAGTGTCTTATTTTCAGAGAAACATGGTATGAATCATAATGTAAATAACCCATATGCAGGATGTATTTAGGTGACTCCTGTGAAAGGGTCATTCGACCCCCAAAGGGGTCACAACTCACAGGTTGAGAACCGCTGCTCTAAGGAAATGTTTTGGAATGTGGGTGGGCTCAGTCTTTTGGGTATATAGTCTGTGTAGTGTTGGTTATTATAAGCCAAGAATCTTTAAAAAGCGGAGAAGTTGACCCAGAGTGTGGAGTGTGTGCAGGAGTTCCTTTGCCTGTGGGAGCATTTTGTGCAGTCAGGTACCCAAGTGGATAAAGTGGCCTCTCCTAGGAGCCACAGGAGCCACATACAATATAAACTCAAGCCATATAGCAACAGATTAAAGGAAGAGAAATTTTTAAAAATATGATTGATTTAAACCAGGAGTCAGCAAATCAAAACCCACAGGCCAAATATGGCCCACTTTTGAGTTTTTTATATGTATTACAAGCCAGAAATGTTTTATGGGGGCTCTTTGGTTGGTTTGTTGGTTTTGGGGGGCCCAGGCTACAGTGCCATGACGTCAGCCCAGCTCACAGCAACGTCAAACTCCTGGGCTTAAGCAATCTTGCCTCAGCCTCCCAAATAGTGCCTACCACAACACTTGGCTGACTTTCCTATATTTAGTGGAGATGAAGTCTTGCTCTGGCTGGTCTTGAATCCCTGAGCTCAAGAGATCCTCCTGCCTCAGCCTCCCAGAGTGCTAGGATTATAGGTGTGAGCCACCATGCTTGGCCAGTTTTTACTTTCTTTAAATGGTTGGTGAAAAAAGTAAAAAAAGAATAACTTTGAGACATTAGAAAATTACATGAAATTCAAACTGAAGTTTTCTTGGAACCCAGAGACGCTAATTGATTTATGGACTATCTGGCTGCTTTCACACCATGGTATTGTGGAATAGTTGGGGTAGAAACTGTGGCCTCAAAGCCTAAAATACTTGCTGTCTGGCCCTTTAAGAAAAATTTTGCGGAGCACTAATTTCAGTGAAGCAATGAAGATCGTGGTGTGGATGACAGGGGAGCATCCACAGTCGGGAGCTGGCTTGGAATGAGCAGCAAGAAAATACACAGCAGTATGAAATCTAGGTCTCCTTGGGGATCCTCCAGACCCAGGGGCGGGGTTGGACACCATCCCCGTTCCTTCTGCTGGTTTCCTCACTTGGCTTCTAGGACGCCTCTGACTCTTCATTGCGCCCCTGCTCTCTGGCCTTTCCGCCTCTTTTGCTGGTTCCTCCTCATCTCTGAGACCTCTAAACATTAGCTGCCTCAGGGCTCAGCTGTTCCCCGTGTCTGTGCTAGCTCCCTAGGGTGCTCCAGGGGTTTGGGGTACTGGTGAAGCAATGTGACCATGAGGTGGCAGCAGCACACACAGGCTTTATTGGGTGACAGAGACACTGACAGGTTTGCAGAGGGAAGGTGGGGGTGTCCCTCATAGCAAGAGTCTGTCCAGAGGCCACACCTCCGCTCAGAAAGGAGGAGTAAGGGAAAGGGCAGCCCCCCCCCACCCCGGCCGCCCCACTGAGAGAAAGGGATTAGAAATGGGGCTTCTGTGTCTGGGTGATGTTCTTCAGTAGCACCATGGGGAGTCCCCCACCACCCACCGACCCCCGGGTCAGAGAGCCCCAAGGGCCAGGAGCAGCTTGAGGTCTTATAACCACAAGGCTCTTATCAGTGACCAGCCAAAGCTGGGAAGGCATGGTATGCAAAGGAGGCAGGCACTACATGACTAAAAATGTGCTTAAAATTTGTTTAAAATAGTTGGATATATATAGGCTGGGCGAGGTGGCTCACACCTGTAATGCCAGCACTGTGGGAGGCTGAGGTGGGTGGGTTGCTTGAGCTCAGAAGTTTGAGACCAGCCTGAGCAAGAGGGAGACCCATCTCTACTAAAAATAGAAAAATTAGCTAAGTGTTATGACAGGCACCTGTAGTCCAGGCTTGCAAGGCTGAGGCTGGAGGATCGCTTGAGCCCAGGAGTTTGAGACTGCTATGAGCTATGACATGGCACTCCACCAGGGCTGGACAGAGGGAGACTCTGTCTCAAAAAAAAAAAAAAATGAGAGAACAAAATAATTGGATATATTAAAACTTGAATTTGACCTTTGAGCTAACGAGTCTGTCTTCAATGAAGAAATAACGCTAGCGGCCATCTTTGACTCCTTTACATTCTCTAGATGATACTAGGTGATCTCACCTAGTTTTAAGGATTTAAATCCCAGCTCTGGGGTGATGACTCCCAAGGTAAGTCTTTAGTACAGACCTTTTCCTCCAGCTCCGCCCTTAAACCCAACTCAGCATCTCTGCTGGGTGTCTATTCATGCCTCAAACTTAACAGATTCAAACCTAGGGCTCCTAGTCTTCCCTCCCAAGCCAATCCCTCCTGCAGTCTTCACCATCCATTTCCAAGTCCCTCAGGCCTGAAATCTTGGTTTCCTCCTGCCACATCAAATCAGTCAGCCCTCCCAGTCAGCTCTGTCTCCAGAATAGATCTGGGGTTCGCTGACTCCTCCCCACCCAGAGCCACCACCACCTTGGCCCCAGCTATCACGATGCCCAGCCAGGATTATCTCAAGCTCTTCCTAACCGGTTTCTGTGTTTTTGCCCCCGCTTTGCCTACAGCCTTTTCTCAACTCAGCAGCCAGACTGATAATAACATAAAGCAAATCCTATAAGTCCTTTGCTGAGAACCCTCCGGTCACAAAAGTAAAAGCCTTTGCCAAGACCTACCAAGCCCTGTGTGACCTGGGCCCTGCTGCCTCTAACATTGCCTCCCGTGACAGCACCAATTGCTCGTCTTCAAACATGCCACACGCATTCCTGGCCCAGCCTTTGCAACTGCTGTTCCCTCAGACTAAAATGTCCTTCCCCAGGTGTCCATGTGGCTCCCACCCACGCTTCCTTGAGGTCATTCATCACCAGCCATTTTCGAAGTAAGGCCTGTCATGTGTCTGAGCTGGTTCCTGGACTGCAGAGCTGTAATTATTGCAACTAGTTAATTATTTTCACACTTGAGATCACCCGATCATACTATGTTTTACAATGGCAGGTTGTGCGTGTTTATTTTGAAACATTTGGACCCTTTCTCCCTCCTGTCGCATCTCTGTGCTATAACTCCTTGACAAACTATTAGAGACCGTGACAATTAAAGTAAGCAAATAATTAAAAACTCTTAAAATTTAACCTATAGGTGGCTGCATCTGCAGAAGGACTTGGGGGACGAACACTGAGGCCATTTGTCTCACATTGTATTAAACGTCCAGGGCTGCCGTAACAATGTGCCACGAACTGGGTAGCCAAAAACGGCAGAAATTTACTCTTTCACAGTCCAGGAGGCCGGAAGTCAGGAGGGCCGTGCTCCCTCTGAGAGTTCTGGGGGAGAATCTTTCCCTGCCTCTTACGGTTTCTGGGGCTCCTGTGTCTAGATGATGTTGCTCAGTAGCACCATTGGGAGTACCCCCGAGACATCAAGCCCCAAGGGCCAGGAGCGGCTTGGGGTCTTATAACTACAAGGAGCTTATCAGTGACCAGCCAGGGCATGGTGTACAAAGCAGGCAGGCTGTAAATGACTAAAAATTTGTTTTAAATAATTAGATACATAGGCCCGGTGCAGTGGCTTAGGCCTGTAACCCTAGCAGCCAGGAAAGGATGCATTGTCAACCAGGTCACCTGTGGCATCTGGGGTTCAATCTTCTGCAGGTTTCTGAGAGGCAGAGTAGAATATGAGCCTCAAAATTATTCCACCTGGGGCCGGTGGGAGCCGACCTGCCTCATTAAAGATTGAATTGTGAATTCAATCTGTGAATTGAATCACAGAAAAAGATGTACTGAAATACCCACCCCTGGTACAGCGGAATACAGAGTGTGAGCTTATGTAAGGATAGTGTCGTGGCAGATGTAACTAGTTAAGATGAGGTGGGCTCTTAATCCAGTGTGCCTGGTATCCTTACAAAGAGAACATCACGGTGAGGGACAGACTCATGGGGAGAAGATGGCCCTGGGAACACGGAGGCAGGCTGGAGTTATGCTGCCACAAGCCAAAGTGGGCCAATGGCCACCAGAAACCAGGAGGAAGCAGGGTAGAGCCTCCTCCACAGGCTTCAGAGGGAGGGCGGTCCTATCAACACCTGGATTTTGGACTGCTAGCCCCCAGAACTGTGAAAGAATAAACTTACGTTGTTTTAAGCCACCTGGTTTGTGGGCCTTAGTATAGAAGTCCTTGGGAAACTAGTATAAAATGTATTTACCAATGGCCTGTATGCTGTGAGGGCTGCCTCCAGCAGCCATCCCTGACACAGCTCTGTGGCCTTTGCAACCAGCTAGTCGTGACCCCAGGGCCAGGGAAAAAATAAACAACAGGCAGAGAGCTAGTTAAGAAGCCTTCAAGAAGCGTGTGCCCAGGTTTAGAACAATTTGCCATCAAATTCATAGCACGGATTGGTTTGCCTCCCATGCTACATACGATGAAGCTGCAGCTCTCCTGGAGAAGTGTGTCACGGAAACTTAGTCTGGAAAGAATCCGGTTAAATTAGCACAAGCAATTCTTGATTAACCCAAGAGGAGGAGAACCAGAAGTTCCTGGATAGATGTAAGTGAGATGTGCTCCCCAGACTGGTTTTTGCCACTCTTGAAGCTCAGGACACACCACCCCAAAATATGACTGTAGGAGATCAGAATTTCATACCCCCAAAATATACTTCTTTGACATATTTTGAGCTTATTCTGAGAAACTGCAGACACAAGAATAGTTCTGAACAGCTGCCTTTTTCTAAAGGAAATTTACATCTATAAGGGGAATGTGTGTTATTTAGTAGTAAAATATCTGTATAAGGAAGAGGGTTGCTTTTATTAATACCGGACTTTTAAACATGACTTTTGTTACCTGAGAGACTTCATCTAGGTGACAGGACGTTTACTCACCGCACAATTCCTCCCCTCACACTTGTATACCTCCCCTCACTCCAGCAGGGGCTGGGAACCTACAGCCTTAGAGTCACATGTGGCCCTTCAGATCCCTCAACTGAATCTAAATTTGGGTTCAGTTAAAAGCATCCAGAAGTACCACCCCAAGGCCACAGGTCCCCCATCCCACTGGCCCTTCTTTGAATCTCTTGTGTTATGGAACTCCTAGGCCTATGCACATAATTAAACAGTTTTTCTTTTGTTAGTCTGCTTACTGTTGGCTTATTTTATAGACTCAATTATCAAATCTTCAGAGAGTGGACAGAAAGTTTTACTCTCCCCTACTCCACCTCCCAGACAATAGCTCTTCACCTGAACTGTCAAAACAGTAGAAATCAACCGAGTAGAAGCCACCAGGGGTGAGGAATAAAATGGCAGATAAAAGAGGGAGATGGGGAATTGTCCCACCCTCTTGCTGTAAGAAGCTGCAGAGATCGTGGCAGCAGCAGTGAACATTTCCCATGCCATCGCCGTATGGCAGGCACTACTCTGAGTGTTTCACACAGACTCGTATCCTTCTAATAACAGTCTGAGCTCTGTCTTCTTACAGAGTAGAAATTAGTCCATGAGGGACAAGGAGTCCATCTGGACAAGCCAGACGTTCTGACTCCCACTCCAGAATTCATCACACTATCCAGGCTTTCTTCTCAGCCCTGAAAAATGGTCCTTCGTTCGCTACTATAGTTCCCCAGATAATAGTATTTTAAAACTAATTTCTCATGATGGTTTTTGAAACAGGTTCTTCAAACGTCACCCTGAAGTGGGGGGAGCAGATATCTTTCCCTAATCTCTTTCTCTTTATAGCTGGCACATTCTTTCACTTCAAAAGGTTTAATTTTTTATTTCACCATGTATTCAAAGAAAAACAGATCCCAAATGCCATTTTTTCACAATTTACTTCAAAGAATAGATTTGAAAAATCACACTCCTCCCTATTAACCCAAAGGAAGCTGAGGTTGTACAATGATGCTTTTGGTCTCAGGTGAATCTTTTATTATTTCAAATTGAGACAAACATTTTTTTTCAAAGACAGTAGCACAGTCATTGTCACAAGCATGTTAATATGTCTATTTTGCAAGAAAGAATATACTACAAGTCGTGCTATTCATTTTTTCAATAGCATTCTGGCAAAAAATAAAGACATTTCCAATTGTGTCAAACATTTAGTGAATAATGAGTTCTACTCTCTGCCTTTGGGTAAATAAATGGTGCCTCTCAGTGAAGTGCTAGAAAATACACGATGTGAGGGCTGCTTCTTAACACTGCCCATTGCTCCAACAACCATTAGCCTCTTTTGCTGAACTTCTCAGCTATTTTCTGTAGCTCCAAATCCATTGCAGCCAAGTTCTCAAGTTCTTTTTCCTGGAGAATACAGAAGAGTGAAGGTATGAGATCCAGAATCAATTTGTTTTGCCATTGTTTGAAGGAGTATGAACGAGAAGAGGAATTTTATGATATGTTAGAAACTTCGTGAGTCAACCCTACAGCAGTGGTGCTCAAGGCATCACCAGCATCATCAAGGGAACTTGTTGCAAATGCAGATGCTT
>NW_003852420.1:9831084-9838942 GCF_000181295.1 Otolemur garnettii
TGCCCAGGCAGCACCCAGGACCAATGAGACAAAAATCTCTGGGGACAGGTCCCAGACACAGTAACTTATAAGCTGTCCAGGTGATCCCAATGTGTGGCTGGTGCTGCAAAGCCCTGAAGAGGAACGTGGACAAGGATGTGGACAACGGCTCAGGTTGAAATAGGCCCCAGAAGTGGTGTCTACCCCATAACGAAGGCACTTTTCTCATGGTCGTTAATCCCCACCAGTTCCTTCCTATGAATATCAGTCTTAAACATATTAACATTGACCACAGGACGTTAATTTCAAACAAAAGCCCCACACCTTACCTCTTCCTCTGTCAGAACTCTCTGGTCAGCCCTGTCCTTTTCATTTTCTGCCTCATGGTGTAGGTTCATCGGCTCCTCAGAATCATAGAAATCTGGGAATTCAGCTGCTTTCTTCCTGTAGTGAAGGAGCTGGTCCAGTTCAGCCACTCGGTCGTACTGTCTTTTCAGATCCAGCTTGGGGGTCCTGGCAAGGTTTCTCTTCTGGTAGCCCCAATTCACATCCTCCGAGAAAGGCTTTTTCTCCCACCAGTCGTAGTTGTATTCCGGGAAGAAATTTTTCTCATTCAAGGTCTGCCCATTTTCCTCTTCATCTTCAAGAAAATTGTCACCCAGGTTGTCTTTTCTCTCAAAATGGCTGCCCTTCCACTGGACAGGGTCGTAGTACGGGTTGAGCAGCTCCCCTAATCGCTTCCTCTTTTCAGCGTTGTGACGGGGGGCGTACTGCCTGTCTTGAAGCCTGGCTTCCTCCCTGTTTTCTTCAGCGTCTTGCAGGTCTTCCTGCTGCCATCTCCCTTGGGCCCCTTCCTCACCGTAGTTGAGGTAATGTCTGTCCAGCTCTTTCCACTCATCTTGTGGGCGCCTCCGGGCCTTGTCCAGCTGGCTTTCTTGAGCACGACGGTAACCCTCACCTAAGAACCTTTTCTCTTCTCTGGTTTCAGGCATGGAATAGGCACCTGGCTCCCCACCCCTGCCTCTGTGAGGACGTCCCTTCTCCCCCTCACGGCCCTGCCCTTCCTCCATTTCTTCATTGTATTTGTGCGCCATATTGTCAAGCTCTGAGCTGGGATGGTCTCTCTTGTCCTCCTTGTCCCAACTCTCCTCACCATGAGGCCTTGGATCCCTGTACTCTTCACTCCCTCTGCCCCCATGTCGTTCCCCCTCCAGTTGCTCTGGGGCCTGGACACCTGGATAACTTCTCTCTGCCTCCCCATATGCAGGTTCTTCCTCTGAAGCCTTGTACTGGCTTGAATGCTGGTCCCTCTTTTCCCCTAAACTGGCAGTGCCCAGACCTGACTTCTCAGATTCCTCAAAGGGGTGTCCCCTTTCCTTGGAGGGAGGACTCCCTGCTTGAGGAGCCCTGTCAGGCCTGCTTCTCCCATGGTGGTGTCTGGGCCTCGTGCGTCGTTTGGCCACCTCGGACGGAACGTCCTCCTCACTTTCCTCAGATTCTTCCTGGCTTTGGGGTTGGCTCTTGGACTCTTGGGGGAGATTTTCCTGACTCCCTGTCTCCTCTCCACTCTCCTGGCTGCTCTTTTCCCGGCTGTGTGTCTTCTCAGAATGCCCAGTAGAGCGTGGATCAGATCTGGCCGCTAATTCCTCTTTTTTCGTCGCCAAAGCCTGGTTTCTTTTGTTGAGAAAAGCATTCTGTGTTTCTCCTGGCTCCTCGAGATGTTTCTCATCACTGCCCTCTTCCCCATGCTCCACTTTCTCATACTTCTCTCTCTCCACTTCTTCCCTGTTGCTCTCCTCAGAAGGGTGTGTCTTTGTTTCTTCGGAGACTTGGCCGTCAGAGGGGTGAAGGCTCCCCTGTGGCTCCCCTGCTCCCTCTCGGCTGTGCCCGCCTCCCTCTGCCCCTTTCTCTGTGTCCACCAATGTCAGGCCCTGGACGTTCTCCTCCCCTGGGGCTCCTGCTTCCTCGCTGCTGGGGGGCTTGTGGGCAGCCAAGGCATCAACTGGGTCTCTTAACAATCTTACTTCAAACTTTGTGTTTTCGTTTTCACTTTCCTCTTTGTCTCTGAGCTCTTTTCCACCTATAATGAAAATAACCATAAGCATAACTCCAGAATTGCTTGTGGTTCAATAAGCATCAGCCTTGGTAATCACTACAAATCCCGAGGACACCTCAGTAATTGTTTTTTTAGAGATAAGATCCTGCTGTGCTGCCCAGGTGGAGTACAGTGGTATCCTCACTTTCCCTGTAGCCTCAAAGTCCTGGGCTCAAGTGCCCCTCCACCCCAGCCCCTCTGGTGTCTGAGACTACAAGCACACACCACCATAGCTAGCTATTTATGTTCTATTTGTGGAGATGGGGGTCTTGTTATGTTTCCTAGCTCGGTCTTGAATTCCTGGCCTCAAGAAATCCTCCCTCCTCAGCTTCCTAAAGCACTGGAATTATAGGCATGAGCCACCAGGCTCCACCTTGAATAATTTTTTTAATTAATGAAGAATACACTCAGATTCCTTTTAAAAACAAATACTACAAAAGCCTCTTGGCTGGGTTTAAATCAAATAATAAACTCTCGATGTTTTTATGTTTTCATAATACTCAACTCGCGTCTCTCACTTGCATGATCTATCAATGGTCAAATTGTATCCATATACAGATTTATGAAATATTACAATCTTCAACTAGAAGGGATCTGAGAACTCTAGGCCAGTCTTCTCTTTTTGCAGATGCAGAGGACATCGAGTGTCAGAGTAGTATAATTCAGGCCCATTCTTACCATCTTCACTCTAAGTGGGGCTTAAAAAGTTAGCATTGTGTGAATGGCTCTAACTATTATCGAGCTAAATAAAGTTAAATAGCCAAAACAGGAAATCCCAAGATTCAAAGAACAATTTGCACATTTTAAATTATTGCCTTATATCCCACTTTTATTATCCAATCAACTGTGTAGACCCACTTCAGCAGTAAGTGACAATATAACTTGGTAATTGGTAATAAGAAGGGTGTATTTCTTTCTTCCCCGAGAAAACTACACAGCAGTGGAGAGGACCACTTCTTTCTTCACTCAGGTCCCATCCTCCCAAAGTGTTCTCAGACGCTGAGCATAAACTTCAGGACACTGAGTCATCTTTCTGTTTCCTGAGTCAGCAGTAGATGGTGTAACTGATATTTTAACTGGATGCTGTTCTCTCCCACCTTTTCCAAATATCAAGAATTTTTTACTAAATCCTCCTTAACTCAAGAGCATCCCATGAACGGAGGCAGACAGTTAACACTCAATTGTTAGCTGGGAGGGTTTGGATTTCAATTTCACTGAGTTCAGATAGAATGGCTGAAGCCAAGGTCACTGCAGGAGCCACTAGCCCTTTGTAGCTACTGAGCACTTGACATGTGGCTGGTCCAAACTGAGACATGCTATCCATGTCACAAACACACCAGATTTCTAAAACTCCCTATGAAAAAAATGCAAAATCAATTTTTGGTATCAATTACCAAAAAGATAATATTTATTATCATGTTGAAAAGATAATATTTTACATGTATTGAATAATATATATTTCAATATATAGATTGGCTATATATACATAATATGTTAGATAAAAATAAAAGATATTATTGAAATTAATTTCACCAGTCTCTTTTGACTTTTTAATTGTGGCTACTGTAAAATTTAAAACTGTGTTTGTGGCTCATGTCATCTTTCTATTGACGTGTACTGATGACTCATTTTGAACTGATACTTACAGAATAGAAAAAAATTGATCTGTTTTGTAAAAACATCCAAGAAATGGTGGACTGGCTGTACTTGTCTACTTAAAGCCCAGTCTGGCATGATGATAATATTCTCATACTTACAAGGCAAAGTATGAGAAAGGTCCCTGACCTTTCACACCCAGACACCTGAGGGCTGGTCCACCTGTCACCAGTCCTTTTAAGAGCCAGTGGTGGTATGTACAGCACTGGGGCAGAGCTAACCAAGTGGGCACGGGTAAGCAGGGGGGCGTTAAGTAGTGCTATTAACTAAACATTTGCGCATCCCCCAAATTCATATTCATTGAAGTAATCCCTAATGTGATGTTATATGAAGGTGGGGCCTTTGGGAGGTAATTAGGTCATGAGGATGCAACCCTCATAATGGGATTAGTGCCCCAGTAAGAGGAGATGAGAGACAGAAAGAGAGAGACAGAGAGATGATCTTTTCTGTCACAGGTAAGGAGACTGTGAAAAGGCAGCTGTCTATAAGCCAGGATGTGGGCCCTCAACAGACACTTGAACTTGGATTTCCAGCCTCTACAAATGTGAAAAATAAATGTTGGTTGTTTAAGCCACCCAGTCTATGGTATTTGTTACAGCAGCCTGAGCTAACAGAGGCAGATACGGATGTCACACTGAGAGTTAGCTGAAATATTGCTGATCAGCCAAGACCTCAGCTTCTGGAGCCTCTGTCCTGCTGCCTACAGGCTTATGGGATCTTAAGTGCCGGAAACAAAAATATTTTTATTTTTTCCCAGTTAACAAATGTACTGCCCAGCTCAGCGCCTGTGGCTCAAGCGGCTAAGGCGCCAGCCACATACACCTGAGCTGGTGGGTTCACATCCAACCTGAACCACCAAACAATGATGGCGGCAACCAAAAAATAACCAAGCATTGTGGCCAGTGCCTGTAGTCCCAGCTACTTGGGAGGCAGAGGCAGGAGACTCACTTGAGCCCAGGAGCTGGAGGTTGCTGTGAGCTGTGATGCCACAGCATTCTACCCAGGGTGACAGCTTGAGAATCTGTCTCAAAAAAAAAAAAAATGCACTGCCTATAGCAGCTTGTACCTGACGCTTGGTACTTTCTTCCTAAATTTAGCTTTAAGCTCCCACAGGTGAGATTGGAAGAGGGCTGCTATTAGCAGGACACAGTCATTATCAATCTGTAAAACCAAAGTGGGAAGCTTGGCAGCACCCATAGCTCAGTGGGTAGGGCACTGGCCATATACACTGGGGCTGGCGGGTTGGAACCTCGCCTGGTCCTGCTAAACAACAATGACAACTGCAACAAAAAAAATAGCTGGATGTTGTGGTGGGTGCCTGTGGTCCCAGCTACTTGAGAGGCTGAGGCAAGAGAATTGCTTAAGCCCAAGAGTTTGAGGTTGCTGTCAGCTGTCATGCCATGGCACTCTACCGAGGGTGACATAGTAAGATTCTGTCTCAAAAAAAAAAAAAAAAAAGTGGGAAGCTCACTCTTACTTTCAAGCAAAAAGGAGAAAATGCACCTAACGATCATGCTGCAAGGATGACCAGATCAACACTGATCAAAGAGACTCTTATACTTACTAAGAAATTAGACTCTTGAAACCATAAAACAATGATTCTTCCCTACTCCCCAAATAGCCATTCACTGGTGAGTAGAAGCTGACTCAGAGACATTCAGGAGAGAGTGGAAGTGGAGATGGGCTTGGGGTAGGACAGAGGCTCTACGAAGAAATTCATTCACCCAGTTGACCAAAAGTTTTACCAGTCTTTACCAGTTTGATCAGTCTTCCGATCAGCTGCTCCCCAACAGAGAGAAAACTAAAACAATCGGTAGGCCATTTACGTGAGTTCCATTCAACCTAAACAGCATTTTTAGCAAATTTGAATTCAGAGGCATTTAAATACTTAAACACCAGAAGATGTTGCTTGAAAATAAAAATTTTAGCTTCTAAAAAAAAAATTAACTTCTTCTTTAAAAATCCCAAGAATGGTAACAGAGTTTGTATTCTCCACAATAGAACTAGAGCTGAGAAATACCTGCTTCCCCTCCAAAGGGACGCATGCTCTCCGGGGTGAGGGACCTCCTGTCCAGCCTAAACCTACTCCTTAGTTTAATCTGTGTGGCGAGCTCTGGCCTTAACCACAGAGAAGAGAGGGCTTAGACCTTCTCCTTTTCAGCATTCCATCACCCTCTGGGCACAATGTTTCCAGGGTTCTTATAGACTTGGGCCATTTGGTTTTTATTGGTTTCCCTGGGGCCCTCTTAACAGACGTCAAAAGACCCCAGAACACAATCAGTAAGGAGCAGAAGCTGGAATCGCTATGCCACAGACTAAGGGCTAAGAATCGTGTCTGGATAGGCAGGCAGAGACAACTTCCCTTAAGCAATCTTAGGAAAAGGATCTTTGCGGTGACCAAGATCTGCCTGCAGTGTGGGAACACTTACTTTTCTTCAGGACTTGTCGGCACTCGGGGGTGATAGGTGGGGCATTGGACTTGGACAGGGCATTTGAGAGGACCTCGATGATGCAGCGTGTCACCTGCAGGAAAACCAGAAGCAGGTTGGAAAAGCTGGTGTCACTGAGATGACAGATCATTCAACTCAGAGGTGATGTCAAGGGAGATTTGATGATGCGGCCTGTACTGATGCAGGATCCTTAGGAGAGGAAGATAGACTCACAGACTGTGTTGAAACTCCCCAGCCTCTGCACAGAACAATGCAAGAGGTATTGAGTTGAAATTACCCTGAGAAAGGAAATAAACACTCACTTCTGAACCAGTCAGAGGGAAATACTATGACCACACAGCCATCCTCAGGGGTGCGGACCCAATCAGAAAGCACCTGGGAGCTCAGCACCGGAGCGGCAGCCACTGTTCCCCTCCTCTCAGGGATGAAAACCCAGCTTTGAAAGACTAAGCTGTGTTACTTTATTCGTTTGTGTGAGCGTGTGTGTTTGGTTTGGGATGACAGTAGGAGAATCTTGAGTCTAGATTCTAAAACTGACATTTGAACTTACCATTTCTTCACTGCGGTTCCTGTTATCCACCGGCATGGAACTGACAGCTTCGAAGGAAAGAAGGAACAGGAAATGGCTTGAGTTGATTTCTGGAAATTGTGCAAATCCAAACTCACAGAGCTCCCCCATATTAGGTAGAGAAAGGGGCAGAATCAGCTTACACACACATATGTATACACACACATAAACATGGTTATTGTCACCTAGCCATGCCCTAAGTATGTTTGGAAATAAATGCCACCTTCTATCCAGCATAAATCAAATCCAGACCACAGACAAGGGGAGCTTTGGGTACTGGGAAAGGTTCTGCTTCTTCATCTGCATGCTGGTTAGTTACATGGGTGTGCTAGTTAAGCTGCAGACTCATGATCTGTTTCTATTTATAAACAGATTATATTATACTTTATATTATACTTCAATAAAAAGTCCACAACACACTAAGTCTAAATACAGCCACGGTGTCCTCCTTAACCTTTCACCCCTGCCTACCCCAAATGGGTAAAGATCTGTGGCTCCCTCTGCCCATCCCTGTTCCCAAGAAAGTCTTCCTCTCAAGACTAACTTCCTTTACAAAAACATGGTTACGACTCTTCCTTAATGAATTACCTTATTGTTGACCCCCAAGGCCTTTGCCTGGACAAGCTGGCTCATGCATCTGCACCAATGTTGTGTTTCCCTTTACCCCACCATCGTCTCCAACCATGTAAAGAACAAGGGAGGAAGTAATTCTCCCCAGGCTCCATAATGTCATGTGCAAACTGAAGTTTAACAACTGATTTAGGAGAGTATTTTAAAAGGAAAAAATTTAATTTATTTAAATAAAATTGCATGAGATTCTGTTATCTCAAAACAGTGTTTGAAGTGGCTTAGAAAACGCTTCAGGCAATTTTAATCTTCTGGTGGCATTTCTCTCCCTTTCCAGGCTGCTTTGATTCTCTTATTTTCACTTTTACTTTATTCTGTCTGATCACTTTCAATTAGAACAGCCCAAAGCACATACATATAAAATGTAAGTCCATCTCTACAGTTCTCTGGGCAGTCCCTGGAGTAGAGAACTGCTATTACGGTGGGAGAAGTTCAGTGGAGAAAATTATTCTAGGTTCTTGTGACAACGGAAGCTCTAGCTGG
>NW_003852420.1:9839142-9870487 GCF_000181295.1 Otolemur garnettii
TAAACATCCCTCACCCCAAATCAATTACATATCTTGGGGCTCAGCATAGAAATAAGACATCTATTTTATTTACTCACTTTAGTAAATTTTCCTTTTCAAAACATGGCCTGGAATTGATTTCAATTGTTTCAAGAGGCCCACAGGTATCCAGCCCATTTAGAATTATTTAAAAATGCTTGAGAAATGACATTTGAAGACACTAAGTTCTTCCTAAAATGCAGGCCAGACAAGATCTGGATGACCTACTTTATACCCAAGGCCCCCCAATATGCTGGGCTGTTCTTTTATACCCCAAATGACTATTATTTGAGACCACACCCACTTTAACACACTTTCTCTTTATAGCTGGAAAAAAGTGTTTTCTGGAAAGAAATAGCTATAAGAAAATTAATCCCTAATAAATCAGAAGGTGCCTTTTAAAAATCCAGCTTTCCTAGACCTTCTTTGGTAAAGCAGTTTCTTGGCAACAGTTTCTGGTTTTTTTTTTCACAAATGTAAAATAGATGCTTTTCTTAACTCCTGGTGTTGCCAACGTATTAACAGCTATTAGATTTGATGGCAGAGAGTTTTATTACTGTAGACAATTTGTAACATATTTACTATTATAGAACAATTCTATTTCTCTGATTGGGGCTCTTCAGATCTCCTTTTGATGGAAAGGAACTAGTTCCTGCTTATGAAAGCACATTATAAATCTTAGTGAGACATCTGAGGGCCACTGCCTTTCTTTCAGTAGAATCTTTCAATTGAACCGCTTAAGAAGAGTCAATAGCCAAGGAATATTGACTTCCCTTAAGCAGTTCAATGTATTCTTTATACAGTCAGATTCAGAAGGCAGAGAAGAAAATCTAATGCTCATGTTAGAAGTGAAGTAGTCAGGAGGGAAGGGGGTCTTGGTGTGTGCCACATCTTTTGTGGGCAAGACACGATTGTAAGAGGGATTTTGCCTAACAAATGCAATCAGTGTAAGCTGGTTTCTTGTACCCTCGATGAATCCCCAACAATAAAGTAAAATAATAAAATAAAACATCTTTCAAATTAAAAAAAAAAGAAGTGAAGTAAACAAATGGTAGAAAATTTAGCAAATACTAGATTAAATCTGAGAATAACTTGTAAAGCATTAATCTCTCATTAAGACTATTGAGGTTCGATCCCAGATTTATTAGTAAAATATAGCTATAGAATACATTAGGCAAGCTCTTTTGAACGCAGAATCTTACCTGGAATAATAGGGGTATCATGTGGCTACTTCACTTATATTAATTTTTAGAGTGCACAGTAGCTACCATAAAAGGTTGTGGCTCTCCCTCCAGAAGATCTTCTGGGTAGGAAATAAACTGGATGGTTTCTTAAGGTTTCCCCTGGCCCTGTGATTTTGCAAACAACAAACTCTACTTGAAAGCTGTTATGTCTTATGGCCAGGGGCTGGGGGTTGGTGAGAATGAAGTAGTGACTACTATAATGGATAGAGGGCATCTTTCTGGTGTGATAAAAATGTTCTGAAATTTGATAATTGTGATGGTTACACAACCTGTGAATTTACTAAACAACCGCCGAATCCAACCGCTTTAAAAGGATGGAGTTTATGGTGTATGAATTATACCTGAAAACAAAAATTTTAAAGAGTATCATGTCTCCATTTAGCTGCTGTTAAGGTATGAACCTTTATTTAAAATATTCTCTAACTTAAAAGATCTATATTTTACCACTAATAGTTAAATAAGTCTTACTAATGTCATTGTTTTTGTGCTCTATAGCACAAGGAATAGTATATATTTTAACCTCTTAAGTCTTTTCTGAAAGTGTTTTGGCCAGAAAGAATTCTAAACTATTCATTTAGTTTTCTTTAATAAAATTAAGAACATTTATTGTCCATATGTAAGAATGGCAAGGATTTTAGAAAATTCTGAATGTATGTAGCTTGCAGTAAAATAAATTACCACTGGCTTTCATTTTGTCTCTACATTTTGGATATAGTAGTTGCTGTCAATAAAAGCTTCACATTCATGGATGGCGCTATTTCAATTCTTGTTAGGAATCTCAATCTCAGATAGGAACAGTTTCCTGAAGATCATTAAAACAGCCAAGGAAAATCACTAGTTTAATTTGGTGGTAGTCTACTCTCTTCTGAAAAGTCTCGATACTGACTTCAACACACACACATATTTTCAAATCTTCAGAGATAATTTCTTTTCTTAGACACGCAGAGAAGTTTGAAAGATTAATCCCACAATCTTCCACACATGAAAAGAAACTCTCAAAAATATCCTCCTAAATTGACTAAAATAAGTTTTCACTACTCCAAAGATACTTCTGTGGTTATTTTTATATCAGTTATTTTCCTGGAGTACAAAAGTTAAAATATCTACTGCACTTTCCATTCATAACGTAAAAAAAGAATTAACTAGAGTGCAAAATCACCGTTCTCTAGCGTTGGAAATACAAAACACGGAAATATACTATTTTTAAACCAGCACACACTTATACCTGAGCAGACACACACACGTATGTTACATGCGAACATATTAAAAGATGCATCTTCCTTACACATGGGCTTACTTTTATTTCATCCTGTTTATAGAATGAAGGAAATGATGCAGATACCAACTAATATCATACTATATGTATTCCTGCCAGCTTGTAGTCACTTGGTTTTTAAAAGCCAAATAGATGCAGAATTAGATTACAACAGGATCTCTCTAGACGGACAGCTAGAGCGTGACATCTGAGAATTGAGCACAAAATGTGGGGTTTCCTTGGAGGTGTGGCCCATTTTCTTACTATCTACAGAAAACCCTCAGATAAGAAAAGACTGAAATGCTCCCGGTTGGGGTAGGGAGCCCTATGGCTTTTTCAGAGTCAAAAGGGGGATGGCGGGGAGGGGAGATGGAGTTGAAGGGAAGGATCCGGGAGAGAAGAAATGAAGATCCTCAAGCCGGAGAGAAACGTGCCACTCCACCCTCCCTCCCCCGGCCCGCCGGGAGCCGGGAGCCGCGCGCAGGCCGAGGCCGGCGCTGTCCGCGGTGCTGAGCAGCCGCCGCGCCCACTCACCGGCCAGCGCCGCCGCTCCCAGGAAGCCGAGAAGCACCGCCAGCTGCATGGCCCGGATCGCCCGCCCGCGCGCAGAGCAGGATGGCGGCTGGACAGCGCGGCGAGGTGCCCGAGGACGGCGAGACGGAGACGCCCGGGAACCAGCGCGCGCCCGGGTCCCCGCGGAGTGCCGCACTCAGCGCAGGCCCCTCTCTTTTAAAGGGCAGGCGGGGGCCGCAGGGCCGGGAGGGGCCGGCAGCCCGGAGCGGCGCCCCCTAGCTCCGCTCTGACGTCACGGAGCGCCCCCCTCCGCCCCGGGCGGCCGCGCCAGCCGGCGGAAATTTACGCCAGTCCAGTCTCCGGGGTGTGCGTGGTCGGTCTGCGGCGGGGCGAGGCGGGGGTGGGCAGGGGGGAGTCCGCGGAGACGCAAGATCGGAGACCGGGGAGAGGAGGGAGGCCCTGCTTAGACCGCCTGCTCCCCGTCTCCCCCGCACACACCTCCAAATCTAAAAACATGTGTTTGTGGCTGTGCGTGAGTGTGGGCCTGTGCGAGTGCATGCGTGACTGAATGTGTCTGCGTCTCCACCACCCAGCTGAGGAAGAGACTCCGGCTAACGGGAGAGGACTAAACCGTCGCTCTGGGAAAGTGGCAGAGAGCGATGGCTTTAAAAATAAAAGGTGCAGCCAGAGAATATGGGACCTGCTGTTCCTTGAGACTTTTCGCCCTTATATCTATCTACCTAACCATGATTCTACCTGAGAATCTATTCTTCACTGTCTCTCTCTCTCTCCATCTCCACTTCCCCCACCCCTCTCTGAATACATAACATATACACACACGGCTTTAAAAAAAAATCTGTTAAAAGAGCAATGGGGTTACTATAAAATTCCCCATCCACCTCTAATCTGATTTTCAAATTTCCCAATTCCTCTCTACAGTCAACGGAACTCAACCACTTTCTGTGATTTGTGTCTAATGTATTTTGGAATATACTCGTTAACAGCTGCTACTTCTTTCGAAAGGCTGCACTGTGTAACAATGAATGGATACAATACAATTTGTGTAACCATTCCCCTTTCTGACGGATATTTATTTAGGTTGTCGGCTTTGGTTTTTAATTGCTTGTTTACAACACAGCCATAGTCTCAGGAGTGGACAGTGGAGTAACCTGCCTATAGGAGCTAGTACATCCGCAAGCCCTGGGCATGCTGTTTTGTTTTAAAATTGAGATGGAAAAATATCTTGTATTACGTGTGATAAAAAGGTGAGAATACTTTCCAGAATATTTTTGACATTGGTTTTCTCAGCCTAATGAGGAATCAGAAAGAAGAAGCGAACAAGTACCCTGTACAGAAAATGAACAATCTTCTCTGATCCACAGGCTTTGGAGAACAGAGTGAGACTCCATTTGGGGTCTCTTCATTCAGGAAATGAAGAATGTCTGTAGGCAAAGCTCAAAGGAAATTTCAGTTTCCTTTTCCTGAAAATTAATGAGGCTCAACAAATTCTATTTGCATGTGCTGAGTGGATGGCTACATCTTTCTGAGAAGATTGGGGATTCGTTTTTCACCAAGACTGCAGCTAGAGAATGTTTTAAAAAATAGTCTAAAAGGGTATTCGCGGAACAACTGGTAATATTTAAATGAGATCTCCCTGTATATGTATTACTTAATCCTAAGGTATTAGTGTTATTTTCCTGATTTTGAAAATTGTACTGTGATTATGTAAGAAAATGTCCTCCTGTAAAACCCCTAATCTTGAACGTTAACATACACATTTTTGAAAAGTAATGAGACGTGAAGAAAAGAAAATGTCCTCATTTTTAGGAAACACAGATTAAAGTATCTATTCTAGAAGTAAAAGATTATCATATGTACAACTTCCAAATTTTTACAAAAAATATAAGTGTAGACAAAAGAGACTGCTAAGTCAAGAGAGGCAAAATGGTAACATTTGGGGAGTTGAGGTGAAAGATGTATGGGAATTTTCATTGTATTTTTCTAAAATTGTAAGTCTTTTAAAACAAAGAATATTTTGGGCACAAGAGTCTATTTACAACCTGTGTAAAGCACTGAGAAGGAAAAAAAAAAGCTGTTGAATGAGGGCCCTTCTTTGGATATGGAACTGCCAGAAGTTTTTTCTCCACTGTTGAAATTGTTTAAGAGTTCCAACTGTTCTTTAAAATGCACCAACTGCCAAACATTCTTTAAAATTGCCACTTTCCAGGAGCATCTGCGTTTTAGTTTTTCAGTGATTTCCCTTTCTTCTAGATCCCTTGGAAAGTGTGAAATTAAACAATGTTAACATTATCTTGGGGCTTCTCCCACAGTACTCGGACTGACTTTATTAACATAAGAAAACTGTTTTCATTATTATCAATTAGATCAAAGGGGGAGGGGGAGACAGCCCTGGACTGTACCACATTCAGACTTTGCTTTTAAATTTTTCATTATTTTATAAACTTTTAATATGATTTTTCGTTTAACATTTAAATCTCTGCGTACCACAAAAAAAAAGTCATCAAGACAAGCATTTCTCGGGTATTCTCTCAAAGGGAAATGAAGGAGAGAAATCAATATTTTCCTTAGGAACAAGTGCTTAAAGTAAACATGGCATGGGATAGGGTAGGATAGGGTAGGGATAGGGGTAGTTATATTTTCCTACCTATATTTTCTGAGCAAGCAGAACAGAGGAAGGTGAGACTACCCGCAACTGCGAAGGAGAGAGGAAGCAAGTGCGCCCCCTGGAGCCCACAGACAGAGGCCCCTGAGTAGGAGCAGGCACTTTTGCCAGCTAGGTAGAAGGATTTGGGGCTCTGGGGAGCTGGACTCACAGAAGAGAAGCAGGCACTGCTGGAGATGCAATCCCCACCACATTGTCCTGGGAATGTTTTCTGACGGAATCATCCTTTCCCTCCTGATTTACAATGTCATTTTGAAAAAAATACCCAGAGTCCATATACACATGAGTATGTTGCTAGACTCTTCCAGAACATCAGTCTATTTCATTTTATTGGACTGTTTGTCCCTTTGGGAGCAGTACCACACACTTCCTCTATCATCATATCTTTTTCATTTTGTTTTGTTTTGAGATAAGGTCTTGCTCTGTTGCCTGAGCTAGAGTATGGTGGCCTCATCATAGCTCACAGCAACCTCAAACTCGTGGGCTCAAGCGATCCTCCTGCCTTAGCCTCCTAAGTAGCTGGGACTACAGGCACATGCTACCATATCCAATTAAATTTTTTTAATTTTTGTAGAGATAGGATCTCACTATATTGATGAGGCTGGTCTTGAACTTTTGACCTTAAGCAATTCTCCTGCCTCAGCCTTTTAAAATGCTGGGATTACAGGTATGAGCCGCTGTGCCTGGCCTACCATTGTATATTTTTAATAAGTCTTGATATCTGGTGGAAAGAGATCTCCCCCACCTTGTGTTTCTTCAGGAGGGCATTGGCCATTCTTGGCCCTTTACATCTCTATGCAAATCTTGGAATCAATTGTCATGCAAAAGAAACTTGTTAGGATTTTGATAAGAATTACATCAAATCTACAGATCAATTCAAAAATAGCTGGCATCTTTACAATATTGGGCAGACTTAGGTTTTTTTTTTTTTTCTTTTTAAACAGAGCCTCAAGCTGTCACCCTGGGTAGAATGCCGTGGTATCACAGCTCACAGCAACCTTCAACTCCTGGGCTCAAGTGATTCTCCTGCCTCTGCCTCCCAAGTAGCTGGGATCACAGGTGCCTGCCACAACGCCCGGCCATTTTTTGGTTGCAGCCATCATTGTTGTTTGGCGGGTCCGGGCTGGATTCGAACCTGCCACCTTAGGTGTATGTGGCTGGCGCCTTAGCCACTTGAGCCACAGGCACTGAGCCAGACATAGGTTTTTAATTCCTAATAATGTTCTGGATTTAATTTTACCTTAAATATTACAAAATAGCAGGGAAAAAAAAGACACTGGATCTTCTCTCAGTATCTCTCCAGAATACTCTCAAAGAATTAAGGAAATGAATAGATCTCTTTTCGGAACTAAGGTTTAATAAACCGTAGTTTTGTACGTGACTCCTGAAATAGGTTATCCATCAGGATCTAGCCTGGAAAATGAAACCAACAGGGGAAATTTGATACAGAAAATAATGCGCATGGATTAGAAAAGTTGAGCAAGCAGAACAGAAGAAGGTGAGACTACCCAGAGACCCGCAACTGCGAAGGAGAGAGGAAGCAAGTGCGCCCCCTGGAGCCCACAGACAGAGGCCCCTGAGTAGGAGCAGGCACTTTTGCCAGCTAGGTAGAAGGATTTGGGGCTCTGGGGAGCTGGACTCACAGAAGAGAAGCAGGCACTGCTGGAGATGCAATCTCCTCAATCCAAGAAAAGGAAGGAGGAGAAATAACTTGGCTTCTCCTTCCTTTAATAATACTAGTACCTCTTAGTGGCTGAACCTACCTGGGAATGACTAACAGGAAAACCTTGAAAGAAATATAGACTTTTTTTGTTGTTGTTAGTCGACTGTTCATTTTATTGGTAAAGATCTGGTTACCAGTAAGCTATCAGTGGTAAAGTTTGGGGGAAGTCAAAAGTTATACATGGATTTGACTGTGTAGGGGGCTGGCCCCCCTAACGCCTGCACCGTGGAAGGTCAACTGTATATGCACTAAATATCAGAGCACCTAAGTATAGAAAGCAAACATTAAAGGACCTCGTTTCTGAGAGCCAGTCCCCTCAGTGATACGAAAGAGAGCAGGGGGAAGGAACTCCAAAGCAAACAGACAGGTGAATGGCATATAGGTCAAAACCACCTAGCAGTACAATTATTGAATTGAGATTTTTCTCTCAAAACTTGTGAGTTCATGTCATCTGCATATGTGTATGCTGACTAGGTGTCAAGCACGGTGGTAGATGAGTTTTCCTCCGACTGTAACAAATTACATAGTCAATCCCAACACTAATGGCAGAGTTCCCCAGCCAATCAGGGGAGTAAAGGTGGGAGAGGTGTAAGGTAGACTAGTTCTAGGGATGGAGGGCAAGAGCACAGCTGGCCAGGGAAATGTCACTAGGATGGAGATGGCTGTCCTGCAAATGGTCATCTACAGAATTCTCTGTGTTTTCAGTCAACAGGATAAATATTTCTCTCTCCTGTCTTTAATTTTCTTAATGAAGGACCCCAGTTGACAAGTAATTTTCTTTGGGTGTTTTTTCCCCTTATTTAGCACCTGGTTTCTTAGGTCAGATCCCTGATGCACTTTGACATAAGTAAGACGTCACAGGCTGGGTGTGGTGACTCATGCCTGTGTCTTACCACTTTGAGAGGCCAAGGCAAGAGGATCGCTGGCCAGGAGTTCAAGACCAGCCTGAGCAACACAGTGAGACTCCCATCTCTAAACAAAACAAAACCAAGAAATCACAAACCAAGTTTTTATCTTAAGCAAGGATAGAAACTATTTTTTAAAAATGCACCAAATTGTGTGTAACGTAACTCCATATGCCTTTCATGCAGAGACATATTGATAATAACTAACATTTCTCCAGGGGAAGCAAGAGGGACTCCGACAACCATTGAGGTGTGACAAAGCAGGGGACGTTCCTCTTCAACTTGGAGTTCGCAGGTAACGGGATGTGTCGGGTGAACCAATTCACTTGCTTGTTTATAATTTGAGAGAACAAATGAAACTTATATTGGAAAGCAGGTGGGCTAACTAACTATTCTTTGGGTTTGATGACCAATAAGACCACTGGACTCTTGACAGATGTCCTGTAGCAACATACCTGCATGGCAAGGACCTAGAGTGAAGGGCACTTACTGGTCTTTTGCACACCCCTCGTTTGGTAGAGTCATTTACAGTTTCCAAAGCACTTTCACAAATGCTGCACATTGAATTTCTACAAAAAAAAAAAAAATCTTATGTGATGGACTGCTCAGGCCTCTAATACCCACTTCACAGGTCAGAAAAATAAGGTTAAAATGAAAAGCACAACATGTTTTTTTCCAACATCACATGGAGTTAAGAGGCAGAGTTGAGATTTCTTTGTGGTTCACTTCTTTTTGGTGGGGGGAGAGTGTCTCGCTCTATTGCTGGGGCTCGAGTGCAGTGTTATCATAGCTCTCGGCAACCTCAAACTCTTGCAAAATGTTTGCACGTTGTTTACACATACCCCGGCTGCAATATAAGATTAGGCTCAAACAATACTCCCACTGTTACCAAAAGGTTGGTACTTGTCCCCAAGGCCAAATCAGTGAGAACGAAGCATGAGGGCAAGTGGTTTGAGGAACAGGAAAGGGAAGTTTATTAATTTGCCTACAAATGAGGAAGGGGGCAGACCGGTGTCTCAAAAGACCACCCCCCTGCATTTAAGCAGGAACATATGGCTTTTTAAAGGGGGAATTCCAGAGTTTGGACTCCGGTTTATGTGCCTAGTGTTACTTGGTGTAGCTTTGGGCTGTTATTATTTAACCATAGTTGGTGGTTTTGGTCAACCTTATCTCTGGTGAAGATGACTGATTGTGTGACCTCCAAACAATTCTGTTGTGCCATCTTCTGTGGTTTAAGATACTAGAAAATAAAACACAAAGAATATTTTTCTGCCCCATGCAGTGGGCAGTAAGAAAAGAAAAAAGGAAAATGAAAACTTGAGCCAACCCTTCCCTCTTCCTCATGGCTAGAAATGAAAATCTGGGTTTACATATGACTTTTCTAATGGTCGAGAGTTAATGAAAAGCCTGAGATACTATTCAGGGGTCAGGGAGGAGATTTGACAGAATGCCCTTGAAGGCAGCTGTGTGAGAAGGTGGAAGCTATGTCCTCAGTGTACGTTCCAAGTCCAGCATGTTCAAGGTAGCATTTGTGTGAGATAGGATTGCAAAATGCTTGCACACTGTTTACACGGGTCCATGCTACAATAAAAAGAGAGAAGGTTCCTATTGGATGAATATTCATGGAACATCCCCAAAAGATAAAAAGTAGGTGGGTTCACACCCAAGGAGGAGATCACAGCTCCTCAGGACGACTAATGCAAAAGATCAGAGGAGCTTTGGGGCTACTGTAAGCCTGGAAGCAGAAGGGCACCCAGGGGTGACAGCTGAGGGATCTGCATTGACCTGGTGGAAGAAGGTGTGGCCCATCCCCCTCCAGCACTCGTGTCAAGCAGTGGGTGGCTGAGACAGAAGGCTGCGTCCTGTTCAGTTAGTTTCTTTTTACCTCTTGGCAGCAACTTCTCTACTTAGGGTGCCTCTTTCTCCTCTTCCTCTCAGAAAGCCTGCTCTACAGGGTGCCCATAACGTTCCTGTGCAATTTAATTTATTTAATTAATTAATATATTATTTTGAGACAGAGTCTCAAGCTGTCGCCCTGGGTAGAGTACCATGGCGTCATCATAGCTCACAGCAACCTCCAACTCTTGGGCTCAAGTGATCTTCTTGCCTCAGTTTTTCTACATTTAGTGGAGACTGGGGGTCTTACTCTTTTTTTTTTCCTTTTTTTAAAAATTAAATCATAGCAGTGTACATTAATACTATCATGGGGTACAGTGTACTGTTTCTATATACAATTTGAAACACTTTCATCCAACTGGTTAACCTAGCCTTCATGTCTTTTTCTTAGTTATTGTGTTAAGACATTTATATTCTACATTTAGAGAGATTCACATAAAGATCCCACCAATCTCCCTTCCCTCCACCTACCCTCCCCTTTCCCCTCTACTCATATTCCTGGGCTAAAATTGGGTTGTAGCTTTCCTATGAAAGCTATAAATTAGTTTCATAGTAGGGCTGAGTACATTGGATACTTTTTCCTCCATTCTTGAGATACTTTGCTAAGAAGAATATTTTCTGGGGTCTCACTCTTGCTCAAGCTGGTCTTGAACTCCCGAGCTCAAGTAATCCACCCACCTCGGCCTCCCAGAGTGCTAGGAATACAGACATAAGCCACCACGCCCAGCCTCATGTGCGATTTAAAATAGCTTAATGAAATAATTTACTATTACTATTTAATGAAAAGTTAACCCTTATTCCAAAATATGTGTATAAATACAGAAGAACCTCTGTAAGTTGACCACTCAAGGGACTGTAACCAACTAATCAACATACAGAGGTGGTCAACATAAGGAACTAGGCCTGATGTACTGATACACATACAAGGTGACCACAAAGTTCGTGTACAGGCCACCCTGTATGTGGTGCATGTCCCATCTATGAAAATTAGGTCATAGAGGTGGTCAATGCAGGGAGGTGGTCAACCACAGAGGTTCGACTCTAGGTGGAATTTCCAGCAGAAAGTCAGAAATTGCAGCCTTGGCCCTGAAACCGTCCGCCTTCAGGCCACGCTGGCTGATAGTCAGAAACTGTCCTGTGCAGAGTGGTTTGAAGGCTCCTTCTCCTCTGCCTGCTGAATCTCCCCAGCCCTGCTCTTGGTGCTCATCCTTAAGCATCATTAAGTGTCAGTTGGCGCTGCCTCTGTGAGTCTGAGAGATTTGGCTGACTTTGCTCTGAGAGGAGGCATGCTTCTGCTGATGCTAAAGTTTTAATTATTTATAGTGAATATTAGAGCATACCAACTCCCTGGCAGGCCGCTCCTCAGCAAAAAATGTATTCTCTAGACGTAACCTCCAGGAAGACTTCATGTAGGTTAATTTCAGTTTGACAACTATGAATATTTTATTTTCCAATAATTCATAACGGTCCTTGAGGAGCCATTATTGTTAAGTAAATACTTACTTCAGATGTAATTGCCTATATTTTTGCTCTGTGTAACAAAAATATAGATGTATAGTGGGCCACTTCTCATACGGTTTAAAAAAAATTATATGTTTAAAAAAATTTTTTTGAAAATTTTTCAGGGTCTCAATACATTGTCCGGGCTGGTCTCAAAATCCTGTGCTCAAGCCATTCTCCTGTTTCAGTCTCCCAAAGTGCTGGGATTACAGGTATGGGCCACCACACCCTGCCCACTTCTTATAAGGTTTGTTAGAGTTTTACTTTTTGGTTCTTATGAATAGTGCTGCTATGAATGTTTTCGTACAAGTTTGGAGGCAACGTATACTTTCAGTTCTCTTGAGTGTATACTTTGGAGGGAAACTGCCAGGTCATATGCTAACTATTATGTTTAACTTTTTGAGGAATTACCAATGTGTTTCCCACAGTGGTTGCACCATTTTACAATCCCATCAGCAACGCGTGAGGGCTCCAATTTCTCTACAGCCTCACTAACACGTCTTCTGCTGTGACATTTTGATGATAGCCATTTGACTGGGTATAAAATAATCCTCATCTTTCCGGACCCATGAGTAGCCTATGACATGGCTGATCATTTCTTCACCTCGAAATCCTTTCTTTGCTTAGTTTCTTGGGCACCACATCTGCCTGTTTTCTGAACCCTTACTCTCAGTTTCTTTGGCTTCTCATCTCAACAATGTCTAAACATCAGAATGTCCCAGGCCTGGGTCCTTGGACCTCTTCTCATTTCTATTCTCTCTCCTTGGCACTCCCATCCAATCTCTTAGTTTTAAATATCATGTTATGGTGACTTCTCACAAGTTTATAACTCCAGTTCCAGTCATTTCTTTACCCAAAGTGCTCCAGCAGCTCCTGACTCACTTATAAAGCCAGAGTCCATACAATGGCTCCTGGCCCTCAGGATTTGACTACCTTTTCTTCCTTCTCTTCCCACTTGGCTACCTATTCCTCTCTTCCTTCTCCTCCCACTTTCCCCTCACACATGCTTCCCCACCAATACTGGCCTCTATGCTGCTCCTGAAACATGCCAAGCATCATCCTTCTGCCTCAGGGCCTTTGCACTTACTGTGCTAGCACATAGGGCCACAGATCCACACACTCCCCTCTTCAATACACCTTTCCAGGGAGGTCTTTTGAAACCTGCTCCTTCTCCCTCTGCCAGCGTTGCCTAGCCTTTCTCTTGCTTTGCTGTCTCCAAAGCACTTATTACCACTGGTAAAATGCCATATGCATTTTATTTATTTGTTGGTTGCCCATCTCTGCCCCTAGGTTCTAAGCTCCATGAGGATAGGGGTGTTTGCCAGTTTCATTTTCTACTTATAGAACCTAGAACAGTACCTGGATCACAGTAGCTGCTGTGATAGTTCCTATATCTGGTTGTGCATCATTCATTCATTTAACATGCATGAGCATATTGCATATGTATGAATGAATGAATGATGCACAACTAGATATGAAAACTCTTATTAGGGAGGGCATTCAACCAACAGGAAGGGAGGTAGTCTACCCTTGGGCCCCAAACTATGACACTAAGACAAAGGAAGAGACAGATTGGACCCTGACGCTGCTGATCAGCTCAACTGGAGCCCCTGCCAATGGGCTGACCTTGTGCAAGCTGTTAGGATTTGAGGACACTTAGGGCACATGGCAACTGTCCTCAATGAGCCTGTTAGGAATCCGAGAAGCAAATCATTCTAATACAGGATTCTGAGTGCTTTCTTGGTGGAAAATACAAAACAGGGACAATAAAGATTTCAAAGGTTGGCAGGGATGCCTTCAAGTTTTCTACAGGAGGTGATTTTGAGCTGTCTGTTAAGTAAACATATGTCAGAAAAACTTATTATTTCATAGGATGATGAGTAAAGACAAAACAGAAGTTACAAGACAGTGTGCCGTTCATGCTAGAGTTAGCTCATAGCAGCTTGAGAGAGCAGACTGGCAAATTATCAGGAATTTCAAGGGTTGATTAACATCAGTTTGGTAGCTTGAACTTGGCCATAGTGAGAAAATTTACAACACAGAATTGCTGTATATGCATCATCGCTCCCTTCCCTGCACCTGCCCAAGGGAGGGCATTTACCAGCACACCTCTGGGCATAGGGTGGAATTCCAAATGATGGAATCTGAGCTGGGCCTTCACGGTGGACAAGGGTTGGACATGCCAAAGTGAATGTACTGGGTACAATATTGTCGGTCCTCCCCAGTTCACATTAACCTGGAACTTCAGAATGTGACCCATTTTGGAAAGAGAATCTTTGCAGATGTGATCAGGTAAGGTAAGGTGATGTTGGATTAGGGTGGGCCCTAGATCCAATGAGTGATATCTTTATAAGAGAAAGAGGAGGGAGATTGTGATATGGACACACAGAAGAGACCAAGGGGAGAGCGCCAGGTAAAGAGGGACATAGAAATTGAAGTCGGGCAGCTACAAAGCCAAGAAATGCCAAGGATTGCTGTCAACCATCGGAAACCAGAAGAGGCAAGGAAGGATTCTTCCCTAGAGCACTCAGAGCACCCAGCTCTGCAGACAACTAGATTTCAGACTTCTGGTTCCAGAACTGTGAGAGAATCCATTTCTGCTGTTTTATGCCACCATATTTGTGGCAATTCATTGTCACAGCCCTAGGAAATGGACACAGAGCTGCAGGATTAAGGACAAAGCGGTGGAGATGTGTAAGGGAGGAATGTCTGAGGGACAGGGAAGCTGAAGAACAGTGCCAGGAACTGACGGCCTTAGGAAGCCTCCTCCCTTCCAGGATGTGCTTCCTGTGTTGTCACCGTCATTTCTGTTAATATCAGAAATGTTACTATTCCCTGAAATACTCCAATGAGGCAAGGGTCATCATCTCATTTTGAAAATCAGAATACCACAATTCAGAGAAGTTAAGCAATTTGCTCAAGGTCACACAGCTATCAACGATAGACGTGAGATTTAAGACACTGACTTTTTCTTTTCCTTGAGACAGAGTCTCACTCCATGGCCTAGGCTAGTGTGTGCTGATGTCATCATAGCTCACTGCAACCTCAAACTCTTGGGCTCAAGCGATCACCCTGTCTCAGTCTACCAAGTAGTTGGGACTATAGGTGCCTACCACGATGCCCAGCTAATTTTTCTATATTAGTCTTGCTCAAGCTTGTTTCAAACTCGGGAGCTCAAGGGATCCTCCCACCTAGTTCTCCCAGAGTGCTGGGATTAAAAATGTGAACCACCAAATCTGGCTCAAGCTTGTTGGCTTTTAAAGTTGGCATGTCTTCCTCTGTGACACTCTGCCTGGCTAATGTTCTCTCCCAGGACAGCAAGAACCATCTCCACAACCTCAGGTGATGGAGACAGAGATGAAATTTTAAATTCCTCAATATGTAGAAAGAAGAAGCAGGACAAGGAGATTTTAGGACCCACGTCGAATTCTATGCTTTTTGCATTGTAAAGGTTACCTGAAGCTGGTTGAAAGATTCGGAAATCATCAGAGAAAGAAATTTCAAATAATCAGACATGCTAAGAAAAATGCTGCAGGAAAACGGAGACCCTTTCTATGGAGGAAAAGATGCAAATAGTTGATGTTTATGTTGGTTAAAATCTGCCCCCCCAATGGTGTTTTTTACTTGGCATGACAGTCACACATCATGGTTAAAAGAATAAAGATCTAGCTACTAGAACAGCAGGCAATAGTCAGAAAACATTGCACCCGTTCCACACATAGGACAAACGTCAAAAAAAGGACAAATTTTGACAATTTTAAAAATTTTATTTTATTTCTAAAGTTTTTTCCTCTTTTTCTTTTTTGTCCCTTTTTTTGTTTTGTATTTTTTTTTTCTCTTTGAGACAGGGTCTCACTTTGTCACCCTCAGTGAAATGCCATAGCATCATAGCTCACAGCAACCTCAAACTCTTGGGCTCAAATGATCCTCTTGCCTCAGCTCCCAAGTAGCTGGGACTGCAGGTACCTATCACAACACCTGGCTGTTTTGTTTTGTATTTTTAAAATTTTTTCCTCTTTTTTTTTTATTAATTTTTTTTTAGAGACAGAGTCACATTTTGTCACCCTTGGTAAAGTGCCGTGCCATCACAGCTCACAGCAACCTCCAGTTCTTGGGCTTAGGCGATTCTCTTGCCTCAGCCTCTTGAGTAGCTGGGACCACAGGCGCCAGCCACAACACTGAACTATTTTTTTGTTGCAGTTTGGCCAGGGCCGGGTTTAAACCCACCACCCTTGGTATATGGGGCCGGTGCCCTACTCACTGAGCCACAGGCACCGCCCCCTCTTTTTTATTATTTTGTTCTTTAAATATGTTTTTCTGTATTTTTTAAAATTTTATTTTTTTAATTTTTTTATTGTTCAGGATTCATTGAGGGTACAAAGAATTAGGTTACACTGATTGCACTTGTTAGATAAAGTCCCTCTTATGATTGTGTCCCCCCACAAAGAGGTATGCTATACACTGTGACCTCCCATCCCCCTCTCCCCACTCCCTTATTCCCCTACCCCCTTGTATTAGCTCATCTGCTGCCTTCATATTAGAATTAAGTACATTGGATTCTTGCTTCTCCATTCTTGTGAAGCTTTACTAAGAAGAATGTGTTCCACCTCCATCCAGGTTAATAATACAAAAGATGTAAAGACTCCATCTTTTTTAGTGGCTGAATAGTATTCCATGGTATACATACACCACAGCATGTTAATCCATTCCTGGGTTGGTGGGCATTTAGGCTGTTTTCATAGTTTGGTGGTTGTAAATTGAAATGTGATAAACAGTCTAGTGCAAAAGATGAAGGGATTTTTTTTTCTTTTGGGTAGATGCCTTGTAATGGGATTACAGGATCAAAAGGGAGGTCTAATGTGAGTTCTTTGAGGATTCTCCCTACTTCCTTCCAAAGAGGTTGTATTAGTTTGCAGTCCCACCAGCCATGTAAGTGTTCCCTTCTTTCCACATCCATGCCAGCATCTGCAGCTTTGAGACTTTGTGATGTGGGCCAGTCTCACTGGGGTTAGGTGATATCTCAGGGTAGTTTTGATTTGCATTTCTCTGATGATTAGGGACAATTCGCATTTTTGTCATATGTTTTGCTAGCCATTCGTCTATCTTCTTTAGAGAACGTGCTAGTCATGTCTCTTCCCCAGTGATACATGGGATTGTTGGGTCTTTTTCATTGATTAATTTGAGTTGTTTATAAATCCTAGTTATCAAACTTTTGTCCTATTCACAAATACAAATATCTTTTCCCATTCTGAAGGTTGTCTGTTTGCTTTGGTTGTTGTTTCCATAGCTGTACAGAAGCTTTTCAGCTTAATTAAGTCCCATCTGTTTGTTTTTTTATGTGTGCAATTGCCACAGAAGTCTTCTTCATAAAATCTTTCCCAGGCCAATATCTTCAAGTGTTTTCCCCACACTTTCTTAGAGGATATTTATTGTTTCATGCCATAGATATAAATCTTTTATCCGTCTTGAATCAATTTTTGTAAGTGGTAAGAGGTTCAGGTCCAGTTTCAGTCTTTTACATGTGGTTATCCAGTTCTCCCAACACCATTTATTGAATAGGAATTCTTTTCCCCAGCGTATGTTTTTGTATGGTTTATCAACAACCAAGTGGCTGTAAGATGTTAGTTTCATCTCATGGTTTTTAGTTCGGTTCCAAATGTTGATGTCTCTATTTTTGTGCCAATACCATGCTATTTTGATCACTATGGCCTTGTAATATAGCCAAAAGTCTGGTAGGGTGGTATCCCTGCCTTTGTTTTTATTACTAAGAATTGCCTTGGCTGTAAGGCGTTTCTTCTGGTTCCATACAAAATGAAGAATTATTTTTTCCAAATCTTGAAAGTATGATGACGGTATTTTGATGGGGATTGCATTGAGTCTATAGATTGCTTTGGGAAGTATAGACATTTTGACAATGTTGACTCTTCCCAGCCATGAGCATGGTATGTTTTTACATTCGTTAATATCTTCTGCTATTTCTTTCTCAGGGTTTTGTAATTTTCTTTGTAGAGGTCCTTCACCTCTTTTGTTATGTATATTCCTAGGTATTTCATGTTTTTGAAGCTACTGGGAAGGGAATTGTGTCCTCAATTAGCTTCTCATCTTGGCTGTTATTGGCTTATAGGAAAATACTCAACTAAAAAGGAAAACTTCTGGCTACTGATTCATAGACATTGATTTTATAGCCTGTGACATTGCTATATTTTTTTTGATTACTTCCAGGAGTCCTGGGGTTGAATCTTTGGGGTTCTCTAAGTGTAAGATTGCATTTTCGGCAAAGAACCAGAGTTTGACCTCCTCTACCCCCCGTTTGGATGCCGTTTATTTCCTTCTCTTGCCGATTGTGTTGGCTAGAACTTCCAGCACTATGTTGAATAGCAGTGGAGATAGAGGACAATCTTGTCTTATTCTAATTCTGAGTGGAAAAGCTTTCAGTTTTACTCCATTCAGTATAATATTAGTTGTGGGTTTGTTGTAGATGGCTTTGATCAGATTAAGAAATGGCATTAGGTATTTCACCTTACCACCTATGCCTATATTCTTAAGTGTTCTAATTAGAAAAGGATGCTGAATTTTATCAAATGATTTTTCTACATCTATTGAGAGGATCATATGGTCTTTGTTTTTGCTTCTGTTGATATGGTGAAATATGTTTATAGATTTGCGTATGTTAAACCAGCCTTCCATCCCTGGAATGAAACCTACTTGATCATGATAAAATGATTATTTTTAAATGTGTAGCTGTAATCTATTGGCTAGGATTTTATTGAGAATTTTTGCATCTATATTGGAATCACACCCTCTCCCTAGACTTAACCAAGAAGAAATAGATCTCTTGAACAGACCAATTTCAAGAACCAAGATCTAGGCTCAGCACCTGTGGCTCAAGTGGCTAAGGCATCAGCCACATACACCTAAGGTAGTGGGTTCGAATCCAGCCCACGCCTGCCAAACAACAATGATGGCTGCAACCAAAAAATAGCTGGGCGTTGTGGCGGGTGTCTGTGGGCACAGCTACTTGGGAGGCTGAGGCAGGAGACTCGCTTGATCCCGGGAGTTGGAGGTTGCTGTGAGTTGTGATGTCAGGGCACTCTACCCAGGGGGACAGCTTGAGACTCTGTCTCAAAAAAAAAAAAAAAATAGCCTGCGTTGTGGCGGGCACCTGTAGTCCCAGCTACTTGGGAGGCTGAGGCAAGAGAATCACCTAAGCCCAAGAGCTGGAGGTTGCTGTGAGTCGTGTGATGCCATGGCACTCTACCGAGGGCGATAAAGTAAGACTCTGTCTCTACAATAAAAAGAAAAGAACCGAGATCTAAAAAACAATACAAAATCTCCCCCAAAAATAAACTGCTCTGATCCAGATGGCTTCACACCAAAATTCTATCAAACCTTCAAAGAAGAGCTTATACTGATACCGCAGAAATTATTCCAAAAAATTTATAAGGAAGAAATCCCCCCTAACACATTCTATGAAACAAACTTCACCCACCCTGATACCAAATCCAGAAAAAGAACCAACTAAAAAGGGGAACTTCAGACCAATTTCACTAATGAATATAGATGCAAAAATTCTCTATTCTTTTAATTTTGACTCAAAAATATTTCCACCAAAGTCATAAAGGAAGAAGCACATTAAACAATTGTGGTTAGTATTATGACTGTGTTTAGAATCTATTGCATTGATAAAAAGCCAATGGTTTTTTCCTCCAGTAGAGGAAATACAGGTAAAAAATAATATTGAATACACTATTGGGATTACATTTAAATATATATATATAATAAAAGGGAGTATTCCTAACATAGGCATACTTGCTGAATGGGGGGGGGGCATATGACAATTTCATGAACTCCCTCCCTTATCTGTGTATAAAAACATAGTCTATGTATGGGATATGATTTCTCATCTTTTCACTAAACCTATAAGTCAGATATTAATAAAGCTGGCATTTGCCTACTCATTTATTTTTAAATCATTTTTTAAAAGAGTATGGTGGTTAGAATCTGTGAGTCTAACTCCCTGGGGTCTGAAGTCAGCTTAGCAACAGGAATTGGTTTCCATGAGGCCCATACCTCACCATAAAGAGATCAGAAATTGGCAGGCTGAGGGTCAAATCCTGCCCTCAGAAGGGTTATGTTCGGCTTACACGTGTACTGGTCGGTTGTTTTAAATATTTGAATTTGAATACCTTTAGTTGAGGCTAAAGAGTTGAGACTCCGGCTTGGCTCCTGTGGCTCAAGTGGCTAAGGTGTCAGCCACATACATCTAAGGTGGTGGGTTCGAATCCAGCCCAGACCCACCAAACGACAATGACGGCTGCAAACAAAAAATAGCTGGGTATTGTGGCAGGCGCCTATGGTCCTAGCTACTTGGGAAGCTGAGGCAGGAGACTCGCTTGAGCCTAGGAGTTGGAGGTTGCTGTGAGCTGTGATGCCACGACACTCTACCCAGGGGGACAGCTTGAGGCTCTGTCTCAAAAAGAAAAAAAAGAGTTGAGAATCCTTGTGGTCTCATATCCAGCCCAGTTCCCACAGTTAATCAACCACTGCTTTTAAGCGGTCCTTGAAAGCATTTATTCCTGTGATCCTTGAAGGGAATGCTTTGGACTATTTTTCCCACACCTGCAGAAATGTTACCATTATCTTGATGGTGCTTCCAATCCCCAAGGGAAACACGGTCACTTATATACCTCAGGGTGAAATGGTTCTGTAGGATTGCTTCTCTCTTCAAGTCTAAAGTCAGCCCAGAGCTAACTGGAGTTTTGCTGGTTGGGAGTGTGCATCCTCAAAGCTTAAATGATGTAGGGAAAAGGACAAGCCGAGTGGGACCAGGTAGAAAGAGTTTGGGCAGTCAGGGCCCAGGGCCGGGAGAGAGGGAGTCCCTGCTCAGGAGCAGATGAGTAGTGCTAATGAGAAAAATCCCTTCCCAGCATTTCCTGGACAATGTATGTACTTTTCCAAATCCCAAACGCCAAGAAAAATCGGTTGAGGAAATGGAAAAATAGGAGAAAGTATTATAATTCCCCTGGAAGGATTAAAGCTGAACAACCCACGATGACCCTCCTGGCTTAAAGGGATCCACTGAGGGGTTCATTGAAAAGATGATAGGAGATGCTGACACAGGAGTCAAAGTCAAGGTAAACATTCCTGGGGAGGATGGGAGGAGCACACTCATCAATCCATCTGTCTTGCTTATAGATGATACCATGTTACAAGTGTGTCTTCCCGGCCCTGTCTGCTGCTGACTAGGAGGTATTGTTGTAAATGAAATAAATAGTGACAGTTTTATACTTTAAAACAGTTGTTATTTTTTGAGACAGAGTCTCACTCTTGCCCTGGCTAGAGTACAGTGGTTTCATCATAGCTCACTGCAACTTCCAACTCCTGAGCTCAAGCAATCTTCCTACCTCAGCCTCCCATAGTGTCAGAGTTACAGGCATGAGGCACTGCACCCAAGTTAATAACTTTATACTTTTTAAAAATAGCTTTATACTTTTAATAGTAGACTTTATATAGAGCCTAAGAGTGAAGTTCCAGGGGATAACAACTTTTGGAAGCAAAAAGTCTACAAACTGGTGACATTGAAATGCAATTTTTAGGTATAATGCTGTTAATTTTTCTGGGTTAGATTAGAATGTTAGATTATTCCAAAATGACAATGTTGGGATATTTTCTATAGGCTACAATTCTTTGTAAATACTGCTAGTTTGGGGGGGTTTTTTTGAGACAGAGTCTCACTTTGTCCCCCTCGGGTGAGTGAGTGCCATGACGTCACAGCTCACAGCAACCTCCAACTCTTGGGTTTAAGTGATTCTCTTGCCTCAGCTTCCCAGGTAAGCTGGGACTACAGGTGCCCACCACAATGCCTGGCTATTTTTTGTTGCAATTCTCTTTGCTGTTTTAGCTGCTGGGGCTGGGTTCAAACCTGCCACCTTCGGTATATGGGTGGCGCCCTACCCATTGAGCCACAGGCACCCCCTATTTTTTGGGGGGGGGTCCTTGGTTGGTTTTTTTTTGAGACTGAGTCTCATTCTGTCACCCTGGGTAGAATGCCATGACCTTATCATAGCTCACAGCAACCTCAAACTCTCAGGCTCAAGCCAAAGCAATTCTGTTGCCTCAGCCTCCTAAATAGCTGGGACTACAGGTGTGTAGCACAACACCTGGCAATTTTTTCTATTTTTAGTAGAAATGGGATCTCACTTTTGCTCAGGCTGGTCCTGAACTCCTGAGCTCAAGCAACCCATCCACTTCAGACTCCTAGAGTGCTGTAATTACAGGTGGGAGCCACTGTGCCCAGCCTGTAAATACTAAAGAGAATATTCCTCATTAAAATGTTTTAAAATCCCCAACAAAGAGTAAATAATGTCTGATAAAAATTTCATTTCTAAGTCCCGAATATTGATATTTATTGAGAATTTAGAAACATCACAGTGAATGAAAAAAGCAAGTTAGGAGTCTGGTTTGAAACTTTGCCTAGGGCCAGTCTCATTCTTGGAAAACAAATAATGGACTCCAAGAGGCAAGGATTTCTACGGGGAAGCAAAGTTATCGAGTAAATGTCACAGGCTAACGAAGTCACAGGGATTTGCTCTTATTTATCTTATCTCCCAGGTTCTCACTTTCATCTAGAAACATTTTACTTTTGTCTTGGCTGAGAGGGCAGCAAATGTGCCTGAGCAGGCTGAGGTGAACGTGGCAACCTGAGCTGCTGTTTTGGGCATGAAATCAGATGCCTTTTGCTCCTGGGAGAGCCCAGGGTGAAATTGCAGGATCTGTGGCTTCCCCTGTGTTGACTGCATGTTTTCCAGCCCAGACAAGTGGAATAAGATGTGATCAAAGCATATCAGGTTCACTAAGTGCAGTGATAGTTCTTTTGAGAAGAAATTATTCTTTATCACTATGTGGGATAAATTGTGAGACAAGTGTCTGCACTAGATGCCTCTGGTCCTGGGAAGCTGCCACTCTGATGTAATAAACATGTGATAAGGTGCTAAGTAGATACAAGCGGATGCAGATGTAAAGCTTAGATCACACAGCTGCGGATGACGCAGGTGTTAAGTAGCTGATGCTGACATAGTTGATGCTGACATTGGAGATGCTGCAGATGTAGCCGTCAGTGGCAGAGATGTAAACACAGATGTAGACACAGGCATAGACAGAGCAGATAGAAACACAGATGCCTGTGTGCGTGGATGGCATAGCCGTCAACGCGGGTGCGGTGATCTAAGTGATGGAGGTGAGGGTGTGTTAACCACAGCACTATTGACATTTTAGGCTGGTACACCACTGTTTTCAGGGGCTGCCCCATGCATTGTACAATATTTAGAGCATCCCATACCTTTGTAAATTAGATGCCAAGGGCATTCCCTCCTCAACCCCCAAGTTGTGACAATCAGAAATGATTCTGGATGTCGCCAACGGTCCCCGGGGGTACAAAGCTGCCTTGGCTGAGAACCCCTGATATAGATGCTGTCGATGCCAACGCTGGTGTAGATATTGATGCATATGTGAGCACAGGTATAGGAGATGCAGATAGTGGAGACGAAAATGTAGCTGTGGACGATAAGGTGTAAACACAGGTGTAGAGTATCTACAAAGAGAGAGGTAAATGACATCCTAAGACTGTGGCCCCCAACCTCCAGGTTGTGGCCTGTCACGAATTGGCCACACAGCAGGAGGTGAGCGGCAGGCGAGCGAGTGAAGTTTCATCTGTATTTACTTTTGTCTTGGCTGACGGGGCAGCAAATGTGCCTGAGCGGGCTTAGGTGAACATGGCAACCTGAGCTGTGCGCTCTCCATCCCGCACATCGCTGCCTGAGCTCTGCCTCCTGTCACATCAGCTGTGGCATTAGATTCTCACAGGAGCAAGAACATGACCCCAAACCGTGCATGTGAGGATCCAGGCTGTGTACTTCTTAGGAGGCTCTAGGAGCGAACAACCGGCCGCTGATGTGTGGAAAAATTGTCTTCCAGGAAACCAGTCCCTGGTGCCAAAGAGGGTGACGACCACAGATCTAAGATACAGCTTATAGATAAAAGAGATATCTTCACACAAAGATGGAGAAGACATGTTTGATATAGATAATGTAGATGTCGTGAATGTAAATTTTATGATCTGGGCAGGAAAGTGGATGTGCTGACACTGCACACGGGATTTCTCTGACCTCCCATTTGGAAGTTTTCAAACTATGGGAAAGCAGCATTCTGTTCAGAATGTTTTATGTACGGGGTTGTCTGGAGGCAGAGGAGGTGCCCAAATGACCTACAAAGATCCTTTTTTTCTTTTAGGAGACAGGGTCTTGCTCTGTTGTCCAGGCTGCAGTGCAGTGGCTATGGACAGGCACAATCCCACTACTGACCAGCACAGGAGTTTTGACCTGTTCCATTTCTGACCGAGACCATTTTACCCTCTGTAGGCAACATGATGGTCCCCCACTCCCAGGAGGTCACTGTACTGAGGCCGCACTTGGTATGGACACCTGATTGGCATGGTGCACTACAGCCCAGAACTCCTGGGCTCAAGTGATTCCCCTGCCTCAGCCTCCCACATAGCTGGGACTATAAGTGCTGCCACCATGTCTGGCTAAGTAAGGTCCCTGTTGATGAAGCCCCCTGCTCTTGAAATAGCTCAGTTTCTACTTAAAGCTGATACTGAGGTTGAAAAAAAAAGATGAATGATGAAAACCAGAAGGATAACAGACTTGAAGATCTCCCTTCGTTAACATAAAATCACATGGCAAGCTTCAGATGCTCTTTGAATTGCTCACATCCTAGTAGGATGTTTCTACCCCAGACAAAACTGAGCAAGTATTTCTGTGCCAACATCCCAGCCTCTCCCAGATATCACCACATTGTCAACTCACAGCTGGCTGATCTACAGTTATAAGCAAATGGTATCCATGCCTGAAGGAATCTGACCTTTTCCCCCAGAGAAAAGAAATAATCTATGCCCTCAAGATCACGTTTCTCTACCTATTCAAGACTCTTCATGTTTAGCAAATTGTAAATCTCTCCAAAACATCAAAACTGACAAGGACCTGCTGAAAGAACGCTGTTACCCAGAGCATTTCCAAATATCCAAGACTTTTGCTGAGTGGAAGAAAGTGGGAGCCAGCCAGCCAGTGAGCATTTATCCTGTGAGTATTTATTCCATGATTACAGGGCTGGGGTCAGAGTCTGTTCAGTTACTGGGCAGGGCTAAAAGACGATTCAACCACAGAGTGAGCCTGTAACGAAGGCAGAGAGTAATCCTGAGCAGCACATAGTGAAATATGCAACCTCTATCAATCAGCGATTTGGTTTGAGGGGTGGTGGAGGATGTGCACCTCCTGATTGATTTGGGGAAGATTTACGTTGGACTTGGGATGAGCTGGGAGCAGAGTTTTTCCACAAGTCTAGGGGATGCGAGTGAACCAGAGTAGGGGAGACTGAGGGTGCCCTGCCACTAGTGTGTTGTGACACAGCTCCTGACTTGTACCTGCCAGCATATGCCTCTTTGCCTGAGGGCTTTGCCTGGTGGCAGGGCCTGCTCTGCCCATTCACACAGCAGGCCGACTGTGCTGGAGAATTAGTGCCCTCCCAGTTGCAGCCTTCAAACAGACTGACATGAAGTGGTGTTTCAGGTCCCCGCTCCTCCCTGTGCAGGATAACTCTGAGGCTTTCATTGTGCTCTGGCTTCCAGAGTTTCCCAGTAGGATCAAGCTCCAGGGGCTCCTGGTGGTAACTTGCTTGATAATGCACCTCTCACTGGGTCCCGTCCCTCACTGGTCTCAGTTCCCCACTCCTGTCAACTTGCACTTGAATTTGTGTCTCAGAGTCTATGTCTGCGGGGGCCCTGAAAGAAGGCACACAAGCAGCGGACATCCTCTGAAGGTCCTCCTGGGTCATCATTCTCCACCTTATAAGCCATTAAGGCAATTCGGAGGCGGATAAGGCAAGGTCTGCCCAACACTCTCACCTCGGCCGAGAAAATTCAAGGGCATCTTTTCCTGGTAACGAAGAGACTGTGCCTTTGGGAACAGCTGTCACCGGGTCAGCTCTGGCCTCATATTACTTACCCACACACCACCACCTCCCCTTATGGAATTTGAGAGCCATTAGAACTACACCAAAAGAACAGCAGCAGAATCCTAGCTGTCGCCTCACCAAATCTCCTGTGTTCCAGTTCATCTCTGCCCCAGGCTGATACTTAGCAGCATAGACCACTCTGAAGTGCGTGCGAGGCCACACACTAATGGAATCCTTGCACAAGTTTCAGTGCCTCTAGAAGCTAATGTGTTCACATTTAACATCTGAGTAAAAGTCAAGTGGACAGATTAGTCTTTGATTTTCCTCCAGAAATTGGGCCGGGAAGAAGACAATTAGTGAGCTCCTAAGGCTGAAGAAGGAACTGGTTCCCCTTCAGTGAACCCAGCGCTTAAAATAGTGGTATTTGGGGAGGGAGGCGGCATAACGCATTTTTTTTTGGATAATAGCAAATGCCTCCGCATTTCATAGAAACCAAAGACAGGCAGCCCCTGAGTTACAAACATCTGACTTACATACAACTCACAGTTACGAACAGGGGCTGTACAAGGTAAATCTACCTGTTCCAACTTACATACAAGTTCAACTTAAGAACAAAACTATGGAACCCATCTCATTTGTACCCCGAGGACTGCCTGTAACTACTGGTGACTAGGAGTATATGCTAATCAAAGTTTAAGTGGAGAGGTGGGATGGTCATTTGTCACTGGGCAGTATTACTGAGTATCTTAACGCTCTTCCCTCTAAGATGTGGGTTATGAAGGGAAGCAAGACCCCCTTCCTACCATAGAAAGGGGCCCAGCCAGATGCCCTTTCCATGGGTCCCTGGTCACTAGGGGACAGTCATATTATCCAGACTCAGCAGATCAAAGGCTCACACCTAAGACTTTAATTTAGACTCAGGGACAGTTCAGAATTCCATAGCAGCAGTGGCACCTGGCTGCTGTGAGTAGCGATGTCCGATAGCCAGAATGGCAGCCGGGCCACAGACAAGGACACTCTAACCAGACTGTCCCTGGAGCATGACCTAAGCTATGTCCCTGCTGCCTAGTCTCCCTTGTACCCTGCTTGACTTCAAAACCTGGTTCTCCATCCTTCAGATCAGTTCTGTTAGCCACCCACCATCCTTCGATTAAAGTCAACCAGGGCCCACATCTGTTGTGCACAACTCAGAATCCTGACTGGCACAGAAATTGATACCCCAAGGATACAGAGTCTCCTTGGAAGGTCAGAGACTTGGGCTCTTGTCCAGGGGGCACCTAGATAGCTGTGAGGGCCTCTGTCTCTTTCCCTTTAGGGTAGTTGCCAACTTAGTTGATAAGGTTGTTTTCCCTTTCTGCAATTCTACAACAAGTGTTGACCAGTGAAATCTATGTGGGTTTCTGCATCCTTAGGGAGGGATGTGGAAAAAGATGTCATTGTGTGACGGCCACAGACGGATCTTGTCCAGATCAAACCACCTGCATGTCTCGAGTCATGATACGTATGTGTAGATCCTCAGAGAAGTGAATGGACCCAGTAAACTCTACTTCCGCATGTTAATGGCAAGGAAAGTCCACAGTTCATTTAATAACACGTGTCTGGTCTGTGAATGGGCCCACTGGAGAAAAGAGAAATCAGAGATGAAAGACAGAACTTTTATGTACACAGTAATCTAAGTAGTTTTGCAGTCCTGAAAACAAGTCTTGGGAGCGGAAAATGAGGTTGTAATGTGTATAGATCACGGAGTTTTCTGTGGGGGGAAGGAGTCATTTGTTTTTTAAGCCTTCCTACAGTCAACTATAGCAAATGCAGGAGGAAAAAAAAAACACCTGAGACATTTTGGGTCAAGAAGACTGTTACATCGCCGGGCTCGGAGGCTCACACCTATAATCCCAGCACTTTGGAAGGCCAAGGTGGGCAGATTGCCTGAGCTCATGATCAGTCTAAGCTAGAGCAAGACCCCATCTCTAAACATAGCCAGGCACAGTCCCAGCTACTCAGGAGGCTGAGGCAAGAGAATCACTCAAGCCCAAGAGTTAGAGGTTGCTGTGAGCTAAGATGCCAGGGCAATCTACCTGGACCCTCAAAGTAAGACTGTCTCAAAAAAAAAAAAAAAAGGAAAGAAAAGAAAACTTACATCTATGGTAAACCAGTCTATTTGGAGGGTGGTTCAGAAACAGCTTTGAAAGAACTGGGAGACTATTATGGTTTGAAAGAGTCTTAAGAGTATGTCAACAAAATGTAACAGTCAATCTCGTTTGGATTGTGATTCAAACAAACCAACTGTAAGAAGGTTGAAGACCTTATTTGAGACAATTGGGGGAAATGAAACATGGACTAAATATCAGATAATGTATTAGGAATCGTTGACTATTTTCTTGGGAGTATTAGTTGTATTCCGGTTGCTTAAAACACATCCTTGGCGATGCCTGTGGTTTAGTGAGTAAGGTGCTGGCTCCATATACTGAGGGTGGCAGGTTTGAACCCTGCCCCAGCCAAACTGCAACCACAACAACAAAAATTTTAAAAAAGACCAAAAATAAATAAATAAATAAAACACATCCTTATCCATTAGAGATGTATACTGAATTTACAGGTGTAATAAAATAATGCCTTGGATTTGATTTAAAAGACTCTAGGACATTACTGCTCAGCATGGTCTACGGAGTCTTTAGTTTCCTAATTGTGAGATGTTGACCTGTAACAAGTGCAGAAATTGACAAGCATTTATTAATAGTTATAGTACCGGGACACAGCCATAGCATCTAAGCAGTGACTAGTGAACTCTAACCAGGGTAGAGCCCAGTTTGGGTGTTGAACCTGCTTGGTGAGTTGTGTGTGATTTGGACATGAGCTGTGTGCTGACGTTCCAATGTCAGATTGGAAATTGCAACTGCTAGCTCTAGAAGTAATGCTTTCGCACACACACACAAAGCAGGGGATGAGAAAGAATGACAAAAATCTGATGGCTGATGAAGCTTGGTGATCAGCACATGGGGTTCATCTAGTAAACACAGTTCTCTCTATTTCTGTAAATTTTTGAAAGCCCATGTTATTTGGTCTATCAAAAAAATTTAAGAATCAGCCTGTGAATGGAGAAGACATTTTAAACGCATACATTTATATCAAAATATAAAGTGTTGGGACCAAAATCGCCGCTGAGAGACTACCACACACATGTAAAGACAATGAAGTGTTTTATTTACAAGCATATGCCTGGGTCACTCCACCTTACAGTATAGCCAGGAGAAGGGTGACCCCCGAAATGAAGCAAGGGGAGGTTTTTAAAGCGTATAGAGGAATTTCATTGGGCGTTTTGTTGGGAGGGGTTGCTATTGGCTGAGCTGTTGTCCGGGGATGCTTGGCACCACCTGATAGCCAGAGGTGCTATGGGTGGGTTTCCGGTTAGGGACTTTCCGGAGGAGGATTGTCTGTCCACTTCTAATAGACTGGCTCTGTCTGGGCTGGTTCACCTAGCCCAGAAGTGCGGAGGTGGGGAGGAAGCCGGCCCGTCCCCTTCAGACTGGCTGCCAAGAAGTGCAGAGGAGGGAGCCAGTCTCCTTTTGATAGACTGATTCCTCCTGGCAACTTTGCCCAGGAGGGAAGTGGAGAGTTAGTTCCAAGATGCAGTTACATTAACCTCTTCATTCCCAACTGGAGTTACATTAACCTCTTCAATAGTATGTGTGTGTGTTTCAAATAACATGGAAATGACACACAGAACACTTAGCTCACATCAGGATTATATGAAATGAATCACACAGAACTTTATTTTACGGAAGTTTAATGTAAGCAAAGTAATTTGCTGGATCATGAACTTGGTGAGCTTTTATTGCATAACAAACACTGCTTGTGTAACAAACTCCTGACGGCCTTGAATCCCGTGAGATACCACTTCTGTATCTCCAGCACTCCTCAGGGCACTGCAGACTAAAGGTGCTTGATGAGTATTGGTTTACGATGAACTAAACTCAGGAAATGAACTGTTACGGACAGCAGTTTAATTCTCCACGCAATAACTCCACACTGGGCAATCAATCTGAAAATTAGTTTTCCAAATCCACCCTCTTACAGATTTGGCACAGAACGTTTAAGCCTAAGGGGAACGTGGCGCTTTGCTAATGTCCTCATTTTGCAGACTCGGAAGTGAGCTGTGAGGGAGGTTCCTGAGCCTTGCTGACACCCTGCTTGTTAATGGCAGAGCTGTTCCCCTATATCCGCAGCTGGACTCTTCCTTCTGCTGTGATGTCTCTCAGAAGGTACAAATTCACCTGCCACTCTGGCTTTTTGCTTTTGGTTTTAAAATTATACAGTTTCAGTTGTAGGAAAGGGAAGGAAACTATTAAGCTCGCTCCAGTAAGTGTCTGAGTGGGAGTTGTAAATCCGTAACCAGTTCACATCTTGGTCACTTGTCGATGCCCAGCCTGGGAAGTATAAGCTCTCTGACCTTCAGGAGCTTTCTGTCTATTCAGGGAAGGAAGATGTGCACATGTGAACAGTTACGGGTGGTCCTGCTGTGCAGGATTAAAAATGCAAATGAGATTTGTTGTGGCCATCTTGTTCTAGATGGCTTGTTCTCGCTGGTTTGGGGTTGGCTTCTCCATCACCTCCCGTCTTATCCGAGACCTTGATTTAGAGCTTTACTGAGCAGAGAGAGCCTTCTGGTTCTCTCTGTCTTAATAGTGTAGGATAAAACTGAAGAAAGTTGTAGAAGGTTTGTGGAATATTAATCTGAAAGGAATTCTGAGTGGGATCAAGTTAGCTGAAATAAGAAGAACATTATAAGTTTTTCTTAAAAATTGAGCATTAAGGATGCTGGTGCTGTGAGATGGGAATCTGCCAACCTCCTCATTTGTCAGCAAATTAATAAAATTCTTTTTCCTTCTCCTCAAAAAATAATAAAAAAAATAAAAATGCCAGTGAGTAGTCAGGCAGAGCCCCAGGGACAGAGAAGGTCAGGTTTAAGGAATCCAGAGAGGGCAGAACAGCAGGTGAGATCTTTCTTTACACTGAGGCGATGTTTCACCCTGTTGGTATTAAGGAGCTCTCTGTGGGTGGTGGGATGGAATTCCCTCAGCGATTAAGGAGATCAACGTGGTAGCCACTGGATATGGAATATGGTAGTCATAGCGTGTGGAATAGGCTGGACAGGGTGTTGCTGGAAAGGTCTCAGAGAAAAGTTATGTTGTGAAGAATAAGCACCCTTGATGAAATTGTGTTTTAAATAAAGGTGACCATCTGCCCGCTCAGGCAAAATGACGGCCTTCTTTATTTGCTGTTGGTTTATATAGGCAATCTTGTGCATGTGCACTATACAGCAATGACCTCATTAATATTCATTACAATCCCTCTGCACATGTGCATTGGACATCAATGACTTCATTAATCCATTTAAACATCTTATGACCACCTGCCCTGTAAGTAGCTCCTCCCTGGTAATCTGATAATCCACCCCACAGACACCTTTGAGCATAACCCTTTTAACATAACCCGGCTTAACATAAATTAATGAAGAACATGTTGTCAGTTATTACTTTCTTTGTTCTTATCTGATGAAGCCTGAGGCTACGGGGGAAAGAGATGATTTGAATGTCTGTTCTA
>NW_003852420.1:9870583-9878449 GCF_000181295.1 Otolemur garnettii
GGGGGGGTTGCTGGAGGCTTTTACAAGGAACTCTCAGGCTGGACTTCTCAAAAGCCTTTCATGAGCCCAGGTTTCATCTGTGCCATGAGATACTTGTATGACATTACCTTTCTCAGACCTGTCAGCAAGCGACCTTCATCACTTACCACAGATCAGGAATCCAGACCTGTCAGTAAGCAACCTTTGTCACTTACCACAGATCAGGAAAGGTTACTCCATTCCCATACCCATCAGTAAGTGACCTTCGTCACTCACCACAGATCAGGAAAGGTTACTGATGGGTATCTGGCCAGTTTTCCAAAGGGCTTTCTCATAGGCCTTATAAAGTCAACCTTAACTCCTTAACGCAGTCTGGAAATGCTATTCCAGCCAAAGCCTTGGTCATGTTAGGCTTGCAACTACCTGGCCACATGGGATTCTGCCTCAGTTTCTCACAAGTATGCCTGCACAAAGTCTTTTCACTGCTCTCTCTCAAACGGCTTTCTTGGCCAGAGGCATATATGTGTTTTGCCTATAACCAGGGAGAACTGGCTGCAGGAAGAACCTTGAGGAAGTCCCTATGGAGATAAAATGACAAATGACACACAGATGGGGGGAGTGGGAAGGAGAAGAAAAGACGTCTGTAAGAGGGTTTTTTTTTTTAAAGGAAAATAGCACTCATGCCAAGTCCTGTTATAAAAAACTACATGATGCTCCTTGATTTAAGGTGGGGTGACATCCTGAAGAGCCCCTCATAAATTGAAGCTGTAAGGGGGAACACGGGCTGCCTTGTTATGCAGACGAGGTTCCTCAGGCAGCAGTCCCCAAACAGAACAGATGGCAGCCCGTGGTAAAGGCTTCTCTGTCAAACCTTTAAAAATGTCAGACCTTTCCTCTCTTTTCCTGTGAGTTACACTTTCCTGGATGTGGATAAGGGGAACTCTGGAGAAAGCCTCTTCCTAGATCTTCTGTTTGCTGCTAACGTAGATAGCTGTAAATTTCCTTTACAAAAGGATAGCTTGTCAGAGCTATTCCTGTCTGCAGCTTCTCTGAATAAGCAAGGAAAACTGCCAAAGAAGTGTATTTTGAGGTGGCAGATCTTGGTCTCCCACAGCACTCTAGCTAATTTAAGCAGGAAGGGATTTGCTAGAAATGCACCAAAGTGTTGAAAGGGCTAGAGCAGCAGTTCTCAACCTGGGGGTCGCAACCCCTTTGTAACAATGAAAATACATCCTGCATATCAGATATTTACATTACGATTCACAACAGTTATGAAGTAGCAATGAAAATAATTTTATGGTTCCACAACATGAGGAACTGCATTAAAGGGCCGCGGCATCCGGAAGGTTGAGAACCAATGGGCTAGAGCAATAAGCTATAGGCTGGGATTCCAGCAACAGCTCCTCAAGTTACACCACAGGGGATAGGGCTGACTCCAGGGCAGTGCCTGGTTGGGGTGGGAGGAGGGTCCTCAGCTTTGGTCAGTAAACTGCTCCCCCATCCTCACCAAGCCCTGAATCACATGGTCTCTGCCACAGTCAAGATGTTGGTGCTCCTGCTCACCCCAGAAATATGCTGCTTCCAGTTCTACACTAGCCCCATGAAAATGGATGCCCCGATGCCCTGTCTCTTCATAGGTCACTTCTGAGTCTCACATTTGTATGGGGCGGTAGTACCCAAGTCACTGTCTGCAGCACAATGACAAGGAAAGTTGGGGCATATCTCCAAGGCTGAGAAATATCTACATGTGGAAAGGCATTCAAGAACACGCAGGCAGATGCAAGTGATTAGATGTCCATGAAGAAATATATTTGGACAATCACCCTTTGCAGTAGGTCATTTCGGAAATGGCCCCCCTAGTGAATCATGGCTGCTCGTGTTCACGCCCATATGACACTGAGCACGGCCATGTGATTTGCCCTGGCCAATAAGGTTTCAGCAAATGTGATGCCAGCAGAGGGTTGAAGAGTGCTCGTTCAGTGTGGTGTGCCCTCTGGAAACTCTGCATCTATATAAGGCCCCAGCCACCAGCCCCAGCTGCCAGACATGCAAGTGAGCCAGCCCATCTCAGAGCTTTCAGCAGCACCTGCTCTGCCCGGTGACTAGAGCTGCACGAGTGACCCTGGCTGTTCAGACAGGCCTGGCCCACGTTCTTAACCTTCAAACATTTTTAATTACATTTTTTATTTTGAGGTAATTGTAGATTCATGTGCAGTTGTGAGAAATAACAGAGATCCTGTATATCCTTGACCCGACTGCCCTCCATGATATCATCATGAAACACTATGGTATAATATCACAAGCAGAGTATTACCATTGGTAACCACAGCTCTTGTACAGATTTCTCCATTTTGACCTGTACTCATTTGTGCACATTTAGTTCTATGCAATTTTGCTACGTGTGTAAGTTCGTGTATCTCCCGCCATACAGAACAGTGATATTGGTCATTTTTAGAGTGTATCAATTTTATTGATATTTTTGAAGAAATGGCTTTTGGTCCCATTGATTTTCTACATTGTTTTCTTGTTCTTAGTTTTTATTCACTTCTGCTTTATTTTTATTATCTCCTACTTTTTGCTTACTTTGGATTTATTTTGCTCTTCTTTTTCCAATTTCTTGAAGTAGACATTTAAATTTAAATCTTTTGCTTTTTCAAATATCCTCCAAATCTGGGACACCAGAGGCCTTTTACAAGTTTCTGCTGGGATTTGAGGGGTGCCTGACAAAGACCTTATTTTCTTTTCTTTCTTTCTTCTTTTTTTTTTTTTGTAGAGACAGAGTCTCACTTTATCGGCCTTGGTAGAGTGCTATGGCGTCACAGCTCATAGCAACCTCCAACTCCTGGGCTTAGGTGATCCTCTTGCCTTAGCTTCCTGAGTAGCTGGGACTACAGGCACCCGCCACAATGCCCAGCTATTTCTTTTGTTGTTGCAGTTTGGCTGGGGCCAGGTTTGAACTTGTCACTCTCAGTATATGGGGCTGGGTTTGAACCTTCCATCCTCAGTATATGGGGCCAGTGCCCTACTCACTGAGCCACTTTTCGGGCGCAGCCTGAAAGCCTTTATTTTCAAGGGAGACGATTCTAGTCACTGTCACGGCTGAGAGGGGCTTCCCCCAGGAGCAGTGGCTGTGGAGGAGAAGGCACCAGTGAGCACGGAGAAAATGCAGCCACCTGACAATTTCACTGTGCTCTTAATTTACAAAGCATCTCTAGGCATGTTTTGTGTACATATGTACTGAACAGTCATTAACTTATGAGAGCCTCAAAACGACTCTGGGACACAGCAATCACTATCATCTCCAATTTGCAGATAAAAACACTCAAGTCCAGCGAGGTTGAGTGACTTACCTGAGGGTGCACAGTAGCAGGGCTAGATACCAACCCTAGGTCTTTTGGGTCTCCAAATTCCAGTGCCTTGTGTCTTAGCCATTTCCTGGGTGTCGAAGATGGGAGCAATGGGAAGACGAGGAGCTGGACAGAGGAAACTATGATTACATTTTAGTGCATGGAGGGGTGTGTGTTCATGTGTGCCCATGTGCCTACAAGTTTCTTAAGATAAAAGAGATCTGTAAATGTATGATGGAAAGGTGGGGAGAAAAAAGGGCTGAGGATCCGACACAGGGGAGAAAGTGTGAAAATCAGGTCAGGGTTAGGCATTATTGTCTCCTTCCTGCCGGGGATTGTAACCAGAGCACTTGGCAGCTGCACATTTGGTGCCCCAGTGGTCCTCTTCCCTTTCAGAGACTCAATGCGGCAAGAGTCAGTCAGGACCCCAGGAGGAACTTGCAAAGGCAACCAGAAAACTTTCACAGTTTGAATATACATAAATGACATTCTCGTGAAATAATAAGGTGGGCTTAAGGCATGTGACATTAAGCTGCAAAAGCTGAAGGAAGCAGCGGAGAAAATACCAGAGAGGGCAGAGCTGCTAAATCTCCAGTCCTCCGTGTACGCACCGCCCACCGAGGCAGCAGATGGAAAGGATTCACTTGGAAGGATTTGGAGAATTCTCAGTTCGGTTGCCAGCTCTGCTGCTCTCAGGGATTTAAGAAAAAAGCAATGAGAGACAAGTAAGTTCTACGGGTTTCTGATAAGCAAAGAGGCCTGGTCTGGTCCATAGCATATCTGCCAAGAGAATCATCTATCCCAAAGGGGTCATCTCCGAATGAGGCCTGACTCGGGAGAACTGAGTTCTCACACACACAGGGAAGATAATTCTCTCCTAGGGAATTGGCCCCAAGAGAGCCAAGCCCTGCAAAGTGGCCTCAGGGAAGAGGCTGTCTGTTTCCTTTTGCTTCTTTTGAAGTATTTTAAAGTAAATTAGAGGCATTAAGATATTTTACCCCTAAATCCTCCAGTATCTATCTCAAAAAAATAAGGTCATCTTCTTACACTTTGTTTGATAAACACAAATATTTGAGTATTAGCGCCTGCCGGACTGGGTTTGCCAGGCGCCGGCGCACGAGACAAAGGCCTGACTTTGGCAGGGGTGAGAGATGAGGAGGTGGGAGGAGACTCAAACCATGCACTACTTTATCACGTTTGTTTGGTGTAATTCAATTAGGAGGGGAAGCTCATGGTGCTGTCAGAGTATATAAAGGGAGACCTTCCCAGTGCTGATGGGAGGGAAAGAAAAGGGGTGAAGAAGTGGTCTCCAAGAAAGAGACCTTCCAGGCAGAACGAACAGCCACTGGGGTGGCCCTGAGATGCTAGGAGGGACAGAATCCTTAACCAGGGACTTAAGGGTGGGCACCACCTCTACTGTTTATCGATATTCGTTGCCTCAGTTTATACATCCACAAAATGGGGCTGGTAACAGTGGTGTCTGAAGTGATGGCTGATGCTTAATGATCATAGGCACTCAACTATTCTATTTTAAAACATGTTTCAGGAGGCGGCATGTGGGCAGAGGCTGCTGCTAACCCAACAGCAACGAGAGAAGCCCAGGAAGGCTTATGCAGCAAGGTCAGTCAACATTTGTAGTGTTTCAGCTGTTTATTTAATTACAAAGGTGATGCACGTGTTTGTATTAGAGTGCCCACATCCCCACACCTTTGTCCACGCCAGATAGGACTGAAGGTTTCAATTTTTTGCCAACCATATAATATTAAAAATTGTGACATCTTTTAAAAACTTCATTTCTAGGTCAGGCAGAGTGGCTCATGAGTTGGAGACTAGCCTGAGCGAGATCAAGACCCCAGCTCTAAAAAATAGCCTGGGATGCCTGTAGTCCCAGGTACTGAGGCAAGAGGATCACTTGAGCCCAAGAGTTCGAGGTCGCTGCGGGCTATGATGCCACAGCACTCTAGCCAGGATGACAAATGAGAGTCAAAAATAAATAAATAAATACTCCATTTCTCTATGACATAGTTTGAGCATTTGTTTATATTTCTTGACAATCTGCAGTTCTATTATGAAGTACCTGTTCATATTCTTAATTCATTTTTCTATTTGTTTGCCATTTTAGCATTTATTTACCAAAGCTCTTCATATATTATGACCTTAAACTCTTGTTTGTTAATGTCTGGAGCAAACTTTTTCTCCAAATTTGACTCATATCTTTCAACATTGTTTTTCATTCATTCATTCGCTTATTTAGAGGCAAACTCTCACTATGTTGCCCGGGCCAGCCTTGAATTCCTGGGCTCAAGTAATCCTCCCACCTCAGCCTCCTGAGTTAGCTGAGACTACGGGTGGGAGCCACCATGCATGGCAAAGATGTTATGTTTAACACATACTAAATTTCCATGAATATGACCATCTGTCTTCTTAAAATCTTAAAGTGACGTCACTTCCCACTGTGCTTAGAATAATATTCAAGGTGGCTGGGTGCCTGTAGCACAGTGGTTATGGCGTCAGCCACATACACCAAGGCTGGAGGGTTTGAACCTGGCCTGGGCCGGCTAAATGACAATGACAACTGCAACAATAAAAAAAATAGCCGGGGGTTGTGGCGGGCACCTGTAGTCCCAGCTACTTGGGAGGCTGAGGCAAGACAATCACTTAAGCCCAAGAGTTTGATGTTGCTGTGAGCTGTGATGCTACAGCACTCTACCAAGGGCGGCATAGTCAGACTCTGTCTCAGAAAAGAATATTCAAGGTCCTTCTCTGGCCTAAAAGAGTGCAGCCTGCTTCTGAAATTCATCTCCCACTGTGCTCTCAGTGGACTCTGCTCCAGCCACACAGGACTCTCCTCTGTACAGACACTTCAGACTCATCCCCAGTTGTGCTTTGTGCTAACCTTACACATGCTGTTCCCTCTCTCTGGATGTCACACTTTGTGTGCCTGGCTCTCGCGACTCCTGTAGCTTTCAGCTCAAATGCCCCTTCTCCAGAGTCTCCCTCAGACCAACCAGTCCAGAGTGCCGCATCACTCTTTATCATCTCAGAGCACTTCTTACTACGTATTTGAAATGACTTTGTTTTTGTCACCACTCACTAGCAGGAAACCTCCCAGGTCTGGCTCACTGCTATAACTGCAGCTATGGAAGGTGCTCAGTCCTAGCTGGGGGACAAATGAATCGCTGGGTCAGAGAAGCCAGGCTTTTATGATTTTGATAGAAGCTGCCAAATTGCCCCAAGGAAGGTTTCCCCAATTTACCTTCCCACTGATAGTGAACCTGTCCCCTGGCACTCTGGCCAACGCTACATTCCTTCTGACCTTTTACTATCCTCCGAAATACAAAGATCAAGAAACAAAAACCAACAAAGAATAACAAAGGGTATCTTGTTGGTGTTCTAAATTGCAGTTTTGTATTTGAATGTAGCTGTGCATGATTTCATGTTTGTGTATGTACATAGCCCCCCACCCCCACCACTATCAGTTCATGTCCTTTGCCAATTTTTTTATTTGATTGTTTCTCCACTGCTTTTTATGAATTCTCTTTGTTGAAAGAAAGGTGTTTCTGCTGGGTGTGTTCAAAGTATTTTTCCTAGTTTTGATTAGTTTGTGGTTAGTCATTTTCATCAAATTTGTCCTTTATGATTTTTAGGTTTTGTATCAGTCTTGGAAAAATCTTCCCTATTTCAAGATAACTAGATATCTCTACTTATGTGTCTATATCACATGGGTTTTATTCTCGCCTTTTTATGATTATATTTCTTACATGAAATTTTTTTTTTAGAGATGGGGTCTCACTCTTGCTCAGGCTGCTCTCGATTTTTGAGCTCAAGTGACCTTTCCATCTCAGCCTCCCAGACCGCTGGGACTACAGGCATGAGCCACCATACCTGGACTTACGTTGAAATTTTTACAACATTATACGTTCATTTTGACATAAGAAGCAGGGTGAGAACCAGCCATTACTCTCTCTTCCCCAATGTGAGGGGACAAAGACCTGAAGACCACCTGCTAAAAACTCTCCCTTTTCCTTGCAGATCTGCTATGCTGCCTTCATCCTATACTCAGTGTCTCTACATGCTTGTATATCTATTTATGGACTCAACTCTTTTCCTCCTGCTGCTGGGTATCCCGAAGATTGCCATACATACACGGAGAAAATGGGAAATTGTAGCTACATGTAGCTTTATTTACAAAATACTCATTATATTCATTAAAAAAATTTATAAATATTTACAACATATTCCTCTACATGTTGAAATATACAACAATTAAACATATAAAATATGAATTTTATGTTGATTTTCCTTTGTGTGGTGACCTTTGAGACATCCTGTATTTTTGTTTTGTTTCTGCTTTAATTATCATACTGTTAAAAATATTTTCATATCTGATAAGCCTAATCCTTTCTTCTTAATTTCATGGCGATTCATGCATGTTTAGCTTTTAAAAATAATTTGCATTATGGCAGCAGATAAGAGAGGCAAAGGTAGATAAGAGCTGACCGATGAAGTTTCTTGCCGTAGGAGAGAGATGGTGAGAGAC
>NW_003852420.1:9878751-9885027 GCF_000181295.1 Otolemur garnettii
GCCTGGGCTGGGCTGGTAAGATCTGTAAGGTCTGTTTCTTGATCGGGATGCTGGTTCAAGGGGTGTGTGTTCAGTTTGTGAATATCATTGAGGTGTTCACTTATATAATACTTGTATATGTACTTTTCCATGTAATTACTACAATCCAATGAAAATTCTTAAAAGTAGAGGTGTATTATTTTTTTCCTGATTACTGGTAATAATATCTGTTACCTGCGCCTTTCAATAAGCTATACAAAGAAAGAGACTAACAAAATAGATAATGGTACATGACTTTAAGACACCCCAGCAGCTCTCCCCTTTAGAGCTCTAATGTTTCTGCAGGCAAATCCATCCTCACCAAGACCCCAGTCGGTCTGAGAAGGGCCACAGATGATAACATCACAAGCCAGTCACAGCATTCATGGGATGGTAGGATGCTGGTGAATTTATCTGCAGGGCAGAATTAAACACTAAGGCTAAAGGCCGAGCCTCAGAATCCTTATCTCTCAGTCTTTATGAAAGGTTTACAGAGATAAATGGAAAATATCATCCTAACCTCACAGAGATCAAATTAAGGAGCGAGGAGGCAGGAACCAAATATCTTGTTCTGACCTGTCAAAAACACTTACTCAGATGCAAGTAAACACACACCACACTCTTCCACCCTAAGGTGGCTTTTAGACCTCTAAATTCTCGGCCTTCAGAGTCTACCTCTTTCCGAGGACGCCCTCAGCACTAACATTAATGAAAATTACAAAATTTCCTGCACTAAAATCTCTCCACGAAACAGTAGCTGCTGCTTTTCACCATGGAGATTCCAATAGCCTGTATACTTTTCTGCTCTTTAAAAACAGTATAAAATAATCCAGTTTCGTTCGGTTGGTAGCCATGGAGACGACTAGGTGCAAATATTTCTGTGATTGGATAATACTAAGAACCACAGCATTCTCCACGGGTATCTATTAATATACTTCACATTAAAAAAATAAAACTAGCAACCCTAACATTTAGTTGTCACATTTCAAATTCTAAGTCCCACTGGATTTAAGATTATCTGGGGGCCTATTGAATACAAGAAGCCCACGTGAAACAAGCAAGATGATTGCTTGTCAGAGCAAAAGCTGGAGTCAGGTTTCCTCAAGTGTCTCCCCAAGACCTATTTGTTCCCCATTTCCTAGCAGGGGGTCCCCCTCCAGGGGTGCCTCTACATTTCAGTATGGAACACTGTTTCTTACCTCTGATCTTTCCACACCAGAAGCCTGAGCATGTCACTTTTAACCTTTGAAAGGCGCCTCTCCATCCAAGAGTCCCGGAGAGACCTTCCTGAGAGGTCAACACTTTTAGGTTGACCCACTTGCATAATTCATTTTCTGGAAAGCTTTTGGAGTCTTAGGCCAATTAAATTTCACCTCGATTTTTTCAAAATATAATTGCACAGGGCTGCCAGCTTCTTTTGTTCCCCCCAAACAAGCAGAATAACCCTTGTGTCCATGTCTTCTGTTTGGAGGAACGTCCAGGTAGGGATTAGTATGAGGCTTCCGATTGCAGCTTCGGAAAGCCTGGTGCCAGGTGATGTAATGCCACCAGCGGAGTCTCAAACGGGGGTTCAGGACACGACCCGCAGAGCCGAGCATCTGCCAGCAAGCCTGCACTGGCTATTGACTGAGCTCTCTGGCAAGGCAGGGCTCAGGCCTGAAGGACAGGGACAGAGTGGCAGAGTGGCAGAGCGGATCTGAGCGGGCGTTTCCAGAGGGGAGCCCAGGGTGCTGGAGGCAAAGACCAAGGCAAAGGGTGAGGGGCCACCTGCTCAGAGGGTGACACAGCTTGCTGGCAGTGGGCAGGCAGAAGACAAGAATAACAAGAGGAAGGAGGCCCCCACCTGTCCCCTTCACCAGCAAACTGACAGCCTCAAATATCATAACTGGGTCTGTGCTTACACAGGCTCTGCTGGGCGGGCACATTTTTCTTCTCACCTTTCACATTTGCATCTCCTGGAGGCAAAGAGTTTTTTTTTTTTTTTTTAAATTTTGTAAATTTTAGCTGTTATTGTAGATGGTCCAAACATTCTTTCCGCACCCAGCTGGTAGGATAAAACACGGAATTCTGGCTTTAGAGAGGAAGCAGGGTAAGTGTGATTAAGATGTGACGTACTTTTTGGAACCACATTTAAAGACAAAACCCCGTCCATCACACAGCCTCGATTTTACAATGTGGTGTCATTCTTTTACCTGATTTAGCAGAGAGCTTGGTACCCTTCCAAAACCTCATCTCATAAAAACCTCTTATCATAGGTCGGGTTCTCCCAGAAGGATGCTGAGTGAAGGCTTCAGATCTAAGAGGTTTATTAAGGAGAAGCTCCTGGACACACGGGTGCATGAATGGGAGGGGAGGAAGCCCAGCAAGGGAGTGAGTTCAGGGAAAGTCGGCCTCAGCCTGATCTTGAGGGGAGGGAGCTCTGGAGGATAAATGACGCCTCAGGTATGTCCTTCCTTGAGGCAGGCAAGCTGGGCTGTTGGCTCCTAAAGGTTATAGTTGGTGGCCTTGGCCAAAGGGAGTTGTGGGTGGGGCAGCCACGGGGATATCCAGCTCCCAGACCCTGCTGGCTCTCGGTATAGGCACACTGGCTCCAATATCAGCTCACAGGTCACAAAGCACTGAGCTGGGATTGGGTACACAGAGCTGGCAAGAGATCCCAGGAGATCTGGGTAGCCCACCAGCAGGACCTGCCGTGATGCAGCCCCCCAGTCCTACCTATGCACTGGGCCAGGCACCAGCTGTCGGTCTTTCATCACATTCTGCTGTAGGAGGAAATGAATAATATCTTTGGAAAGGCCTGGAATTGGCTTGTCATCATCCGGAGACGTACTTCCTTCCTCCAGTGGGTAGAAGTGGATATCTCTGGAATGCTTCTCTAAGACTGAGCAGCCGTCCCTGCTGAAGATGACTCGGGCCATTTGAAAACTGCGGAGGGCGTACTTTCGGCTCTCCTGGTCTCTCAGGTGACTGATCTTTTGAGACAAGCACTGGCACACAGATGCAGAAAGTGGATTCTCAGAGGCTGGCTGCGGACGGCCAAACCTGTCATAGAACCTATCCAGGGATTCCCGAAGTCCATCATTGTCTTCCTTGGTCTCTGGTTGGCTTTTCTCAGAAGGGTCCAGCCAGAAGTTCTCAGAGGCCCAGGAGTCACTTCGTCCAATGTTTGGACTGCTGGTGTCTGCAAGACAAAACACATCCCAACACTGGAGCACACAATGAAACCCAGCAGAAGGCAAGCCAAGAGCAGATGACATCTGTTAAGTTCAACACACTCACTCCTCCGGGTGACTGGCAGAGGGCAGAAGCAGCTGATTTCAGAAGCTGTCCCCACCAAGTGGCTTCAGCCACTTGTCTGCTCACAACAAGAACATCCTACTTGCACATATCAGGGGTCCCTCCATAGAAATGCAAGGTGGCTGTGAACTTGGGTGAAAAAAATCATACCTTTATTTTCACTAACCACTGTCTGAAATTAAACATTTCCTTCCATGATGCACAAAGGCAGCAAACCACAGTAGTAGCAGCAGTCCTGGTGACTCTGTCACCAATAGATACCAGTTATTTTCATATCATATTATAGTGTGTTGAAAATATTTTAAAATATTTATTCTTACTGGGTGGTGCCTGTGGCTCGGTGGGTACAGCGCTGGCCCCATATGCCAAGGGTGGTGGGTTCAAACTCAGCCCGGCCAAACTGCAACAACAACAACAAAATAGCCGGGCATTGTGGTGGGTGCCTGGGGTCCCAGTTATTCGGGAGGCTGAGTCAAGAGATCGCCTAGGCCCAGGAGTTGGAGGTTGCTGTGAGCTATGATGCCACAGCACTCTACCAAGGGCAATAAAATGAGACTCTGTCTCTACAAAACAAAACAAAACAAAACAAATTATGCTTATCACTATGCTATAGACTGAATTATATTCCCTTAAGACGTATTTCTAGACATCAAACAACTGAAAAATCCTCACAGGATACACACAGATATACAGCGATATGACGACATTAACTGGGACAGTGTGCGTTTGGTGGACAAATGCAGGGCGAGGGTACCAGAATCAGCGAGGGGTGCCTCTTGGGAGGCAGTTACTTGCAATTTTATTATGAAAAGACGAGCAATGGAAACAGGGGAGGGGCTCAGCACCTGTGGCTCTAGCGGCTAAGGCGCCAGCCACATACACCTGAGCTGGTGGTTCAAATCCAGCCCAGGCCTGCTGGGGTCACAACAATGACAGCTGCAGTGGCAGCACCTGTGGCTTAAAGGAGTAGTGCGCTGGCCCCATATGCCAGAGGTGGCAGGTTCACACCCAGCCCCAGCCAAAAACTGCAAAAAAAAAAAAAAACAATGACGGCTGCAACCAAAAATAACCAGCCGGGCATTGTGGCAGGTGCCTGTGGTCCCAGCTACTTGGGAGGCAGAGGCAGAAGAATCGTTCAAGCCCAGGAGTTAGAGGTTGCTGTGAGCTGTGATGTCACAGCACTCTACCCAGGGTGACAGTGTGAGGCTCTGTCTCAAAAAACCCCAAAAAACAAAAAACAGAGGAGGGTAAGTAAACAAAGGCCAAGTGGCAAGAAGAAACAGAAACTAACTCCTCAGCAGTGCGCTATCTTCCTCTGCCGGCTGGCCGTATCTTCAGCCCCAGGCCTAACCTGGGGCAAGAACTCACAGAGTGGCCAGAGAGGGTACCTAGACCACGCTTGTTACATATTTCGATAGCAGGGATGGTGTTTCTGCTACACTAGTTTCCAGAAAGCTTAAAACTATGCTCCAGGTCTCTACATTATTATTTTTCTTTAAAGAAGTGGTAAAGGGAGTTTCCTTGACCCTGCTATGCTTAGAGCTCCTCCCAACAACCTCATCAGGGCATGGAAGCCACCTGGGGGTTGGGGGGCAGTGAAGCACAGAAACAGCAGGAGAGGGATTCCTGGCCCATACTCTTCAGCAGCTGCAAGCCCGTGAAAACTAAGGGGAGGACTGAGCTACTGAAGGAGGCTAGAAAGAGCCATGAACGCAGCTGAACATGGCAAGTGATTTTGAACAGCATCCTTTTGCTATAAAGCACATTATCGGGACACCTGGAGAGCTGTAAGTGGCATCTGAGGATCAGACAGTGGTTATGCTCACTGTTGATTTCCTGATTTTGATGGTTGCGTAGTGTTAGGGAAGAGAATATCCTTGTTTGCAGGGGAATCAGAGGTGGGAGACATCAAGTTGGCAGCTTACTCTCAATTCATGGGGGAAAAAGGCTCTTTGTTTAAAAACAATTTAAAACAAACCTCTGGAGGGAGAATTGTTAAGTCTTCCTTTGGCGGCCTTAGTATCAAATGACGAAACAAAAAGCCTTAGCTCAGGACTTGGCGAATAGCATTTGCCTAACTGTGTTGCTTTAGAGCAGCAAGAGGAGAAGGGAGAGGAGTGGGGTCCCACATGGCGGGATGAAGTCCCTCCCCACCTCCTTCCCACAGATGGCCTGGTCCCTTGGTGGGAAGGCAGGGATAAGGAGGCTGGGAAGGGTGGGAGGGAACGGGAGATCCCGGCAGCCAGCTGCAGTGGGAAAGTTGGAGAATCCCTGAAACCACCCGCCCAAGCACGCCAAGTAGCCCAGTGTGTACTTGGTTAAGCAACTGGCCAGTACACATGAATATGCAGGATTTTAAATTTTCATTTGAGTTTCATTTAGTTTTAATTTTTGAAATCCAGTGCCCACAAAACAGCCCCAAAAGCTGCCATTGCCTTCAAAAGAGCAATGACGCCTGGCCGAGTCATTTACTCAGGTCAGTTGTTTTGAACATGATCTAGAGTCTGATCAGAGTCGTCAGTCTCTGATTTCTCTTTAAAATCTGCTTTCCTACCAACTACAAAGCCTTCTCTCTAATCCTGTGGCTGCTGTGCCTTTTGGATGTCAGGTTTCTTCCCCTTTCCTACCGCACACGCGTGTGGGAAGAGTGATGGCTCTCCCCTAACTCATCCTGCTCCTGATCGGCAGTACATCCTCCCAGCTGTGTCCAAACTCTACCCGATTCTCCACGTCAACAGAGTCCAGACTTACAGAGCTCTCCACTGGGGGCTATAATGTCTATTCTAGGGACAGTCTGCGCAGGTTTTTGTGTTTAGTGATTGCAAAGTGCTACCTGCATTTAGTGAGCAGGGTCAAGGGTGTCCACATGCAGCAGTGCACAGAACAGCTCCACACAAGAATGAACTGTCCTTCCCCCAAATGACAGTAAGGTCCCACCACCCTCACTCCTCTCCTCAAGAG
>NW_003852420.1:9885245-9930202 GCF_000181295.1 Otolemur garnettii
TGCACAACACCCACGTTGTGAGTACCCATTCGAGTTATGCAGTCTTCCCTTCTCAGACGTTGAGATAATTTATTTTTCCCAGCAGGGGTCCCCTTCCCAATGATTCTGGAATTCTCCAAATTAGGTGGAACTTCCCTACTTATTTCAATATGCTTTCCATCCTGAATAGAATTTGCAAGAAGAAAAATAGGAGGACAGGGCTTGGTATCAACCACAATGCTTTTGCATGCTCTGTTTCAAGGTAACCTATTTCCCCAGAGCATCCAATTATTAAATTTTTTCTTGGCCAGTGAGAGAAGAGAAAACACATAGATACTTGAGATTCTTATAAAACTAAAGATACTTTTCTATCTCCAGGACTTACAGGTGCTTATTTAAATTTGGTAATCTGAGACAATGAATTTGCGTGGAGCATTGGAGATTAATGGTTGTGTTCTGTGAGAGGTGCCATTAGCCTTTAGAAACCCAGATGTCTAATGGGAGTTTCTTCTGGGGAACTTTCCATGGCTCTTTCTGTGACTAATGAATGCACAGCACGATTTTATCCGGGTGGAACATTTTAGCCTTTACCTTTAACAAGTTTCTGCTCAACAGATTTGATATTTAGAATTCTGCCTCCTCCATGCATCTGATTCAATAGCCACCCATCCGGCCTTTATAATCAGTTGCTCACTAGGAGAGTCTGTGGTTTCAAGGCTGTACAGAGCCAAAGGAATCTAACATTTAATTTAAAATTATGGAAAAGTATCAGGATGTAAGGAAAGAAGGAATACATCACTTATAAGGTCTCCTTCCATGATGCTCGAGTAGGAAGCTGTCCCTTTCTCGGGGCATTGCATGGCACACACCTAAAGTCCCAGGTCCTGCTGCCTTGGTCTGTGTCTTGGAGACCCCGTGGGTTTATGGGGCTCTAAAAAAATTGTGGGCATGAGAAAAACAAGGCAAATGAGGGACTGAAGGGCATGTCCTGGTCAGTGATGATGGTCATTATCAGCATGCTTTTGATGTGCTGCTTATCTTTGTGACAGCAGCCAGACTCCAGAGGCTTCACAGTGCCCCGGATAGGGCCCTTCCATGGTGCCACTGCCGTTTTTAGTATACGAGGCGCCATGGACCATGGGTCCGGACGTGGCTGCGCTGTCCTGCTCCAGAGGTCACGTTCTTTTCTTTCGTCCCCTCTTCTATCCTCCTCACCTCCTGCTCTGTGAAGGAAAGAGTGGTGAACAGGACTGTCAGGTGAATAAGATTCAGCCCCACCTCCAGCCCATCCCTACAGACGGCAGGAAAACTGGAGGCCTCCTGGAGGTCAGGTGGCAATTCTGAAGGCAGCCAGGATGAAAACGTGCTGGACCGTGATGCCCCACACTGCCAGGGAAGCGTGAGATGTCCGTCCTGGTTGGTCAGTGCTCTATCGCCTGCCTCTGCCAGCTGCCCCTGGTGACCACTCCTGCAAGGAAGTGAGGACCAAGCCTACAAAGTGACCTAGTTGCCTCTACCTTTCATAATCAACAATTAGGGAGTATTTACAGGCCAAGACACAGGGCTCAGCCCAGTGCTAGTGGATAGGAGGCAGGAGGCAAAAGTCAAGGAAAGCCCAGGATGAGCCAGAATGCTGGGGCGAGAAAAATGAGGCATCTTCAGACAGATGAGGCAGAGGAAGAAGGCTACCCTGGGTGGGGGGTAAAGCAAGGTGAGGAGACAGAAATGCCTGAGACCACGTGTGGGGGGGGGTTGTCTAGCAGGGCAGAGACATCTTACAGGAGAGGAGAGGCTGGGGGCTCGAAGGCCAGGCCCAGGAGCCAGAGAGGCATTTCTAAGCAGCGGCAGCCTCAGGCACTCCGTCCGGGTGTGTGATTGTTAGGAGGCCCCTATTCAGGAGGGAGACTGGGACGTTCCCCAGGACTGTGCTGATTTAGGCTTATTTTCTCAATGAATTATCTTGTTGATGGAAAAGAAGCCATACTCTGTAAGACAATTTATTTTATTTTTTATTTTTTTTTAGAGTCAGAGTTTCACTTTGTCAACCTCAGTAGAGTGCAGTGATATCATAGCTCACAGCAACCTCCAACTCCTGGGCTTAGGTGATTCTTTTGCTTCAGTCACCTATGTAGCTGGGACTACAGGTGCCTGCCAGAACACCCAGCTTTTTTTTATTGTTGGTGCAGTTTGGCCAGGACCGGGTTTGAACCCGCCACCCTTGGCATATGGGGCTGGTGCCCTACCCACTGAACAACAGGCGCCACCCAGAGGAATCTTCTTTTTTTTTTTGCAGTTTTTGGCCAGGGCTAAGTTTGAACCTGACACCCTTGGCATATGGGCTGGTGCCCTACCCACTGAACAACAAGTGCCACCCAGAGGAATCTTCTTTTGTTTTGCAGTTTGGGGCCAGGGCTGGGTTTGAACCCACCACCTCTGGTATATGGGGCTGGCACCCTACTCCTTTGGGCCATAGGCGCCACCCTGTAAAACAATTTAAAGAGGTTTATTCGGAGTCCAATTTGAGGGCCAAGACCTGGAGCCACACCCAGGAAGCCTTGAACAAACGGACTCGCAGTAGTGCGGTTGAGTTTGGCTTTATATATTTCAGGGAGACAGGAATTACAGGCAAAGTCAGAAATCAGCGTGTGGAAGGCATACAAGGGTTTGGCCCGAAAAGGTGGGACAACTCCAAGTGGGGGCTTATCAGTTACAGGTTAAAGATTCTTTAGCTGCCACCTGGCTGAAGGAGTTAGGCTTTGTCTAATAGACCAGGAGTCAGGGAAAAGGAATGCTGAGTTGAGATGAGGGTCTGTTAATCAGAGACAAACTACAGCACATAAGACCAGGCTCATTTAGTTTGAGGACCTGCAGGTGAGTCTTGCATAGCCTTAGGCCTGTTAATGGGTCCCAAGTACACCTCCAGGAAGGCAGGGGACATGAGGAGGCGTGTCTGGTCTCCTTCCTCATAGATAGCAACTCGGTTTTAGAAGATCCCCTTGGCCAAGAGGAGGTCCAGCCAGTTAACCTCAGGAGGGAGAGGCTTAAGATCTTATTTTAGTTCACGATAGCATCCTCCTTCACTCTAGAGGCCCTGGATCACATGGCTTGTATACCTGTAACCTGGAACTGGTGGTGTGGGGCAGATACACCTGGGTTAACAGTACAAAGTTCCCACCGCGCAGGTGGGGGTTCCCAAGGGGCTGAGATTTGACACGGGAAATCATCCCAGCTTGTGGTATAAATAATAAGGCATCTACAGATTTTTGTTTTCTTTGGATTTTTGCTGAGCCTTCTATGGATTTGTTCTGCTGTTCTCCAAGACGACCCTCCTTTGCTTTTCCTACTTTTCACAACTGGCATCTCTCCTACTCCCTGCTGTCCAAGAACCTTCTGGTTATTGCCTGGCAAGGGCAGGGCCTTGACTGGCCCTGGCCATCCACAGCTGGCTTGATTCCTCTTTCTAGTTTCTTCTGGCTTTTCTCTGCTCTGCAGTAACCACAGTTGGATTTCTAAGGCACCTGATGTCCTGTTTTATTAATAACATAAAGTTAACGACAACAAGAAGAATAAAATCAATGATCTTAAGCCTCTTTTTCCCTGACAGCAACTCTACAGTTCATGGTTTACACATTTTAGAATCTGCACAAAAAAGAGGGTGTGTAGATGTCCAGATATTTAATCCAAATTAACATTTCAAAGGATGGATGGTTTGGTCAGGTGCCTGTGGAAGCACAGTCTCTGTCTGTACTTGTTTACATCTGAAAGATGAGTCACTCAGAGGGGAAGCGGCATAAGCTGTCACCTTTCATCCTGATGACAAATAGATGAGACAGGTGGAAGACAGGTCCTCAGAGAGGCCACTGCTGGGGAATGAAATGAATGCTGGAAAAAAACAAAGGGAGGTGTGACCGTGAATAGCCCGAAAAGTAGGTGTCAGGGCAATTTAATGAGGCCAATGTTCTGATTTTAAGCTATCTTACTTTTACCTTGTCATTTTATATTTTTCTTAAGAAATTAAAGTGTTCTAAAAACCACAGAGAATTTTAAGGCCCAAGCTCACACAGCCCCAAACTGACAATTCACATCTGGTCATATTTGCCTGAAACCTTTCTTCTTCTCAAACATTCCAGTTACAGCTGGCTGCTTCTTCATAGCTAATAGTTGGTTCCTTCCAGCCCATTTTTATACCTTACCTATATATCTGTATCCATAAGCAATACAGTGTTGTTCTATGTGTGGTGGACATTTTAATTTAGCTTTCAAAATACAAGGTTTTGCATCTTGCTTTTTAATAAAAAGTTTCTCCAGCCTGGGCAACATACTCTGGCTCTACAAAAAATTAGCCAGGCATGGTGATGTGAGCCTATAGTTCCAGCTACTTGGGAGGCTGAGGCAGGAGGCTCATTTGAGCTCAGAAGCAAGTTTGAGACTGCGGTGAACTATGAGTGCACCATTGCACTGCAGCCTGGGTGACAGAGAGAGACCCTGTCTTTGTAAATAAATAAATAAATAAATACAAATTTAATTTTCTACGTACAAAGTTTTGCATCTTTCTTTTAAATTATTTTTACTTTCTCTATATAACGTTTGACATCCTACTTTGTAATGTTTTTACTTCTAGATATTCCAACATAGAAACATGCTACATGAAACATTTTTATCCATCTTGCTGATGGACAAGTAAGTTGAATCTAATTTTTCACTATCACAAGCAGGGCCTCAGCCAGCCTCGTGACACATACCTCCTTGTGCACATGTGAGGGACTTTCTCTGGACATACATTCAGAAGTGGAATTGCTGAGTTGAAGGAAATGCACATTTTCGATTTTGCTAGATCCTGCCAAATTGTTCTCCAAAGTAGTTGTAACTATGACACTCCCACCAGCAGTGTTTGGGTTTTCCTGTTTCTCTGTCTTTGCCAAATCCTGATATTGTCAGATGTTTTTGTTTAAAGCTAAATCTCCATATTTGGATTTGTGTCTCCTTGAGATCCAGCATGGCCTAGTTGCTTTTCATCTCCTTACAGGCCGTTACTCAGATTTCCTATTCTGTGGGCTGTTTACTCATATTCTTTATCATTTTCCTCTACTGGTTATTTTTTTCTCTCCCTCTCTCTTTTAATCTAATTTCTTTTCATGGCATACAAAAATAAATTACCAAACAAACAAACAAACAAACAAAAAAACCCCACAAGAACATTTTTGTTTGACTTTTCTGGATTAATCCCATGACTAGGTTATTCCAGTCTCTCACATGAAAGGGGATAAAAAGAATAAGAGAGTGAAACAAAGACTTCTGAGAAACCAGGTTCGTTTTGTTTTAATGGCAAAACTTCTCAAATAAAACAATCTTCACAGCCTCAGTTAGCACTGCGATAGAGGGAGACTGTGTTTCAACTCTATTTAATAAAGAGGTCCTGTACAAAGTTGCATCCAAGAGCAGAGAAAACATCTGGCTGTACCATGTCTTAATTTTCAAAAAGGTGTTCTAATCTCTCTCCTTCCTTCTTTCCTCCCTCCCTCCCTCCCTTCCTTCCTTCCTTTCTTCCTTCACAGTGTCTCACTCTGCCACTCTGGGTAGAGTGCCCTGGCTCACAGGAACCTCAAACTCTTGGGCTCAAGAGATCCTCTTGCCTCAGCCTCCTTAGTAGCTGGGACTATAGGCACCCACCACAATGCCCAGCTAGTTTCCCTATTTTTGGTAGAGATGGGGGTCTCACTCTTGCTCAGGCTAGTCTAGAACTCCTGAGCTCTGGCAAACCACCCACCTGAGCGTCCTAGAGTGCTAGGATTACAGGTGCAAGCCAGCACGCCCAGCCTCATTAATTTTCTTAACTGACATGATCCTCATATGGCTATCATTTGCCACAGTTAGGACCAGGGATAATGTCACATATTGGCCGTGATAGCCAGGCGGGGAGTGGGAAGAAGGAGGGCTGGGGCTCCCTAAATGGTTCGGATAATAAAAGTTTAGGAACTGGCTTAAATCAGAAAAAAGCTGAACAATTTTCTCCTTTACTGTGAGATTGAGGCCTACCTTGAGATTTGATTTAAAACAGCTTGGTTTTACACTTTGTTATAAAGGAGTAAGCAAGCAGAAGAATCAAAACCTGGCCCCTTTATAGCTAGAAAAGCCATGGGGAATGATCTGGTTAAACCCTCCCACTTTCTGGAATAGAACCTTGAGCTGGAACGAGAGCTGTGATCCCCTCGCCCTGTGCACATTCTAGGGAACAGATCTTGGGCAACAAGGCTGTCAGACCAGGGAACTGGAGAAGCAGTTTTCTTCGGGAGCCACTTGAAGGTAGAAGCTTCACTGAAACACCTAAAGCAATCATTTAGGGAATGTTTTTCCCCAACAGTTTTTCAACATTCATTTCACATAGGAAGTTTCATCTGATTTGTTTCATATCCTGCCTAGATGGTGAGAAGTACTTATGAGTGAGAGGGAAAGCAAGCGAGCTGGATCTTCGTGGCCATGGCAACATGGCTATTTTTGATGACTGCTATTTACTTCTGCAGAGTTCAGTTCAATGGATAGCTAATTAAGAAAACGCATGAAACTTTAACTTTACCTGTAAGATAAATATAAGCACTTTAAAAATAATGTCTGAAGCACCGCTGGAAACATAGTTAGCAGGAAGATCTTTCCTGTTTGTGGAGAAGCAGAAAACTGACTCTTTCCTTGAAGAGGAGATTATGGGGCCTCCCACAATCTCTTCAAATCAACAAGTCAATATTTGGTAACTTTAAAATATAAAGAGGAACAGAACAGGATTCCTATCAAAAGAGAGCCAATTCCAGTGGTGACATCAGCAATAAGGCTTTCCAAGAGAAGGCTAGCAGTGGTGCCGGAGGCCAGGACCTGAACAATATAGTGATAATATCATTTCTACAGAAAAAAAAAAGACTCTCAAAGAGAAGGTAACATTTCTGATAGACAAGGAAAGTCTGACATTTTCTATATATGGTAGAATTTTTGTCAGATGCAAATTTTGGTAAACAGATTTCACTCTATATCACATCAATGTGAAGTTTATGAGGTCCACCGATTGAACTGTAAACAAACACACCAGAAAGCAATTCTACAGCAGGCCACATAATTTCAAAGGAATCACTCTAAGCTCTTATTGTAAAAAGCTGACCCTTCTCAGAACAGGTAGGAGCCTCTTAGCAAGCGTCTTCACTCCCTCTGGAAGATTCTTCGAAATGTCCTCATTGGTGACCAATCTCCATCAGAGAATTACCTTTTTGGCAACTGTCAAGATGCACTAAAAGTGAAATCACCTAAAGAATGTAGGTGATCAGCAAGGTTCATGGCGTAGGTAAGAAGCAAGGTTTATCCACACAGAAAAAGTGACTTTCTTATATTACACATGCTGGTTCTGAAAGCAGTTTACAAAGGAATTCCAAAATCAGTTCCATGCAATGCCAGCAGTGTAGTTCAATATGTACACACTTTCAAATGTATTACCTTATGAGATGGATTTGTAAAACCTCATATTCATAGATCAGAAATCTGTTTTTGTCCTCACAGAAGAGATGTTTACAAGTATGAACTTTGCATTTAGAAGATTTGAGTCTGAGTCTCTACCATGGCCACTATGTGATCTTGGCAAGTCACTTAAAATCTTTGAATTTCCATGTGCTCATCTGTAAAATGGGGATAATAATAGCTCCTACCTCATAGAGATATATAAGGATTAAATGATTCATTAGTATAAGCTTAGCACATAGTAAGTGCTTAAGAAATAAAAGCTACCGGTCCAGGCAGAGGTGGCTCATGCCTGTAATCTTAGCACTCTGGGAGGCTCAGGTGGGTGGATTGACTGTGCTCAAGAGTACAAGACCAGCTTGAACAAGAGTGAGACTCTGTCTCCAAAACGATAGCTGGGCATTGTGGTGGGTGCCTATAGTCCCAGCCATCAGGGAGGCTGAGGCAAGGGAATTGCTGTGAGCCCAAGAATTTGAGGTATGCTGTAAGGTATGATGCCATGGCACTCTACCAAGGGTGATAAAGTGACACTCTGTCTCAAAAAAAAGAAATAAAAATTAAAAAAAGAAAAGAAAGAAAAGCTACTTCGTAATTACAGTAGAACGTCCAGAGCAGACCACCTCCCTACATTGACTACCTGCTTAATTTGACCTAATCTTCATAGGCTGAACATGCACCACACATATGTATCAGTGACCAGTTTGTTACAGTTCCTTGGGTGGTCAACTTACAGAGGTTCTACTGTATTACCATAGTAGCCAGAACACTACGAACAGCAGAGTTGTTACATCTAAGTATGAAGGTGTTCCTCCTTTAACATCTGGGATTTTAAACAGTGAATTGCGAATGCTCCTGTGTCTACCCCACAGTGACAGATACAGATCATGAAGGAAGGCCAGACGACCAAGCATTCATTTGTGACTGGGAAGAACTTCACCTTTACCCATAGTTACTGCCCCATCCTGGCACCAGAGTTGAAGGGATGAATCACAGTGAACATTCTCCATCTCACAGCAAGAGGACTGTGACTATACACAGGGCCCAAGCGCATCCTCTGCAAAGCAAACATCATCCTGGTGTGGGTGGGGACAGCAGGAGCTTTGGTGTGTGGGAGTGCCAAACCCAGAAGCCCAGGCTGATGGAGCCCTCCAGCTGTCCCCAGACACATCCCTCCACGGCAAGCAGCACCAGTGTGTGGGTGCAACTGAAATGACTCAGCCTTCAGGGAGTCTGATGGTGGTGGAGGTGGAGGTTTCTGTTAGTTGATGACCACTATAATAATCAAGAAATGAGCTTCGAGGAAAAGTTTGAGATAGTAAATGCATTAAAGAAGGAGAAACAGGCTACTTTTAAAAATAAAAGATTGTAAAAACAGGCAGCAAAGATGCAGTGTTCACAGAATGACTGTGGGCTGAGTCGGAATTGCAGAACTGATTAAACTGATAAGGCAAGATGCCATTGGAAAATACAATGAAAACAGTTCCGGGAGATCACTCTCAACTCTCTCACCCGCTATTTGCATTTGAATTTATGGAAGGCTAATACTTGAGCCTTCTCTTCTGAAACACAGAACTTTAGAGAAAACAAAACACTCAGACAAACTGGGAAAAAGCCACAAACAAAATCTTAAATTTGCATAATACAACCTATGCAGCAAAAAACAGCAGAGAAGTAGAAACTGAGGCTGCCACAATGACAGAAAATTTGGGCCATGAGGGGCTGGCAAGGGATTTTTTTTTGAAAGTTTTTCTAACATGAATTAAGGGCTAGGAGTTGTGGCAAATATGGAATTGAATTTCCATCTTTGCAAGGGCCCCTACTGTGTTTCCCCCCAAAATAAGACACTGTCTTATATTTATTTTTTCTCAAGAAGACACACTAGGGCTTATTTTCAGGGAATGTCTTATTTTTATTATTCAAATACAATTAAGTCATCTTCTTCTGGAACCTGACCGGGAGCTGACATTGTTGGTAGGGCTGGCACTAGTGATGCTTGAACTCCTTTCCCCTAGCCGTTCCCGCATGTGTGATAGGATGCCTGTGACCATGGTTACCACACGTGCACCTGCGCAAGTGTGAAAGGCTTGGAGAAAGGAGCAGTGGCAGGTAAAAGGTATTCCAGTCTTCCTTACCGCTCCATGCCAAAATGCATGGCATGGCTATGCAGCCCCATCACTAGGTCTTATTATTGGGGTAGGGCTTATATTTAACAAATGCATAGAAATCCTGCTAGGGCTTATTTTTGGGGTAGGGCTTATTTTTGGGGTAGGTCTTATTTTCAGGGAAACACAGTAGTATGTAGAGACAAGCACCCCATGCTCAGACATGGCAGTTCGCTTCAACGTGCTCCCCCAGGAGAATGATTCTGAGAAAGATTTCTTCAAAGATTGAGCTTCTGCACCTGCCTATAGATATGCAGATATGCAGAAATATGCAGAAAGCCTCTCAAAGAAGAGATCTGGAGAGTCAGGCCGGGGTCGCAGCTGGAAGCTCGAACACATGTCCTTGAGCTTTGGGTTCTGTTCTCTAGCTTCTTCCTTCATTAATATTATAATCTCTAGTTTGGGTTTGGGCCAGCAAGAACAGACAGTCAGTCTCCTTTATGTTTTTACTCTAAACAAAATCAATTGTATATGTGTTCCTCAGCCTTCACACTGAATTGTAATCTTAATGGTAGCTTCCTAATGTTACTTCACTTCTTTGTATCTGTGTTAAATTCTTACTGAATGTTTGAAAGTATATAAGATAATCAGTAAAGTCAGGCCTGGTTGCTGACCTGAGCGAGTCTCAACCTCCCTTCAAATCAATCATCTCATCCGCAGTTCCTTTTCCCTGCGTCACTGATCAGAGGCTCCAAGAACACTTTCAGTAGTAGAGTTATAGAATTGTTATACAGGGGTGTGTGTGTGTGTGTGTATTTGAGACCTAGTCTCACTCTGCTTCCCGGGGTAGAGAGCCATGGCATTAGCCTAGCTCACATCAACCTCAAACTCCTGGGTTGAAGTGATCCTTCTACCTCCCAAGTAGTTGGGACTAGAGAGGCATGCTACCTGCCAGGCTAATTTTTTTCTATTTTTAGTAAGATGGTGTCTCATTATTGCTCAGGCTGTCCTCAAACTCCTGAGATCAAGTGATCCTCCCACCTCAGCCTCTCAGGGTACTAGGCATGAGCCACCATGCCCAGCCAAATAGTTACATGTTTTTGACAAAAAGAATATGGTAGATAAGATACTATGAAAATCCTCCATGTTACTAAATTTCTAAATGTGCTGGATAAAATGTTGTTTTAAATCTTTTGAAATGCATGACTGAGCTGGTAATAAGATAAGGAAAGTCCTGGGAGACCAAAGGCAAAATGAAAGTAGAAATTCCACAAGGTCAGTGAAACCTGAACTGGTGTCTAGACTCAGTATGTCACCTTTAATGGCCACACAGAGTTCAGGACACAAAGTCTTGGCAAAATGGGACTCTTAAAAAGAGATCACTGGCTCGGTGCCTGTGGCTCAAATGGCTAAGACGCCAGCCACATACACCTAAGGTGGCGGGTTCGAATCCAGCCCTGGCCTGCCAAACAACAATGATGGCTGCAACCAAAAAATAGCCAGGCGTTGTGGCAGGTGCCTGTGGTCCCAGCTACTTGGGAGGTGGAGGCAGGAAACTCGCTTAAGCCCAGGAGTTGGAGGTTGCTGTGAGCTGCACTCTACCAAGGGGGATAGCTTGAGGCTTTGTCTCAAAAAATAAAAAAAAAAAAAAAAAAAAAAAAAAAAAAAAAAAAAAAAAAAGAGAGATCACGACCTAAAGTGAGAGCCCTAAAGTTACACCCGTAGGGAAAAGGTCAGCTATACATGAGTATGCTTTAGAGAGTCACAGAAAATTTGTTTGTCTTGGCCTCGGCTCTTGGTAGAGACAAAAAAAAAGAGAGACCTCCCTTGAGATTTAACTACAAGCCAGAACTCATATGTTTGTGGCCTGAACTGAGACTATTTTTGTGGCCTTAAAAACCTCCAAGTCAGGTATTTATTTTCATGTGGTTCCAGGCTGATGAGCCCTTATATGTTTAGTAAAAGCAAATATAAATCTTAGAGGAATGTACTTTCAACCCAAATCTAAAAAAAAACAAAAACAAAAACAAAACCCTGCACACAAAATTCCATTGAACATGAGCTGACAATACAAATAATACTCACAAAATAATAATAATAGGCAGTGAAAAAAAATGCACCTTCTTTGAGAGGGAGAAACAAAAAGAGCCAGCACCAAAACAAGAACCACAGAAACTTTAGATACCGGAGTTAATGGAAACAGAATATAAAACAAATACATTAGAGAAATAAAACGGCAAATCCTAAGTTTGAGTAAGGAATAAGAGACTACGAAAAACGAATAGGTCAATGGAAAAAATGAATGTTAAAAGACAACGAAAAATGTTAAACTACAGAAAAAATGAAAACTTAAAATAATAGATATTTATGTGTCTGCATATGGGTAAAAGAAGACTAGATGCAAGTGGAAAGAGAATTAGAAAGTGGAGATCAGAGTTGAAGATATTACTTAGAATTTACACAAAAAAATTGGAGCAAAAAATTAAGAGATACAAAAGGCAAAGTAAAATAGCCTGACATGAATATAATTGGAATTTCAGACAGAGATGAGAGAGAAGGGAGTTACAGCAATGGACAATAAATTAATGGGTGGAGTTTTGCAGAACTGATGAAAAACATAAATCCTCAAATTTAACAATGACAATCTTTTTTTTTTTTCTTTTTTTAGAGACAGAGTCTTACTTTATTGCCCTCGGTAGAGTGCTGTGGTGGCATCACACAGCTCACAGCAACCTCCAACTCCTGGGCTTAGGTGATTCTCTTGCCTCAGTCTCCCAAGTAGCTGGGACTACAGGCGCCTGCCTACCACAATGCCCGGCTATTTTTTTGTTGCAGTTTGGCCGGGGCCGGGTTTGAACCTGCTACCCTCAGTATATGAAGCTAGCATCCTACTCACTGAGCCACAGGCGCTGCCCAATGACAATCTTTTGATGTGGATAAATAAAAAGAAATCTATACCTAGGCCCAACATAAAACCACAGATTATCAAAGGCAAAGATAAAAATCCTACAACCAACAGAAAGGCGAAACAAATTATCCATAAAGGAATAACGATTAAATTGTATCAGATGCCCCCCCACCAATGGTGGCAATGCAAACGAGAAGGCAGTGAAATAATAATTTTAAAGTTTCAAGAAAATAATTACAACTTAGCCCCATTCAGGAAATGGTGAGGAAGGTAAGAATCCACAAAACAATAAATGTCATAGCCAAGATTGCCCTTACACCCAAAGCTCATTCTCTAAGAGTGGCTTAAAATAGGCAATATTCTTAATTTTTATATTCTGTTTTAGAATCTTACAGGGGTACAAATGTTTTGGTGACATGCATTACTTTTGTACAGGTTGAGTCAAGGTTATAATTATGTCCGTCCCCTAGATGGTGTGCGTTATACATATTAGGGGTGAATTTACCCATCTCTCACCTCTCCCACCTGTCTGATTCCCATAGAACTTCACTATCCTATGCATACACAGACATTGGTCACTTAGTTCCAATTTAAAAGTAAGCACATGTGGTGTCTGTTTTTCCACTCTTGTGATACTTCATTTAGGAAGATGGTCTCCAGTTCCATACAGGTTGCTACAAAAGGTATTAATTCACCATTTTTTAGAGCTCTTGTATCCATACACCAGATTTTATTAATCCATTACTGTATTGATGAGCACTTGGGTTGTCTCTACATCTTTGCGATTGTGAATTATGCTGCTATAAACATTCAAAGTCAAGTGTCTTTTTTATAGCATCACCTTTTTTTCCTTGGGTAAATACCCAGCAGTGGGATTTCTGGATCAAATGGTAGGTCTGTCTACTTTTAGCTCTTTGAGGAATCTCCATATTACTTTCCATAGAGGTTGCACTAGTCTGCAGTCCCACCAACACCGTGTAAGTGTTCCTTTCTCTCCACATCCATGCCAGCAGCACCTACTTGTTTGGGGACTTCTGGATAAAACTCATTTTCCCTGGAGTTAGATGATATCTCAGTGTGGTTTTGACTTGCATTTCCCTGACAATTAGAGATGTTGGGCATTTTCTCATATGTTTATCAGCCACTAGTCTTTTGAAAAGCTTCTGTTCATGTCTTTTGCCCACTTTTGAATGGGGTTGTTTGATGTCTTCTTGCTTATCTGCATGAGTTCTCTGTAGATTCTGGTTATTACCCCTTATTGGATAGATAACATGCAAATATTTTCTCCCACTCTGTAGGTTGTCTATTCACTCTATTGATTGTTTCCTTGGCTGTACAGAAACCTTTTAATTTAATCAGGTCCCATGTATTTATTTTTTTTTGTTGCTGGGATACCACTCACAAAAATAAGTGATATTCTTATCACATAGGTTGGTTTATGGAGATTTTGCCTGAAGGTAGAGAGGAAAGAACTATACAGAATTTTAAGGTTTTCTATTCCTTTGGTGATATGCGTCTGCTTAATTACCCCCAAGGTAACTCAGTTATCCTTTAGGATCAATGCTAGATTTTGATTCCAAATCATGTGATCATCTTAAAATTATAGTTCATGTCCATCCTTCATTTTGTTTCTGAAAGTTTCATTCCTCAATAAGCCAATTTTGCATAATTATGCAAAATAATTCAACTTCAAAGTTGTTCTAGGTTAGTTTTATAAAAAATGCAAATGCTCTTACTGTTTTACAGATGACATGTCTCTCTCTGTAATCAACTATTTCCATTTGTTTTGCCAATAATTACTAACTTTATCTCCCTAACTCAGCTCATGCCTGCTGTTCTGGTGGCCTCGGCACTGCAATACTAAGTGTGCAGTCATCGGCTTATAGACCATAATGTCTGTTCCAAACACTCTTGAAAAAATTGAAAAATAATTATTTTTTTCTCTTTCACAATATCCACTCTCTTTGAAGAGATTACAGGAAAGAAGCTGTAGAGCTTAGTTTTAAGAAAGTAGTTTAATTTCTTTTAGCCAATAAACTTTCCCTAAGATCCTCCTTAAATTTCATTTCACATATAAATGCATAAACCTAAAAAGGAATACAAATTTGAATTTAAAAAAATAGAAAAATGACCTAATTATACTGGTCATTCTGGATGACTAATTTTTTTTTTAATGGTTATGTGTTTTTTTTTTTTTTTTTTGGCCCAGGGCTGGGTTTGCATATGGGGTTGGCGCCTTACCCTTTTGAGCCACAGGCACCGCAAGGGATGACTAAATTTTTTTGACTTCTAAGTGGCAAAACCTCAAATGCATTAGAAACTTCAGCTTCTCAAAGAAGCTCCAAGAAACTCATGCCACAATAAATCTTTCATGCGCATTTCTGTTTTTCTGTATCTTGATCTGGGTAGTGGTTACAGAGATATACACATATGCAAAAATTTACCAAGCTGTACCACATAAGATTTACAGTAAAAATATACTTTACTGTATGTAAATTTTATCTTAATTAAAAATATACCCAAGCATACACACACACACACACACACACACACACACACATATTCCCTGTCTTCAATAAATTTTGGATGTGGCATAGAAGTTAACTTTTTTCAGAAAGATTCCCACATGGTTCTAGAGTTCAGTTAGGTTGGTAACCACTCCTCTGAGACAACTGGAACATGTCTCAATTAGAACTGACAGTCAGTAAATACTGGTTTTAGTGATGAATGAATGAATGAACAAACCAACAAAATAACAAACATGTATGTTCTTCAAGATTGTATATGTACCACTGATTAATGCCAAGTAATGAACAAGCCCTAAGAATATTTTTAAAAAGAAAAGTATTTCAGGTCCAGACATGGTGGCTCATGCCTCTAATCTGGGAGGCCAAAGCAGAAGGATTGCTTTAGTTCAGGAGTTCAAGACCAACTTGAGCGAGAGTGAACCCTGTCTCCATTAAAAATGAAAAAATGATGCAGGTGTCATGCCTGTGACTATAGATCCACTTACATGGGAGGCTGAGGGAGGAGGATCACTTGAGCTTAGGAGTTTGAGGTTCCAGTGAGTTATGATGACACCACTGCGTTCTACACTCTGCCAGGGGTGACACCAAAGCATTCTAGATAATGTTCTAAGCACTTTAATGTCTGACCTTATTAAATCTCACAATAACCCTATGAGGTAAGTTGACTATTCTGGTTTTTAGTTGCAACCAAGGTAAATCACTTTGGCTACTTTAATCACATTTTATTACAGTTTCATGTTATGTTAGGAGAGCTTGCAGAAACAGATTTTAGGCTGAGATTTTAAGAATTCTTCCTCTAATCACTCAGTAGAGCTGGAAAGTCAAAGGGCTGCTGCCTCCATCACTCTTAGGAACTTTATAAATAGTTAGGAAGCTTCTGTTTCAGATGTTGCTTCAAACTAGCACAGTTTCTGCCACAATCTGGAAGCTTTCCTAATCAGAAAGTTGTTAAATCAGAAAGCTATCACTCCAGTGGCTAGTTTAGGGACCATGCTACCTTTCCCACTATCTATATCAGTGGAAAATAAAGGCTTCATGCCCCATCTATCTTCCTACATAATTTAGGTTTGAATTCAGAGGATTATGAAAATGCATTTGATTAGCAAACCTTAATTTACATTCAGAACACTAGCTGCAAGGGATTCTGGAAATGGAAATTTCCTCCTTCTGTAAGCCAAGAAATCATGCTGGAAGGGGATTGGAATAGGTATTGAGTGGGTTAACCAACAACTTCCCAGATGATGAAACTGAGGTACAGAGATTAAGAAATTTGTTCAAGACAGAAAGCAGGGTCCAGCTTGGCGACTTGTGCCTGTAATCCTAGCACTCTGGAGATGGGAGGCTTGCTTGAGCTTCAGGAGCTCAGGAACATAGGAGCCCAAGACCAGCCTGAGCAAGAGCAAAACCCCATCTCTACCCAAAACAGAAAAATTAGCTGAGAGTTGTGGTGGGTGCCTGTAGTCCCAGCTTCTTGGGAGGCTGAGGTAGGAGGATTGAGGTTACTATGAGCCTCAACACCATGGCACTCTAGCTTTGGCAACAGAGTAAGACTCTGTCCACAAAAAAAAAAAAAAAGACACACAGCAGAGCCAAGATTCAAACTCAAGAAATATGGCCCCAAAGATTAATAAAGCATGTAAGGAACTAACAGGGCAGTGCACAGCAAGTCCCTTGCTATGAGGTCTCCTGTCCTACATACAAACTTCTATGCTCATTACCAGCAATTTCTAGTTCACTGTACTAATTAATCATGATATCATCTCTAGAACTTGAAAGACTTGTAGTTTCTTATCTTCAAAATTCAAAGATATCATTTATTTACTTGATCATTTTGTTGTTGATTTACCAAGTATGCTCAAATACTAGCAGTGGGAAAAAGCTTAAAAAAGGTTCTACCTCTAAATGGTGAGTGAAGACATCCACCCCCAGGCTCCAGCTTGTCACATTGGTTCCATAGCACGTGGTAAAAGAACACTTAAATGTATCCTGAGGTTATTTTAGTACTTTCTACTGGAAGCTTTTACTGATTTTTACATTGATAAGTTTGGAAAGCTATGTTGTGAGAGACAGATAGTTATTTAGCCCCTGCTTGGAAAGGTGACCAGTAAGAAAGGTCTTAGAACCTAAGAACTTTGAGAATAAAGCTTGTGGCCTATTCTCTGGTCTCTGAAACTGTGTTGCCACATACCCATTGTATAGTTTGGCCTGTCAGTCTGCCTGTCTGTCTGTCTCCTTGCCTGTTTATCTATCTTTAGCTGTTCATCCATTCTTCCATTCATCCACCTATCTCTCTATGAAAGTGAACCAGATATCAGAATAAAAACATTAAGCTGGATCCAAAATAAATACATCGATAAGTATAGACAGAGGCCAAGGGGAGAAGGAAACCACAGGATGGAAATGTTGAATGCTCCCCATAAAGGAAAATGTATCAGCTATTTTTTTTTTAAAGATTCTATTTTTCATCAGAGATCCTTCTGGAACTGAAAGCAAGAGAAAACGCCTCACGTGTCATGATAAGTTATGAATTGCAAATCTGCCAGTTTGGGGAGGATCAATATTTGCTGAAGATTAAGCCCATGGCAAAGGTGCGTCATTAAATCTAAAGTAATTAAAAAGCTCAATTTAATTATCACATGTACCTACTCTGTTTTTAATAAGCATACAGCCTCAGTCCAATCTAGCTCCATGATGTAGAAGGAAATGATAAATGTCTTCAGCGTGACTTCCGACAAGGTGAGTCTGAGTTAATTACTGTGTGTGCGAGTGAAAATAGATTTGGTTAAACGAATGAGCCTGCCAGCCAAGGACATCAGCCACCTGCCGGATAAAATTTCCTATTAGTCAAACGTACATCAGACTGTATCAGTGACTTGCACTGAAGGACTGCTTACAACTTACTTTTTAATCCATAACTAATTTTAATCAATGTACTATATACTTAGAGCTTTTAAAAGCTGGATGAGACTACAAATTTGAAAAACAGTAGTTCCCCACTCCTTCCCATTCTACACAGTCTACTGTTTCAACTTATTATTCTTTCTGGTTTTTAAAACCCTTATATGTCTAATTTAATATGCTCATATATGCTAATGCACCAGTTGTAGACATTATATGCTGATATCCTATTATGGTAGGTAAGAAATTTAGGTCTCACACACACTCATGCACAGATACACAGATGCTTCCCTTGCCCTGTTCTCTTAATACAGTTCTGTCAATGTTTTAGCATTTAGTGTTTATTTTATAACTATATAAAACTTGATCACTACTACATGCACTAAGAATAATCTATGTCCTTTATCACACAACGTTATTCTTCAGTAAATGGGAATTTCCTTTCTGTATGCACTTGCTTTGCTTTTAACTACAGTTGACCCTTGAACATCATGAATTTGAACTGCCCAGGTCCACTAATCTTTTTTTCAATAAGTAGAATGGAAACTATTTTGGAGATTTGTGACAATTTGAAAAAAAAGACAAACCACGTAGCCTAGAACTAATAAAAAAATTCAGAAAAATTTAGGAATGTCAGGAATGCACGAGGCATGTAAATACTAGTCTATTTGTGTGTGAGTCAGCTATTTCTGCTGTTGGCAAGGTCAATAGTAAGTTATTAGTAGTTCAGTTGTTCAAGGAGTCAAAAGTTATATGGGAATTTTTTACTGCACAGGCAGAGAAGGGGGCAGGGTGTTGTTCAAGGATCAGCTGTATCTCTGACTCTACCCACACCCTCCAACAACCTTCCAATGTAATTTTTCACACTCCGAGAACCTTCTATCCTCTGCTCCAGTCTGCCTGGTTGCCCTCCACCCCTGCTCCAGGGCTGTCAACTTGGTCTCTGCTCTGTTTCTCTCTTCCATTTCTTTTGCTTTAGCTCTGATGATTTTCTCTGCCTTTTTGTTTTCTTTTGTTGTTACTGTTTTCTGGCAGATTTCTCCTGCTCCATCATTGCCTCTGTTTCTTCCAGGTTCTTTGAATCTTATCATTCTTGGTCTTGATATTTTATAATAGAGGATTTCCTCAAATAGCTAATGATCTTTGGCTGTGAGTTCATATTTAAGGGTGAGGCATTAAAATTACTAATTGGAAGCATTTCCTGTGGGTAGTGCTTACCCACCCACCGAAGGGCTTCCTATGGGCTGACAGTTCTTCCACAGGTGAAACCTGCTGCCTCCTGATTGGCGAGAGAGCAGTGGGTGAAGATGCTGCTTTAGCATCTTCTTGAGAAAGATGACACTGGATTAGAGACCTAAATGCTCTGAGGAAGGGGGCACTGTGAATACCTGGGCAGGCAGGTTTCAGACAGAGGAAATGGCAATGGCCTTGAGATGGGAACAGCTTAGCAAGAACAAGAGGCAATGAGTGGGCCCCATGGCTGGCCCCAGGGGTGAAGGATGTATAGGAGTGAGGCCGTGCGTTTCTGGTATATGAAAACAATTTTCACACAGACCTTGCTGGGATATTAAAAAAACAAGCCAAATATGAGACTATATCGTGATGCATTTTACAGAAATGAAGTGATCATTTTTACAGTACTTGACACTAGACGTAGGAAGTCACTATTGATTTGGCTTTGTTTGCTTAGTCAGGCAGGCCAATAGCTATGTCAGATTATCTACTCTGTTCAACCTTGTGAAGATTCTGAAAAATAAAATCATAAACAGATTAGAAACTCTGACTAAGACATAAATCTATACACACATGTCTCTGTTCACCCAAAGAAAGCCGTTCATGCTGTTGAGAAAAATCAAAAGCTTTTGGAAATAATAATAATAATAATAACCTCAACCTGTTCTCATGGCAACAAGAAAAAAAATTAGACAGGAAATACGGTTTTCACCTCAACTACTATCTCATACAGAAGCTGAATATCTTCTAGCCCTGCCTTAGACGTTTTATTTAACCTTTAGTGGGTTATTTTAGCAGATGGGGCATGAACAGAGAATCCACAGCACAGGGGCAACTTATGGGATGGAACAAAAACCCTTTTACAGAAGGTGGCATGAGAACTAATTCCTTTATTTACAAATTATCTTGCAACTTTTTCTGTATGATAATTTTGCTGAGAACTTCCATTTATTCGCTAGAAACTAAATAGTTATTGAGAGACCAGAAGGTCAAATAATTTACTGGAGGGTTTCCAGATCCTTTTCCCTGAATTTCTGTAATTTCAGACAGTGACTCAGAGCTGCCTTTAAACGCCATCTGTGCTTCTCTACCAGCCACGCTGCTGAAAGCCCTGCGGCTCTCACGCTGCCAAACACGTTCTCTATTCTCCGCTTCTCTACCTGAAGGACTCCACTGCTCCATGGGGACAGGAGCCGGTCCCCTCCTCTGGGTAGCCTTCCCCAGTTCCCCAGGTAGAGCTGGGCAGCCCCCACCCCAGACCCCTCCACACTCAACGGCCCTCAATGTATAGATGTTCTTTTTCTTTCTTTCTTTTTTTTTTTATACAGAGTCTCACTCTGTCACCCTGGGTAGAGTGCCGTGGTGACTGCGCTCACAGTAACCTCAAATTCCTGAGCTTAAGCTGATCCTCCTCCCTCAGCCTCTCAAGTAGCTGGGACTACAGGCAGCTGCCACCATGTCCAGCTAGCTTTTCCATTTTTAATAGAGACAACATCTTGCTCTTGCTTAGGCTAAGCTCAAGCAATCCACCTGCCTCGCCCAGAGTGCTAGGATTACAGACGTGGGCCACTGTGCCCGGCCTGGAAGCTCTTCTTACTCCACCTTCCAGGCATAACCCCTTCCCAACCCCAACCCCTAGCAAGACTTCTGCAATCTCAAAACAGGAAATGGAAAAAATAAAAATAAAAGTAACAACAGGAAATGGTTACATTTGAAACACCATCTCGCATCTTTCTCAAATATAGCAGCCACCCCTCTAGCTTCATAACCCCCCAAACAATTCTGTGCCAAGGTTAAGAGGAGGCCCAGCAGTGACAATCTCTCTCTCTGTTTCTCCCTGTCTCTGACTGTCACTCTCTCCTCTCTCTCTCTCTTAGACACACACACAGACCCACACACAGAGCAGGGTAATCACTTAGAGGGACTGTTCAGGGCAGACAGTAATTTATACCAACACAGTTTAGCAGAGGCCTGGAGATAATGCAAATGTCACATCACCCTCAACCAGAGCAGAGCAAACAAAACAATGTACCCATTAAGGTATTTTAAAGGTCAAGAAAAACACAGTCTGTCCGGGATACAAGGGTGATTTTTCTTCTTAGCAATGAATAATCCCTTTTAAATGAATATCATTTAATACTGCGGGAGTAAAGCTCAGAGGAGTCTGGAGGGAAAAAAAATCCGAAGAAAGTCATGAAGAAGAGAAGCCTAGGAGTCTGTTTTAGGATCGTGTTAGGAATCTATTTTTAGGAAGAAAGAGAAAGAGTACAAACCCGATCTGCACCAGAAGAGTGATGGACCCGGGGCTGCAGGTCATGCCAAGGGGACACATGTGCCACCCAGCACTGGCCGGTTCCCACAGAGTGTGAAGAACAGCACAGCCCCGGCTCGGCGCCTATAGCTCAGCGGCTAGGGTGCCAGCCCCATACACCAGAGCTGGCGGGTTCAAATCCAGCCCGGGCCTGCTAAACAACAATGAGAACTACAACCAAAAAATACCCAGGTGTTGTGGCGGGCGCCTGTAGTCCCAGCTACTTGGGAGGCTGAGGCAAGAGAATCACTTAAGCCCAAGAGTTGGAGGTTGCTGTGAGCTGTGATGCCACAGTACTCTACCCAGGGTGACATAGTGAGACTCTGTCTCAAAAAACAAATAAAAAAAAAATTATGACCTGGACACCTACCCAGAAATCCTCTACCTGGAGAGGCACATCTTCTGTTCCAAGACAGAGAACTGGGATTAATGAGATTTGAAAGTCTAAAATATATTGAATTTCTGCTTTCAAAATGAGATTGAGGACGATGAGATCAGTAAACTGCATGTTTTTAAAAAAAATAACGTTATTCAAATTAATAAGGGGGCACAATATTTAGGTTACATTGTTCTCTCTTCCAGGGTAAAGTTCCATTACGAGCCCCTGAACTGCATGGTTCTAAGCTGGAAGAATTCTAAGTCACTTTTTTGTGGTATGGAGCATAGTGTATACACCAGCCAAGCTAATCTCCAAAATTTAAGCAGTTAATAAGAGGAGCCAGACCATTTCCTAGCGAGACCCCAAAGCACAAAAGGTCTTAATTCAAGGTATGCCTTCTTATTCCAAGTAAAGGAAACCCAGGCAGCAACTCCTGGCTTCCACTCTGCCCACGGGGCCTTCAACACTGTGGAGAAGTTTCTCCCCTAGACTGCATGACTCTTCAGAGGTTAAGAAAAAGCCTTGGGCCAGTGTGTGTGGGGGGGGGCACAAAGACCATGTAAACAATAGTCTCATAGGAAAAGAAAAAGGAGAAAAAAAATAAGAAAACAGTGAAAGAGTCTCCCTAGGTATGGAAAGATTATAAGTGTTTATCTTTTTCCTTCTTTGTGCTTTTTATATTTCCTAATCTATCCTCTGTCATGTAAACAAGACAGAGGCCAAAGGGATTAGGGAAATCAAAGCCAGAGGACTTCAGGGAAGCAACACAGTTACTGCCACTTAAAAGCAAACTCTTGCCCCTGTTTCTTCAAAGGCAACAGTGAATCGCTTGTCAAGTCCTGTGTTTATTAAATGCCCCCCAATTACCTGGCCTGGATGGAGAACTGCTAAGTGGGGCTGTTGGCACCAACAAACTTGCTGTCAAGTAAAAGGCAGAAGAAATAAAATCCTTAGAGCACTATTAAGTGTTAAACTATCTTCTTTAGATGATGGCCGTAAACAGCTTACAGAAAACAGAAGTCACAGGTGCCACAGAAACTTCAGCTGGAGCAGGAAACCTGAGTTGATTCCCACAGGGGGTAGGGATTTGGATAAACTCTCGTGGTTCTTTGCGCAAAGGTCATGGCCAGGTTGATGAATCTCAAGGGTTCCTTCTGGTAGACAATGCAGTTCTGCTTGAAGACAATGTAATACTTGTATGAGCGCTAACCGTTTGTCAGTGTCACTTTAAATAGTCTTTGCACTTTTATTTTTCTTAATGAGTATCAAGGTTAAGCAGAGACCATAGTGATCAACTCTTTATTTCTGCATTTTTATTTTTTTAAGAGAAGGCGGTCTCACTCTGGCTCAGGCAGGTCTCAAACCTGTGATCTCAGACTGTCCACCCACATCCACCTCCACCTCCCAGAGAACAAGGATTACAGGCATGAGCCATTGCGCCCAGCCCTATTTATTTATTTATTTATTTTTATTTTTGAGACAGAGTCTCACTTCGTCACCCTTGGTAGAGTGCCATGGTGTCATAACTCACAGCAACCTCGAACTTTTAGGCTCAAGAGATCCTCTTGCCTCTGCCTTCTAAATAGCTGGGATACAGGTGCCTGCCATAACCCTCAACTATTTTTTTAGAGATGGGGTCTTGCTCTTGCTCAGGGTGGTCTTGAAATCCTGAGCTCGAACAATCCACCTGCCTTGGCCTCCCAGAATGCTGGGATTATAGGCATGAGCCATTGCAACCAGCCTCTATTTGTTGTTCTGAGACAGTCTTGCTCTGTGTCTCTTGTTAGAGTACAGTGGAGGCATCATAGCTCCCTGGAACTTCAAAATCCTAGGCTCAAGTGATCCTCTTGCCTCAGCCTCCCAGATAGCTGGGACTACAGGTATGTGCCACCATGCCTGGGTAATTGTTTTAATTTGGGGTAGAGATGGGGTCTTGTTCTTGCTCATGCTGGTCTTGAACTCCTGACCTCAAGCAATCCTCCCACCTTGGCCTCCCAGAGTGCTAAAATTATAGGTGTGAGCCACCGTGCCCGGCCAAACTCTTCCTTAAATTATTGCAATGCTGTATTTTCTAACTGATATTTATTTTTTACTTTGTATTAAACTTTAACATGCACATATCAAAGTATCTAAATCATAAGCTCTATTAACTTTCATAAATTTGAACATATGCAGTATAATCAACACCCAGAACAAGAAATAGAACAGCACCAGAACCCTGGAAGCTCTCCTTGTATCCCCTCCCAACCATTACCCTTCTAAAAATTACATCCTGACTTCTAATCCTTAGATTACTTTTTTTTTTTTTTGATTCTCATTCTATTGCCCTGGATAGAGTGCTGTGGTTACATAGCTCACAGCAACTTTATACTCCTGGGCTCAAGTGATCCTCTTTTACCTCAGCCTCCCACGTAGCTGGGACTATAGGCGCCCACCATGGACAACTAGCTAGTTTTCTATTGAGAAGAGATGGGGTCTCACTCTTGCTCAGGCTGGTCTCTGACTCCTGAGCTCAAGCAATCCACCCACCTTGGCCTCCCTGAGTGTTAGGATTACAGGAGTGAGCCACCACCCCCCAGCCGACTTTGTCTTTTTTTTTAAATTTTTATCTGTTAATATGTATTTTTAGTGACCTCACTATGTTGTTCAGGCTGGAGTATGGGGGCTGTTCACAGGTACAACCCTACAATTGACTGGCACAAGAGTTTTGATGCTTTATCTTTTTTATACTTTATATAAATGAAATCGTGCATTACTCACTTTCTGATATCTGGATTCTTTCACTCGACCTTGTGTTTGCCCATGTTGTCTCCAGGCAGTTTGTTCATGTTTAATAACGACTAGCATTTGATGGTGTGACTAGACCACATTTAGCCATTCTCCTGATGATGGACACTGGGGCAGTTTCTAGTTAGGGCTGTTACAGTGAGTGCTGCTGTGACTATTTCAGTGCACGTCTTTCCATGAACACATGGACGCCTTTGGTAGGTGCATACCTCAGAGTGAGCTGTTGGGTTGCAGGGTAGACCTATGTTCAACTTTTAGAGATACTGAAAATAGTTGTAATAGCTTCTCTGAGAATTAAGGGTCCAGTTTTGCTTTTGCCTACTTCTATCTGTAATGATGGCGTCCTCTGCCAGGCCAAGGGGACACATGTGCCAAACCCAATCTTTTTATTTGAGACACAGTCTCACTATGTCCCCCTCAGTAGAGTGCCATGCCATCACAGCTCACAGTAACCTCAAACTCTTGGGCTTAAGCGATTCTCTTGCCTCAGTCTTCCAAGTAGTGGGGACTACAGGCGCCTGCCACGATGCCCGGCTATTTTTGTTGTTGTTGTTGTTGTTGTAGTTGTCATTGCTGTCTAGCAGGCCCAGGTCGGGTTCAAATGCGCCTGCCTCAGTGTATGTGGCCGGTGCCCTAACCACTGAGCATGGGCACTGAGCCCAAACCCAATAATGTATCACTTGACCTTGAGAAAGCCAAGCCATTCTATTTCATCTACCTTAAGAATCTTCACAGATATGGCCTATGCTTATTTTTTTTTCCAAAAGAAGAGGCTGTTAACCAGGAAAACATTCTATTGTATTTAAAGGCAAATTTTATTATAAAGGACAGGCTGCCAAGGTAAAACACAATAATTACAATTAACTTCAAAATAAATCAAATTATCCACAAACCCAACCACTCACTGGTAAGTTAATGAAAAACATGACAGTGCTGAGCTCTTAATTGCTTCTGTTACAAAACCCCTAAACTTAAACTTAGGTTGTCAGGCAGGAAGGAGGCAATTAGAGGGCACAGATGCGTCAGTAAAACCTGTTACCACACGGCTCCAGAGTTCGTAGTCCCCAGAGTTCGTAGTCCCCAACTTCATGAAGACCATCTGCCTGATTTTTATAGGTTTTTCACTTTAAACAATACTATTTAGACAGTCTCTCCAAACAAATTGCTTTTTGCCTTTGTTCCCATTTGTGTGGGATCAGTATCTTTTTCTAATATCTCCAGAACATAAGCTTCATAAGAGCTCTGTTATCTAACCTCAAGTTTAATTTCCTTTCCAGAACATGTTTTTCAGAATATTAAACTTCAAAAAAAAAAAAATAGCAGATGAAAAGATTACTGAGTGATGTTAGGGCTCAAATAAATTAAGGCTCCCAGGCTATGTTGTTACTTCCTGTCTCCCAAAGGCAATCTTTCTGCAGGTTATCAAACATCGCTGGTGACCTTTAAAAAGAACTCCCTGAAATCATTCCCTCATAATAAAATCTTGCTGGACTATCACACCGGGGACATGTTTATAAAATGATATCATATAAAGTGATGCCAACTTTGAATGTTAAGACCTGATAATACCTATTACACATTTTCGAAGCTACTAAAATAGGTTTGAAATGGCCCAAATGATAATTTAATGTATTTTACCATCAAATTAAGAAGCAACAAATGAGTGCAAGGAGAAACGAGAAACGAGAAACGGAATCATTTCAGAAAAAGAATAATTCCCCCCAATATTACTATACTGCAGATTCCCTATGGAGACAGAGGAAAAGGGAGTTTGTTCTTTTTGGCGTGAGATCTGTTTCTATACGAGTGGAAAGGGCAGCTGCTGTAACCGTGGCGGGAGAGTGGGTCATAGAAATAATTACTTCCAGCAGCAGGGAATGATTTGAGGAACAAGGAAAGGAACTTCCCAGGCCCTTCCATGGCACCCAGCGTGCCCAGTCTGCTGGCCTCTCGGGGTTCACGGCATATTGTGACCAGTATGTTTATCTATTCAACAAATATTTATCAAAGACCTAAGAGTACCACACGCTGTCCTAAGGGCTGGAGTTTTTTTTGTTTTGTTTTTTTTGAGACAGAGCCTCAAGCTGTCGCCTTGGGTAGAGTGCTATGGCATTAAAGTTCACAGCAACCTCCAACTCCTGGGCTCAAGTGAGTCTCCTGCCTCCACCTCCCAAGTAGCTGGGATTACAGATGCCCACTACAAGGCCCGGCTATTTTTTGGTTGCAGCTGTCATTGTTGTTTGACAGGCCCAGGCTGGATTTGAACCCACCAACTCAGGTATATGTGACTGGCACCTTAGCTGCTTGAGCCACAGGCGCCGAGCCAGGGCTGGAGATTTTGTAATGAACAACAGAAATATGGCTCCTGCCCTCATGGAAATAACGACCTAGCAGAGGAGGTAAAATGGGGATAAAGAATTACATGGATACATTCTTCTCCCCCCCTTTTTTCTTTTTCCTAGAGCCAACTGTATACAGTTAAGATCAATGTACAGAGCATCTGCCGAGGAGATGACAGCAACTAAAAGTAGATACGTGGGTGTGTGGGTGTGCGTGTGTCAGGGAGTGACTTGGTTACATACAACACACGACGTAGCTAATACGCTGAATCTACTAGTCATAGCTAACAGTACTTTCAGCCAAGTAAACGACATTTTATCCGTTTAGTGATTTCAGGGCCACTGATGTTTTGAGCTCTCATTTAAATTTCAACCACTTGGAGGCAACACAAAGAAATGCAGATGTGCCTATGGTATGGTCTTTGCCCAGCAAGAATGGGTGATGGGTATGGAGGGAGGAGTCCCACAAATACCCAGCAGGACCACAGCACACAGTGTGCCGCAGTGAGGGGACCCACTGGAGGTTGGCTGGACAGAACCACAGGATTTGGGATCCCAGACTAAGTCTCCAGGCCTAGAGGAGCGAATGGCTCTCCTGGGAAAGGGAAGTGCCCTGAGAAGTTGATACAGATGCAAAGGTCACGGTGCTCAGTGAGCAGGGCAGGAGACTGTGGGGACAGAGAGGGGTGAGTGGCTGTGCTGCAGGGACAAGACTCAAGGCGGTGTGGGGCTGCAGACGGGGGCCATGGGGCCCTGTGCAGGGATTTTCTACCTGCCCCTGGGTCTAGATTCACTCTCCCCGCTCCACCCTGCTCTGTCCTTGGGAGACTGACTACAGGGACAGTAGGGGATGGTTGCCAGCCCTCCTCAGGCTTTGAGTTGAGAGTCAAGCAGAGGCCTGGCAGGAGATGGAGGGAGGGAGCAGGTGAGGTCAGACTATTTATGTCCCTGGCTCCCCTCCAGCAAGCTCACAATTCCTGTCAAGCAGCCTCCGGAAGAGCCTCCCTGAACACAGCTCTGTCTCACGGGCTGGCTCCCCAGGTGCTGTGCTCACGGCTTAGTATACAACCTCTTTATTAAGCTCTCCTCAAACCCCTGGTTGGACTGTGTTCCTTCTCTCCCATGAGGACTTTAACTGACACAGTCAGGCAGCAAGAAAATCTGGGAAGTGGGGGAGGGGGGGAAGGGGGCTGATGATGGCATCAAAGCAAATGCAGCAAAGGAGATGATGCATCTGAGAGACGGAGGGTAGAGGTTCAGGTGGTGGAGAGGGGGCAGGAGGCAGGGGGAGGCAGACCAGCACAGACCACAGCACCTGTGTGAAGCCTACTGTGTGCCAGGCTCTATTCTCCAGACTTTTTTTTTTTTGTTTTTAGATAGAGTCTCACTATTTCACCCTAGGTAGAGTGCTGTGGTGTCACAGCTCACATCAACCTCAAACCCTTGGGCTTAAGCGATTCTCTTGCCTCAGCCTCCCAAGTAGCTGGGACTACAGGTTTCTGCCACAATGCCTGGACATTTTTTTGGTTGTAACCGTTGTTTAGAGGGCCCAGGCTGAGTTCGAACCTGCCAGCTCTGGTGTATGTGGCTGGCGCCCTAGTGGTTAAGCTACAGGTGCCGAGCCTTTTCTTTTTTTTTTTTTTGAGATGGTCTTATTATGTTGCCCTCGGTAAAGTGCTGTGACATCACAGCTCACAGCAACCTCAAACTCTTGAGTTTAAGTGATTCTCTTGCCTCAGCCTCCCAAGTAGCTAGGACTATAGATGCCCGCCACAATGCCTGGCTATTTTGTTGTTGCAGTTGTCATTGTTGTTTGGCAGGCCTGGGCCGGGTACAAGAACCTGCTAGCTTCGGTGTATGTGGCTGGCTCCCTAGCATGGAGCTACAGGTGCCGAGCCTATTCTCCAGACTTTAACAGAACTCACTTAATCCTTACAATAAGGATCCTTATTCAATAAGGATGTGATTCAATGTGACATCTCATTCAATAGATGAGGAAACTGAGGCACAGACAGGCCAAGTGACTTGCTCAAGTTCCCAGGAGTCAAAGCCAGGCAAGTCTCCAGAGCTGTGTTCTCCGCGACTGGGCTGGACCAACCATTCTGATTAGGGCCAAAGAAGAGAATTTCAGAATTGGAGATCTAGGGGAGGCAAAGCCCTGGTGGCTTGGTCCCTGGTGATGGCAACTCCCGGGAAAGCCATCTCTGCAGCTTGTTGAAGTAAAGTCACCTGGAGAAGCTCCTGTTATCCTATACAAACTCTGCCCGGATGACAAGACATAATCTTTTCTTTTTCTTTTTGGACAGTGCATCATCTTATACAAGTATTGGAATGAGAGTGATCCTCAACTAAATGACCAGATAAATTATAGTTAGTTCTGCTATATAATCCATACTTATTTTCCTAAGAAATCTCACATTATAAAAAAGGTATAATAACACAGTTATCTGAAAGCGGGAAAAGGAAGGTTGTGGATTACAGAGAGTTGATCAAATTTGACCATTTTTCCTGGAAGAGCTTCAAACAACAAGGAATTTAATTCTATTTTGTTACCATTTGCGATAATGAATGGCTTGATCACAGACCAGCAAAAAAGAACTAAAAGCAAAACCTGAACAGCCACAGAAAAATAACTTACAGACAGGTTCCCAGCCATGTTCAGACCCACCAATCATCAAGGAGAGCCCCTTCCTTCCTCTGTGCTCAGGGTCCCTCCATGGTGTTCACATCCCAACCCTTGGTGGTCCCGAAATTCAAACTCTGCTCCCCATGTAGTCGGCATAATAGCCAGTCCTCGGAATGAAAACTTACACTGTCAGGCATGTCTTGATCAGTATTATTTGTCTAAGTGTCTTGCAGAAGATAAGGCCGTGAAAACAACTGTCTAGGAAATGAGAAGTGCTCTATCCAGGTAACGGCAGCACAGCACATCCTGTTAACTCACTGGACGTGGCATCTCAGCATCTTAACTCAGGCCGTCGGCCATGCCAGCATGCCTATTATATCAGAAATAACCTCCACAGCAATCGTTTTCCTTCCTCAAGGAGAAAAACAGGAAGGGAAAATGCCCCCTAGGCAGACCTATGTGTTTGTCATTCACATTGTCGGCTACAAATGTGCCAGCTCAGCCCAGGCTGTAATGAGGACTCCGATAATGCGCTCCTGGGGTCTGCCGCCCCAGTAGATGTTCAATAACAGCTACTGGCTGTATTGACTGGCCTCCCCCTGATTCTGCTCTTCCTGAATAGCCTCACACGGGGTCCAGACACGTAAAGACAGGATGAGAGAATGGCCCATTGCTGCAGCTGTTCCTCGACATCAAAGGCAGGTGGCCGTGATCATGAGCACACTGAGCTTTTACGTGCAGGAGCGGGTGTCTGGCAGAGGACGCTTGTTGATCAGTGATTTTCCACACATTCATATTCACAGAATCCAAGAAGGGCTGACACTATTGTGAATACCCTTTCAGGTTCAAACTGCTAATCTGATGTAAAGGAGTCCCTCTGCTCTTTTGAGAAAGGCAGGAGGGATTCGGTAAAGTACTCTGGAAGGGACATGGTTCAGGTAAGCAATCCCGTCATTTTTGATAAGGAAGCCAAGGCTTCTAATGACTACAGTGGTCAACAAGGTATGTACATAAGACACAGGAATTGATCTACAATTTTAGATTTGGAAAACAATCTAAATGTTAGGATTTTAAAAAGGCCATCTGAAGTTTAGGATCTTCAAATAAAATCGGGATGACAACAATCTTCAACTCACATTGTAGAAAACTGGAGATTTTGCCATAAAATTGTTCCATGGTACATTTTTTCCCCCTTAAAGAATGCAACTTTCATCTTCCAAAGTCAAAGTTGGGAGCCAGCTGACTGCCGCATGCATGCACGCCTTGTGTCTGCTACTCCACACTGGGACTGTGCAAGGGCAGCCCTGCCCCAATGTGTTATCCAGAACTCCCTGGGGTTCTTCCTGGAATTCTTCAGTTACGGTTCTCATAGAGGAGAGGGCATGTTCACATCTTCCTCCACTCTGTTGCAAGCAGTAACTCTGAAAGTTTCCCTTTTCCCACTGATATTCCATTACTTATGGCCCCAGATCTCATTTCCTGTCTTTGAGCACATGGTTAGGCTGCATTTTCCTGCCTCCTTTGCTGCCAAGTGTGGCCATATAAGTCAGTCCTCTCCCTTGGACATGGCTGGAAATGATGTGTGTCCCTTCCAGGTGTGGCCCTTAGAAATATCCCCTGCACTCCTCCATGCTCTTTCCTCTTTGGCCAGCTGAATATGAATAATGGCAAGGCCTGGGAGCCACAAGATGGAAAGAACTTGGGCCCTGCAAGGTTGCTTAGAGGAAAGCTACTTTGCTGCCCTAACTACTTTCCCAGGAGTTTTACGTGAGCAAGAAATAAGTTTTCATTGTGTTAAAAAAAGAAAAAAAGATTACAGTATGCACATCCTATTCCTAGAAAAGTTATTAAAGAGTTCTGTAAAATAATAAAAATGTATGTCACTTGAAAAGATTGCAAGTGACAGTTCAAAGTTCCATTTATAAATTTCTCTAAATAGACATTGTGGAAAAGGCAAAACTCTGGAGACAATAGAAAGATCAGTGCTTGACAGGGATTGGACAAGATGGAGAAATGAATAGGCAGAGCACTGAGGATTTTCAGGACAGTGAAAATACAATGTGTGATTCTATATTAGTGGATATGCATCATTACATATTTGTCCAAACCCATAGAATGTACAACATTGAGAGTGAACTCTGATTTAAACTAAGGACTTTGGGTGATGATGACGTGTTGATGTAGGTTGATCAACTGTAATAAACACACCACTCTGGAGAGGGAGGTGCTGAGCATGTGTGGAGACAGGGGTGTAAGGGAAATCTTCACCTTCTGTCAATTTTGCCATGAACTTAAAATTGCTCTAAAAAAATAAAGTTTACTTAAAAAGAACTCACTGAGTAAAGATAACAGACTGCTCATATAAGAGTCTTGCAAAAGCCATTAGGCCACAAGCTGGAAAGTTCACCTTTGTTTCCTTCCCTTAGTGACCAACCAACTTTGTTTTTTTTTGAGACAAAGTCTCTATCTATTACCCCGGGTAGAATGCTGTGGCATTATAGCTCACAGCAACCTTGAACTCTTGGGCTAAAGCAAGTCTCTTGCCCTTCCTCTTGGGTAGCAAGGACTATAGACACTCTCCATCACAATGCCCAGCTAGTTTTTCTATTTTTAGTAGAGACAGGGTCTCGCCCTTGCTCAGGCTGGTCTTGAACTCCTGAACTCAAGCAATCCACCCACCTCGCCCTCCCAAATGCTAGGATTACAGGAATGAGCCACCATGCCTGGACTCCAATGGAACTTTCCACGATGATGGAAACAATCTCTGTCTGTGCTGTCCAGTGTGGTAGCTGCTAACTAGACCGTGTCATTATGGAGCACTTGAAATGTGGCAAATGCAACTAAGGAAATGAATTTTAAATTGTATTTATATAATGGGTGGCGCCTGTGGCTCAAAAAGGTAGGGCTCTGGTCCCATATGCCGGAGGTGGCGGGTTCAAACCCAGCCCTGGCCAAAAACTAAAAAAAAAAAAATTGTATTTAATTAAAATTTTTTTTTAAATTTCAGATTAATATGAGTGTTTGTATTTGTGAGGCAAAATCCAAGTTGTAGTTGAGCCCTTCACGCAGTGGTGTGCCATATACCCTGTCATTGTGCCATCTATAACTTGGGACTGCCATATTGGACAGCACTCCTCTAAACTGCCCCAGAATCTCATAGTTACTTACCTCAGAATGGAAACTGGATGGCCTCAATGCTATCTTGGATTCCGCTACCTGGCATATAGCATATTATCTACATTTTTAAATTCTAAAAACATAGGAAAGAGGCAAAACTTGTGATATCAATGGCTTCTGGCCTAACTGCCAGTTCTCTGATCTACCCCAACATAAATGTCCCTACTTGCAGATGACTAAAAATCTCCCTGCACATCACAGACACAATATAAATAATGTATTATGCTTAATGCTTTCTTTCAAGGTCACTATTGAGGTGTCTGTGTGATTCAGTGCATTTTCCTTTAAATGTTTCACAAATAGCTTACCTATGCAGTGATAATTTGTGTATGTCATTACTGAATAGTTAAAGTATTGGTGCAAGGAAGGAAGATATTCCTCAGGTAGAAAACTGGCTGTATTCCTCAGGTGATTCTTGGCTGTAGGCAAGAATCACTTTAATTCAAAATTAAGTGTCTTAGAGCAACAATATAAATGCTTAGCAAAGGGAAGTTCTGTGTTGATAAAACTTTTATAGTACAGAATGTTTTAGTAGTAGTTTATGAAATGGGCTATTTGTGGAACAAAAATTAAAGATTTGTATTTTATTTTAAGGCAGCCTGAAAGTGAAGAGATAAGTGTGTTCTATGTTAATACCCTGAAAGGTCACTTTCCTAAAATACATAGTTGTCTGTTGTTAGGCAAAGGGGAAAAAATAAAAATAAAATACAGAGGCCTAATATTATTCAAAATAATAAAAAATTAAATTCCAAGTTATTCCTGTGAAGGTAAAATTTCTTAACATCTAAAATGCAAAAATTTTAGATAACCTTTGTTAAACATTTTTAAAAGTTAAATAAAAAAATAAAGTTAGTCCAGTCATCCTTCGGTATCCATGGGAGACTGGTTCCAAGACTGATCCCCGACCCCTACAGATACCAAACTCTGAGGATGCTTCTATTTCTGATAGAAGATGGTGAAAATGTCATAGTGTTTGCATAAAACCTACATACGTCTGCCCATACACTTTAAATCATCTCTAGATTACTTATATCTCATACAATGTAAATAGTTGTTATACAGTATTGGGTTTTTATTTGTGTTTTTTATAGTTTTTTAAATTGTTTCTTCTTTTTTTTTTTTTTTTTAATATTTTCAATCTGTGATTGGTTGAATCTGTGGATTTGGAACCTTTAGCTATGGAGGGCCAAAAACAGTATTTTCCATACTCAGTCATACGTGAGGGCCTGAAAGGAAAAAGAACTAAATTAACGTGTGATGGTATCACAGCCCCAGCCTGTGATATATTTTCCTACATTCTCTAGATGTTGCCTAAATGCACAGCTGCTGCACACTCTGAGTGCATGTTGAGTGATCCACCAATTCCAAATTCATGCCCACAGCATGGGCTTCCGAGGAAGTGGCTGGGGCTGGATAAAGCAAAAGCCAGGGGCAAGCAAGCTCTCTGTCCTGACCTACAGACTCTAGCTGACCGGAACCAACTCCCTTTTTTTTGAGACAGAGTCTCACTTTGTTGCCCTCACTAGAGTGCAGTGGTGTCACAGCTCACAGCAACCTCAAACTCTTGGGCTCAAGTGATTTTCTTGCCTCAGCCTCCCAAGTAGCTGGGACTACAGGCACCCCCCACAACACCCAGCTATTTTTAGAGAGGGGGTGTCTTGCCCTGGCTCAGGCTGATCTTGAATTCCTGAACTAAGCAATCTTTCCTCAGCCTCCCAGAGTGCTAGGATTACAGGCCTGAGCCAACACACCCGGCCCCAAATCCACTTCTGAATGTGGTCACACTTGGAAATCTAAATGCTACATATATAACAGTTTTTTCCTGGGAAAATACACTCTGAGTTCTAAACAACTGAGGTATAGAAGGGTTTTTAAAAAAATATAACTCATCTATAAACTTACAAATACATGTAATTTAAATCCATTCTAGTTTAGGAAGATATTTTTTAGGCTGGATATGGTCAATTTATATACCAACATATACAATTTTAACTAAATATATTTCTTTATGTCTTCAATCTAGTTTAAAATATTTAATCCATATTTCTTTTAGCACCCTGTATCCAGTGACTGGTAACATTTCTCTGTTGGTGACCTTTTGTTTTCCTTTGGCTCACTTCCCTAAGTTCCCTGTTTTTCCAAGAAGGAAATGTCTCATTTCACTTAAACCATGGTCACGGGTGAAATTTATCTCAAAATTCTAGTCTATTCCAACTATATTTGACAGTTCCCACAAAAAGCAGCAGCTGCAGTCCTCTTGACTAAAAGGTAAAAGTAGATGGTAGATAGCTGTAGGCATTAGATCCCACACATTCCCCCCGAATCTTCAGAATAGCAGTATGTTGCCATTGCTTTATTTGTGAAATTAACATTTTAGGTCAAGGCAACAAGTAAGTACACAGATTAATAATTCACCCCAGATCTGTATTCTATTATTTAAAATATAGCTCTTCTGGAGTGGCCCCTGTAGCTCAAAGGAGTAGGGCGCCAGACCCATATGCTGGAGGTGGTGGGTTCAAACCCAGCCCTGGCCAAAAACTGCAAATAAATAATACAGCTCTTCAATTGTCATGGAAGAGAAATATCAATTATTCATCATTGCGCATACATTTCCTAAGCAGCTATTGTGTGCTAGGCATTATTCTGGGTGCTGGGATACAGCAATGAGCAGAAGAGAGAAAGTGCTTGTTCTTATGGAGCTTAGGAAGCAGACACTAAACATACGGAGAATGGACCCATGGGCGGTGGTAAATGGCATAAGGAAAGATACCACAGAGAGACCGTTGAGAACGGGAGGCCATGGGACCTCCTCTTGCTCAATTCCCTTCTGTTGGAGGGACAGGCGGGAAGGCGCCCTGGAAACAGTCACATCTGGGCAGAGATCTGAAGGACGTGAGGAAGCAAGCCACGCTCTGGTGGAAGAACGGTCCAGGCTGCAGGACCTGCAAACGCAAAATCCTTGAGGTGGTTGTGAGTTTGTGTGTGAGGGCCAGAAAGAAGAGGGAAGGAGACCCCTGGGACCCAGACAGCCAACGGAGGAACTCTGGTTGTGTCCTAGGTACACTGGAAGGTTTGATTTTTTTAGAGACAGAGTTGCCTTCTGTCACCCAGACTGGAGGGCAGTGGCCTCTGTCATAGCTCACGGCAACCTTAAACTCCTAAGCACAACGATCCTCTTGCCTCAGCCTCCCAACCTGGGACTACAGGTGCGCAGCACCACACCTGGCTGTTTGTTTGTTTTTTCCAGACAGAGTCTCACTTCATCGCCCTCAGTAGAGTGTGGTGGCATCACAGCTCACATTAACCTCCAACTCCTGGACTTAGGTGATTCTCTTGCCTCAGCCTCCCGAGTAGCTGGGACTACAGGTACCTGCCAGAACACCCAGCTATTTTTTTGTTGTTGCAGTTTGGCGGAGGCCAAGTTCCAGCCCACCACCCTTGGTATATGGGGATGGCACCCTACCCACTGAGCAACAGGTACACCCTACACCTGGCTAATTTTTAAGTTTTTTTGTGAACACAAGGTCTTGCTGTGTTACCCAGGCTGGTTTTGAACTCCTGACCTCAAGTGATCCTCCCACTTGGCGTCCCAAAGTGCTGGAATTATGGTCATGAGCCACCATGCCTGGCTCACTGGAAGGTTTTAAGTAGGTAGAACTGAGAGTCTTTTTTTGTTTGTTTTTGAGACAGAGCCTCAAGCTATCACCCTTGGTAGAGTGCCATGGTGTCACAGCTCACAGCAACCTCCAACTCCTGGGCTTAAGCGATTCTCTTGCCTCAGTCTCTCAAGTAGCTGGGACTACAGGCCTCCACCATAATGCCTAGGTTTTTTTTTTTTTTTTTTTTTGGTTGTAGTTGTCATCGTTTGGCCGGCCCAAGCCAGATTTGAACCTGCCAGCTCTGGTGCATGTGGCCAGCACCCCAACCGCTTGAGCCATAGGTGCCAAACCAGAACTGAGAGTTTTAAATAAGGTCACTCTGGTGCTACTACTGGAAAGGAGGCTGAGGAGTGTAAGTGGGGCCTGGATTTTTTAGAGATAGAGTTGCCTACAGGAGTCAGGAGGTCAGTGGCTTGGGCTTGACTGGAGTGGAGAAGGTGGTAAGATGCAACCATATAGGGAACACGTTCTGGAGCAGAGCTGTGGGGCCTGCCTGCATTGCACCCAGGGTGTGAAGAGAACAGAGGACCAGGTCTAGGGCTTAAGGGACTAGATGATGAGAAGACACTTAGGAATAGGCAGAGCTCTTTATGTATCTGTTTGAGGGGATCAAGAGTTCTGTGGAGTATGTACTTGACTCCATGTCCTGGGGGTTCAGGAGAGAGGTCTGGCACCACAGGGGTTTAAAGAGATCACAGAGGGACTAAGGGCAGAGAGTGGAGGGAAAAGGTCCGAGGGCTGAGTCAGTTAGAAGAGCCTTGAGGAGCCAGTGTTGGAGGTCGAGAAAGAGCAGCCAGCCAGGGCGGAGGAGAAGCAGAGGCAGGGATTCCCAAGGGAAAAGCCAAATAGGTGTCCAGGAAGGGAGCATCACCCAAGGCAAACGCTGCTGCCTGGACAAATATAATGAGGACTGACCCCCAGGTTTAGGAAGACAAAGGACATCCCGCCAATTCCATAACAGGCGCAGTTGCATGGGGGTGGGGCGACTGTAGTGGGTTGGAATGATAAATGGGGAAGGGAAGAAGTGGGGGGAGTGAGTATAGACCCAAGAGACACAGCTTCCCCAGCCTTTGGTTACAAAAAGGAACCGAGAAATGGGGCAGGCTCGGCGCCAGTGGCTCAAGCTGCTAAGGCACTAGTCACACACGCCTGAGATGGTGGGTTCAAATCCAGCCCAGCCCACCGAACAACAATGACTGCTGCAACCAAAAAATAGCTCAGCGGTGTGGCAGGTGCCTGCAATCCCAGCTACTTGGGAGGTGGAGGCAGGAGAATCCACTTGAGCCCAGGAGTTGGAGGATGCTGTGAGTTGTGATGCCACCGCACTCTACCCAGGGCAACAGCTTGAGGCTCTAAGAAAGGAAGGAAGGAAGGAAGGAGAGAGAAATGGGGCAGTATCCAAAGAGGAATGTGGGTGAGGAAGGTTTTTTTTTTTTTATTGAATGGTAACTATGTACATTAATGCACTTCTGGGGTACAGTGTGGGGTTTTCACATGCAATCTGAAACACTTCCATCAAACTGGTTAACATAGCCTTCATGTCATTTTCTTAGTTATTATTTTAAAACGTTCACATTCTACTCTTAGAAAGATTCACTTGTACCCTTGTAAGATAAACCTCAGAAGTGATCTCCCTAATCCCCCTCCCTCAGGTTTTTTTTTTTTTTTTTAATGGGAAATACTTGCTTGGTACTCTATGCTTTAAAAAAAAAAAAAAAGAGGAAGAAGAAAACAATAAGGGAAATACGACATCATCTTCGTGTGTTGCTAAGAATGAGCCAGTCAAGAGGGAAAGAGCAAGAGTGCAAGAATGAGACTTTCACCGTAGGGTGATGTCCATGAGTAGGGGGAAGGTGGGAATGAAGTGGTGCGGCTGGCTTTAAATAGGAACACAATAAATAAATAAATAATTTTTTTTAAAGGTGGCACAGCTAATTCACCCCCTGGAACAGAAGGGTGCATGTGGGGACAGATGCAGGTGACAGGGAAATGAAAAAGTAGTTTCAATTTTCTCAGTAAAATAAGAAACAAGGTTATGGGCTCATAGCGTAATTCTCTGAAAAGGCAGAAACAATGAAGCTTCCTCTAGACCAGGACAACCACGATTCTTAGGATGAACGAGAGGGGGCGCCCGAGCCCGCCGGGCAGCCCAGCTCCCAGCAAGAGACCTGCCCGGCCCATTTCTAAGGGAACAGTTGGGAGAAACTGACTTAGAACCCAGGAGGGGGCAAAAGAAGGCAAAATTCTCAGGAGTCAGGACCAGGCAGAGAGAAACGACTAACCTTTTAACAATGCTTAAAAAACTAACAATCATTGATCCACTTGTTACACTCTCATATAATTATATAAGAATGTTCAGTTTTCCTAGCAAATTCTTCCTAATGTATGAGAAAAATACTAATGCCCCAAATGGAAAAATAGGCTAAGGATAGTTATAAAGAGTTCACAGGTAAGGAAATGTGAATGGTCAATACATACCAAAAAACAAAAAGCGCATTTCATTCACAGAGACAGAAAATGTAAGGGTGGCTTGCCAGAGGAAGGAGGGAGAGAGGAGGGGGAGTCAGTGTTTAACCTGGGCAGGGTTTCAGTGTGGGAAGTGAAAACGTTCTGAGATGGATGGTGGTGATGGCTGAATGCAAATGCAAATGTATCTAATGCCACTGGGTTCAAATGGTTAAATGTCACTGAAAATGGTTAATACGATGAAATGAACGTGGTAAAGGTCAATAATGGGAGAATCTCGATGAAGGGAGGGTATACTATGTGTACTTTACCATAAATTTTGTTTTTTGAGAGAGAATCTCACTCTGTTGCCCAGACTGGAGTGCAGTGGTGGTGTCATAGCTCATAGCAAACTTAAACTCCTGAGTTCAAGCAATCCTTCTGCCTTAGTGCCTCCCAGTAGCTGGGACTACAGGCACCTGCCACAATGCCTGGCTAATTTTTCTGTTTTTGGTAGAGATGGGGTCTCACTCTTGCTCAGGCTGGTCTTGAACTCCTGAGCTTAAGGGATCCACCTCAGACTCCCAGAGTGCTAGGATTATAGGCATGAGCCACCATGCCTGGCCTACCACAATTTTTTTAAAAATTGTATTTCTTTAAGTGTTTTTTCAAGCTAAAAACAATTGTTGGCTCGGCGCCTGTAGCTCAAACAGCTAAGGTGCCAGCCACATACACCAGAGCTGGCAGGTTCGAATCCAGCCCAGGCCTGCCAAACAACAATGACAACTACAATCAAAAAATAGCTGGGCATTGTGGCAGGCACCTGTAGTCTCAGCTACTTGGGAGGTGGAGGCGAGAGAATGGCTTAAGCCCAAGAGTTGGAGGTTACTGGGAGCTGTGATGCCACAGCACTCTACCCAGTGCAACAGCTTAAGGCTCTGTCTCAAAAAAAAATAAAAAAATAAAAAACAATTGCTTTTCATGGGCAAAGAAATACAAATTAAAATAATGAGAGCACACTTTGTACCCAAACAGTGTCCTCAGAGAGGACAGAGTGACTCCCGTAGCCGTGAAAGAAGTAAGTGTTAACCAGGGCGGAGGGAGGTGAGCCCCTCCCCGCCTGCTGGGTGGAGGGCAGCAGGTGTTTTCTTCTTCCCAGAACTATGACTCAAATACTTTGACCCTGTACTTTATCTGTCAGGAGTCTATTCTGAGTACGTGAGCAGCCGCCAAGCATACACATTGCTTTGGTCTAAGTGTTTGTCTGTTCTTAAAACCTAATCACCAATAGGATGATATTAGGAGGTGGGGGGCCTTTGGGAGGTGATTAGATCATGAGGACAGAGCCCTCCTGCATGGGATTAATATCCTTATAAAAGAGGTCTCCAGAGAACAGCTTTCGACTTCCACCATGTGAGCACAGTGAGAAAGCTCCCTCTACGAACAAGAAGTGGACCCTCACCAGAGTCCAGATCTGCCAGTGCCTTGATCTTGGACTTCCCAGCCTCTAGAACCATGAGAAATAAATTCCTGTTGTTTATAAGCCACCCAGTCTATGGTATTTTGCTACAGCAGCCCTAACAGACTAAGGTGCACATCAATCCATCATGGAGGGCCAGAAGGTACCACCAGTGGACAGCACCTGCAAGGAATGTCTGGAAGATGCAAAACACAGTGACAAGAGAGACCTGGGAACCCTGCACACCAGGGCACCCACAGTCCTGCCCAGCTGAAAGAAGACCACACACGAGGGCGGCGCCTGTGGCTCAAGGAGTAGGATGCCAGCCCCTTACACAGGAGGTGGTGGGTTCAAACCCAGCCCCCGCCAAAAAATGCAACAACAACAAAAAAGGCCACACACAAGGGCGGCACCTGTGGCTCAAAGGAGCAGGGTGCGGGCCCCATATACCGGAGGTGGTGGGTTCAAACCCGACCCGGCCCAAAACTGCAAAAATAAAATAAATAAATAAATAAAAAGACCACACACAAAAAGCAAGTCTCCCAGCAGAAATCTGAACTATTTCTAAAATCAGAAGCAAGAGGGTTGGAAAGAGAAAGAATGGGGAGGGAGCAGGGTCTGCCTGTATATTCTTTAATGGGATCACACAGCCCAGCCAGGTGCCCCTGAGACGTGCTATAAACACGCATCCTCTCAGAGCTGCCCGCTCTGGTGTGTGCATGTGTTAGCAGGACGCAACGCAAAACTCATGGGACATCTGTGTTTAGGGTGGCATTATTTGTACGAGTAAAAATATTACAAGTAGCCAGCAAAAATGGTTAATAAATTAGGGTATAGGTACGTGATAAAATGTCATTCAGCATTAGAAATGGTATCTTTGAATTTAAGTGACATAAGAAAAGGCTCACCATAGGTTCCCCCCCTCAGTTTAAAGTAAACTGAGACAGCTGACAAAGTTGGGATCAGGTCTGTGGGTTAGGTCATGGTGCTGTATCAGTGTTGAGTCTCCCGATCTGATGCTTAGATTATAGTTATAGAAGAGCATTCCCGTTTTTAGGAATGCACACTACACTGAAGTACTCAGGCGTTCACGTCTACACTGACTCTCAAATGAGTAAGAGGAAAAAATAATATACAGAGAGAATGATGAAATGAACGTGGCAAAGGTCAACAATGGGAGAATCTCAATGAAGGGAGGGTATAATTTTTTAGAAAAGCAAATAACCCAATAAAAAAAGGCAAAGATACCGACAGGCAATTCACAGGAAAATAAAGACGTCTAACAAAATTGTGTCGGGTGCTGCTCTCAACGTTACTGATAAGGGGAGAAATGCCAATTAGAACAAGTTTCTGGGTTTCGTCCCTGTCAGCAAGGATGTAGGAGAACAGACACTCTCAGACATTTTTCGTATCACCTTTGGAGAGTTATCCGATGCTGTCTAACAAATCAGAAAATGTGCCTGCCGTTTGAAGTAGCAATTCCATCCCTAGGAATGCGTTCTAAAGAGTGAAAAATGCAGCGTGCAAAGTCAATGTAGAATGTAATCCTTATTTTTTTTTCCTTAAAAAAGCTATAAGTAAACTACAAAAATGGTAATAATGATTATCTCCAGGCTTTAAAAAGGAAACCATTGCTGGGCACAGTGGCTCACACCTGTAATCCTAGCACTATGGTAGGCTGAGATGGACAGATTGCTTGAGCTCAGGAGTTCGAGACCAGCCTGAGCAAGAGGGAGACCCCATCTCTAAACAGCTGGGCATTGCTGCGGGCACCTATAGTCCCAGCTACTTGGGAGGCAGAGACCTGAGAATCACTTGAGCCCAGGAGTTTGAGGTTGCTGTTAACTATGACTCCACAGCACTCTACAGAGGGCAACAAAGTGAGACTCTGTCTCAAAAATAAATAAATAAAAAATAAAAGTGAGACCATTTTCTTGTTGCATTGCTTTTAAAAAATATATGCAATAACTTAAACATCTAGAACAGAGGTCCTCAAACTTTTTAAACAGGGGGCCAGTTCACTGTCCCTCAGACCGTTGGAGGGCCGGACTACAGGCCCCGGGAGGAGTCAGCTGCTAAGCAGGACAGGCAGCAGCGGCAAAAACACCTGGCAGGCAGGATAAATGTCCTGGGCGGGCTTCATGTGGCCCATGGGCCGTAGTTTGAGAACACCTGATCTAGAAAATATATGGAAGCGAATAGAATAAACCTCCACCACCAAGACTGAACAAATGTTGACCTAAATCAGGCTGGGTGCAGTGGCTCATGCTTGTAATCCTAGCACTCTGGGAGGTCAAGGGGGGTGGATCACTTGAGCTCAGGAGTTTGAGACCAGCCCGAGTAAGAGGGAGACCCCGTCACAACTAAAAATAGAAAAACTAGTCTGGGGCAGCGTCTATGGTTCAGTCAGTAGGGCCTGGCCCCATATACCAAGGGTGGTGGGTTCAAACCTGGGCCTAGCCAAACTGCAACAAAAAAATAGCTGGGCATTGTGGCTACTTGGGAGACTGAGGCAAGAGAATCCCCTAAGCCCAGGAGCTGGAGACTGCTGTGAGCTGTGTGACGCCACGGCACTCTTCCAAGGGCGATAAAGTGAGACTCTGTCTCTACAAAAAAATAAAAAGAAAGAAAGAAAAACTAGTCTGGTGCTGCGGTGGACACCCATAGTCCCAGCTACTTGGGAAGTTGAGGCGGGAGGATTACTTGAGTCCAGGAGTTTGAGGTTGCTGTGAGCTATGATGATGCCACAGCACTCTAGCCTGGGCAACAGGAATAACAATGTCTCAAAAAATTAATAAACATTGAAGAAATCAATCAATAAATAAGCAGATCATTTGCACACTGTATTGTGTCTGGGTAACTTTGAAAATTCCCCCTGACTACTGGTTATTGGAGAAGCTACAACACTGCCGAGTATCTCCATTTCATGCTGTAGGACTGATTGTGTATAGGGCTCTGAGCAGAAAAAAATGCCTTTTGGGAGCCAGTAGCGGTCACGTTTGAATGCCCAGGAAACTGTGCAGCAGAAGAATATCTGCTGAATCAGTAGTCACGACAGGACCGAGTTGAAGGGAAAGAAGGAAAGACAGTGCTGATCACCTTCTAGGCCAACCACGCCTGCAACTTACTCAAGACCTGACTCCAGGAGCAATCTGAGGGCCTGGCCCTAGATGCCCTTCCTCTCCCTTTCTGGAAAATGAGGACGAGAAGGGGCCCAGACCGTGCCTTTCAGAAGGTGTTCACAGCATGTTCCACTGAGAAAAGGTTCCCCCCCTCAGATTTCCCGTGCCTTGAGCCTGCCCGGTGCCTCCTTCACTGGACCCGGGAATAGAAGAGAAGGGGCTTGACCCTTGTACCTGGATCACTGGTCTTGCCCAGACTTTAAAAAGTCCTCTTGGTGGCTGACCCCTGACTCTTAGGTACTCTGTCTGACTCTACAGAATAATAAGGAACTACACTATGGGTCTCATGCTGGGACTTAGGGACAACCATACACAGACATCCATCTCTGGGCATTCTCTTTAAATCTCTCAACAAATTGAATAATGGATACAATAAACGTCGGCATACTTGAACCAACGCAATGAACAAAATGTTGCCTGACCAATAAATAGCGCATGGGGTAGCCAGCCTCTGAGATGGCCTCCCAGGATGCCCACCTGCTGGTATTCACATTCTGGGGCAGTCCCTCCATGTCACCCCAGCATGGGTCTGTATGGCTGGTAGAACATGGTGCAAGTGATGGTCCCCCAGGTCTGGGATCAGATCATAAAAGACATCGTTGCTTCTGTTTTGCTCTCTCACTCTCTCATGACCGACTGTGGGAGAAGCTGACTGGCCTGTTTTAAGGACACTCAGTGCCCCTGTGGAGAGGACCATGTGGAGAACTGAAGACTCCAGCCAAAAGTCACACAGTGAGTCTTCTCAGAGGCAGGTTCTCTGACTCCAGGGAAGATTTCGGCTTGGCAGAAACCTCTTAAGAAGCCCTGATCCAGACCACCCAGATAAGCCATTCTTGGATTTCTGAGCCTCAGAAACGCTGAGATAATCCACATCTGTTGTTCTAAGCCACTGCATCTTGGAGTAATTTGTTATTACTCTCAATAGATAAAGTCCTTAAGCCTCAACATCCTCAATACAGCTTTAATCAAACTATATATATATATTGTTTCTTTTTTGAGACAGTCTCACTATGTTACCCTCAGTAGAGTGCTGTGATGTCACAGATCATAGCAACCTCAAACTCTTGGGCCTAAGCGATTTTCTTGCCTCAGCCTCCCCAGTAGCTGAGGCGCCTATCACAATGCCTATCTATTTTTTGTTGCAGTTGTCATTGTTGTTTAGCTGTCTGGGGAGGGTTTGAACCCACCAGCCTCAGTGTATGTGGCTGGCACTATAATCACTGTGCTGCGGGTGCTGAGCCATAACCAAACTATATTTTACAGGTTAAAAAAACGTTGATCTTTGGGATGCCGAGATGGGTGGATTGCCCTGAGCTCACAGGTTTGAAACCAGCCTGAGCAACAGCAAGACCCCATCTCTAAAAATAGCAGGGCGTTGTGGTGGGAGCCTATAGTCCCAGGTATTCAAGAGGCTGAGGTAAGAGAATCGGTTGAGCCCAGGAGCATGAGGT
>NW_003852420.1:9930678-9931822 GCF_000181295.1 Otolemur garnettii
TCCAATATCCAAGCAAATTGTGTATGTTGAAGAAGGAGCAGGCTCGGCGAGAGTCAGAACCTGAAAAAAAGGGACGAGGACACTCTATTTTGTGGGGCGTTAGGGGAACTGCCGTCCCAGCAGGCTCTCCCTGAGCAGTCTGGGGGAAATCCTTTGTGTAATTCTAAGACAGCCCAGATCTAGGACAGCGTATGGGGCTTAGGTACAACCTGGCTTGGTCACCCCTGGTCTCCTTCTCTAGAACACTGTAAATCAAAGGCCCAACCCAAAGCTTTTATATCAGACCTAGAGATGAAAAGGAGACTTAAACAAACCTTCCCCTGTGAGACTGCACGACAGCAGGCTGAGCCGTCCTTTAATATCGGCCTGAAATAATATTTTCCCTTCTTTCCTTTATCAACTTTACCTGGCCTTTCACAACCTGCCTTTTTAAACCTTCCCATGCCAAAGAACTTAGAGCGTGCCGGGTAAAAATGTCGCTGTGGGAGAATTTCTTCTAATCTGAACATTTCCGAGGCTGGTTTCTTGGGTGATCATTTACTGGGTGGTGAACTTCAAGGGGGCAGAGACTGTATTTCATCCTTACACTCATCCCCGAGAGCTGGCTGGGAGCCTAACACCTCAGAGCTGTTTCCTGAACATCTGCTAAGTAAATGCATTGAATTTCTTTCCATCTCAATCAAAGAGTATCTGTTGTATGCCTATGGGAATAGGACAGGACAAGGAGCTGTAAAGGCCATGAAATTTAATACTTAATGCACTGAAACTTGAAGCATGTAAGGAATGTCAAGTCTTCATTACGTAGCCACCAGGAACCAAGTGGTCGCCCCCATAAACATAACGTGGCTTTCTTAGCAAATTACACGATGTTTTAAATAGGTTGCATGTTTCCTATAGTGCTTGAAACCAATAAGATTCAGTAAGTGCTCACTCCATCAGTAAGTGCTCACTCCATTTGATGAAAGTGAAGTGATTACGAAGGTGAACAACACAGTTCATGAGCAAAGCTTGGAACTGGAAATAATAGTAAGGGAAGCGTACAGATGATATTTTTTTTCTTTATGAGGTTCTACATTTTCAAATTCTATAATGGTCATGTATGTATTGGCTTTAAAGTCAGAAGAAAATAGATACAGATACACAG
>NW_003852420.1:9933252-9936290 GCF_000181295.1 Otolemur garnettii
ACGGGAACCACTGTGACGGACAGGCCAGCTTGGAGTCTGAGGGGGAGCCCACCCCCGACAGGAACCACTGTGACGGACAGGCCAGCTTGGAGTCTGAGGGGGAGCCCACCCCTGACGGGAACCACTGTGATGGACAGGCCAGCTTGGAGTCTGAGGGGAAGGCCACCCTCAATGGGAACCACTGTGATGGACAGGCCAGCTTGGAGTCTCAGGGACAGGCCACCCCCCACGGGAACCACTGTGATGGACAGGCCAGCTTGGAGTCTGAGGGGGAGCCCACCCCCGATGGGAACCACTGTGACGGACAGGTCAGCTTGGAGTCTGAGGGAGAGGCCACCCCCGGTGGGAACCACTGTGATGGACAGGCCAGCTTGGAGTCTGAGGGGGAGGCCACCCCCGACGGGAACCACTGTGAGGGCAGCACCAGCTTGGAGTCTGAGGGGGAGGCCACCCCCACAGGAACCACTGTGACGGACAGCACCAGGTTGGAGTCTGAGGCCCTGGTCAAGTCTCAGCACTGCTGTCTGTCCGCTGTGTGTCTAGGCAGATAACTCGGCCTTTCTGAGCCTCAGTTTCCACATCTGTAAGATAGGAGCAACGGTGCCTTCTTCAGATAGATGATTAAATGAGTTAATACATTGAAGGCTCCTAGCACCATGGTAATGGCGGAGTATAAGGTGGCTGTATTTCCATATTATTTTATATTATCATTGCATTATTGTCATTCCTATATTATTATGAGTGATATTTGACGCAAGGCCTGCGGTTCCTCTCTCAGTCCCAAATCTCTCCTCTGAGGCACTATAGCTCCCTGCCCCTCCCCCCACCCCCATTTTACCCCTTTCCTGTTTGATTCTTTCTTCTCTGCTCTTTCATTCCACTGGTCTTGTCTCTGTCCGTGGTAACCACTAGTGAGCCAGGTCATGTCATTCAGGGGTTCCTCCCCTCCTACCAACCCACCCAAACCTCCTATTCCTGGCAGCTCTGTTATCTACTCTTTACTATGGGGCAGGATCCCTGCCTTTACTCCCTACAGAAAAACATCAGAAGACAACACTAAGTAAATAGCTCCAGGCAATGACAAAGCAACAGCCACCAGACTTGCCATTCTACTATAAATAGCTAGAAGATGACACAGTGTATGAATCAACTGCCTTCAGATACTGGACACAGGCAGCATAGCACTTTGGTCCCCCAGGGAAGGAAAACAAGATGTGCCTGAGATGTTCTGACCTTCTGGACCACAGTGCCAAGAAGCGGAACCAGAGCAGAGACAGCGCTCTCACATACTCACAGCGGGCTTGTCAGGCAGGAGACAGAGATCAAAAATGTCAGGTGCCCAGAATCTGTGAGGCAGAGCCTTGGAGACAAGGGAGCTGACAGAAAGCTCCAGAAATCAGCAAAAGGATTTCTTTGGTGTACACTAAGCTGTGCATGATCAGGCTGAAATTCCATAAAGCAGGCAAAGCCAGGGGAGCTGGGAGCTGAACAACCTCCAGAACTCACACAGGGCCAGAGTGGGGTGGCTTTGTGGAACACCTGGGGTACAGTAGAGACCCAAAAAGGCCACACCTTGGTGGTAACTGCACTAGCCATGGCATGAAGGCACCTGTAAATCTCCTTAGGGTGCTGAAAAGAAGCCTTGAAAGGATGAAGTTGATTGGCAAGTAATTTAACGGACTACAAAAACAAACCTTTTTTTTTTTTTTTTTTTTTGAGACAGAGTCTCACTTTATCACCCTCAGTAGAGTGCTGTGGCGTCACAATTCACAGCAACCTCCAACTCCTGGGCTTAGGCGATTCTCTTGCTTCAGCCTCCCATGTAGCTGGGACCACAAGCGCCTACCACAACTCCCAGCTATTTTTTTGTTGCAGTTTGGCTGGGACTGGATTGAAACTTGCTACCCTCAGTATATGGGGTTGGTGCCCTACCCACTGAGCCACAGGCGCCACCCACAAAAATAAACTTCAATTCATTTGTTTATTTTTATTTTTTTCAGACAGATCCTCAAGCTGTTGCCCTGGGTACAGTGCCGAGGCATCCTAGCTCACAGCAACCCCCAACTCCTGGGCTCAAGCAATTCTCTTGCCTCCACCTCCAAGTAGCTGAGAGTATGGGCACCCGCCACAACACCTGGCTATTTTTTGGTCACAGCTGTCATTGATGTTTGGTGGGCCCAGGCTGGATTCGAACCTGCCAGCTCAGGTGTATGTGGCTGGCACCTCAGCCACTTGACCCACAGGCGCTAAGCCAATTCATTTGTTTAAGAGGCAACAAAATACAGACACTCTACAATGTATTATAATAGTATTACGTTCAGCATCCAATAAATATTGCTAGATATGAGAAGAATCAGGAAAATGTGATCTATAACTAGGTGAAAAAAACAGTCAATAGAAACAGAACTTGAAATGACAAAGGTGATGGAATTAGCAGACAAGAACTTGAAAGCAGGTATTGTAAATATCCTCAAGGTTTTAAAGGAAAGCATAAACGTAATATGAGAAGAAATAGGAATGTAAGCAATATCACAGGAGAAGCATAAACCAAAATCAAATCAGAGAAGTAGTCTCAGGTTCTCATTTTGCCACTACCTTGCCTTTGCCAGGGTCCCCCCACCCCCCGCATTTTCTAAAGCTCAAACTTCTGTGAAACGCAGAGGCTGACCTCAACAACTGTCTTTTTAGATTCATACTGCCTCTTGTTATCCACAAGGAATCCCAGATGCACCAGAATTTACTCATGCAGCACTTCGCTTGAAATCGACTTTTTTCAATCAAATTATAGTTGGGAAACTCTGAATTTGCACAGTGGAACTTTACTCTTTATTGAGAGGAATCATTAGTGAATCTTGAATCTACCTGCCCTGGGAATCCTTATTTAAAACCAGAAAATTGTCATTCAAGGAAAATGTGCCTTTTTGGGGGGGGGGAGCTATATTTAACCATAAAATCACCATAGAACGTTTAAAAAAGAATATCATGGGTGGCATTTGTGGCTCAGAATAGCTCCAGGCAATGACAAAGCAACAGCCACC
>NW_003852420.1:9937368-9956033 GCF_000181295.1 Otolemur garnettii
AAAACAAAACAAAAAAAACTTGATTCCCAGGTTTCCTCCACACTAGTGAAATCAGAGCTTCTGGAAGAGACATCAGGTCAGCAAGACCATTAGCGCTTCCAGTGATGCCAGCACTGATGCCAGTGATGCACACCCCAGGCTGAGCACAGTGGCGTAAGGGGCTCACTTAGCACAATCATCAAGCTTATCTGCTCTTCCAGAATGTAGCTCAGTTCTCCACCAGGCTTGCTTGCTCTTGGGACGAATGGATTCTAGAACTACAAACCCCCCCAGGAGCATGAATGATGAAAAGGGATGTGACCGCAAATTCCTGATGTCTATGGAACGGTGATTTGTGTCATTAGAGAAAGTAATTTTGGAAGCACAGAAGTTCTTGAAAGGATGTTAACCATTTCACCTCAAAAGTTAAAATTTAACTAAATATTCATCAATCTTTTTCAACTTTGAAATTATGTGAAGAAATTGATTCAATTCTTAGGGCTGTGCTCAGAAACATTTTCAATTCTAGAATGCTTAACAGAAAGTACACTCCTAAATCAGCCATCCTTCAGTGGTCAATATTTTTCTTCAACATTCCTGGGTCCTATACAACAATTTCACAGGTGAGATTCACTTTTGCCAGCGTTAGGGTGTCTTTAGCACCTTTTAAGACACTGCCTGCATCAATACCCAGGCAACCATGGACAAGAAGCAGTAATAATAGGTGTTTTGAGAGAAGCTGGTTCATTTCTTAATAAAAAGTCAAAAACAATCACTTAATTCAGTTCTCCCGGTTCTTTGTTGCTTTGTAATTTGAGGAACGAGTGCGATAAACATGTGACTATTTCTTTTGCTCTTTCACAATATTTGCATCTTCTCCTCTTTCGTGGAAAGATGTAGAAGAGGCATTTTGTTACAGAATTAAATTTACAAACACAAGAAAAAGTTATTAATTTATTTTCTTAAAGCCGAAATTCTTCCAGACTCTATGTACATGTCACCTCATCAGAGAGGCCTTCCCAGTTCACACTCCCATCGCTACTACAGGTTTCCTTTTCTACGTAGCACTAGCTGATAGATTTTACATTTGTTTTATTGTCCATATATCCCTTCTCTAGGAGATATTCTAATCACCGAGGTCTACCCCTTCAACTAAGACCTCAGTAATTGGAATTTAAAAAGCTTCTTGAGGGCAGTGCCCGTAGATGAGTGGGCACCAGCCACATACACTGAGGGGGGCAGGTTCGAGCCTGGCCTGGGCCTGCTAAAAAACGAAAACTGCAACCAAAAAATAGCTGGGCATTGTGGCGGGCACTTGTAGTCCCAGCTACTTGGAAGGCTGAAGCAAGAGAATCGCTTAAGCCCAAGAGTTTGAGGTTGCTGTGAGCTGTGATGCCACAGCACTCTCTACTGAGGGTGACATAATAAACCTCTGTCTCAAATAAATAAATAAATAATAAAAGAAATAAATAAAAAGCTTCTTGAAGCCAGAACCTTTGTCTATTATATATATATATGTATATATAATATAACACATATATACACATTTCTTTTTTTTGAGACAGAATTTTATTATATCACCCTCAGTAGAGTGCAGTGGCATCCCAGCTCACAGCAAACTCTGACCCTTGGGCTTAAGCGATTCTCTTGCCTCAGACTCCCAAGTAGCTGGGACTACAGGCGCCTAACACAATGCCTGGCTGTTATTGTTGCAGTTCTCATTGTTATTTAGCAGACCCCGGATGGGTTCCAACCTGCCAGCCTGGGTGTATGTGGATGGCACTCTACCCACTGAGCTATGGGTACCATATTATACTTTTTTTTTTTTTTGAGACAGAGTCTCACTGTGTTGCTCAGTTTATGGCTCCTGAGAAGCTGGGACTATAGGTGCCCAGCTAATTTTCCATTTTTAGTAGACATGGGGTCTTGTTCTTGCCCAAGCTGGTCTCAAATCCTGACCTCAAGGCATCCTCTTGCCTCACCTCCCAGAGTGCTAGGATCACAGGCCAGAGCCACGGTGCCCTCCACCGTTGTTTGTTTTGTGCACTGTGTGTCCCTGAGCCTGGAACATGGCCTGGAGCACAGTAGATGCACAGTAAATGCTTCTCTAATGAAGGTTGTTGAATGAACAACCTCCATTACACTGTAAAGAAGCCAGTGATCAGGGATTCAGGTAAATAACCCACAATAATGTGGAGAAAACAGACAAGAATCCAGCATTTGGGGAGGCCTAATACCTGGTGAAAGTAAAAAATGTGGCAAAGCTGCTTCTCATTAACCTAATGCTTTATTTTTATAAAGCAGAGAAGAAATTTTAGTGAGCGCTTGAGGATTTACATAAAACCTACTAATAATATATTCCACAAATGTTACAGAAATACGGCTCGGTGCCTGTAGCTCAAGCAGCTAAGGCGCCAGCCACGTTCACCTGAGCTGGCGGGTTTGAATCCAGCCTGGGCTGCCAAACAGCAATGATGGCTGCAACCAAAAAAATAGCTGGGTGTTGTGACAAGCTCCTGTAGTCCTAGCTACTTGCGAGGCAGAGGCAGGAGAATCGCTTGAGCCCAGGAGCTGGAGGTTGCTGTGAGCTGTGATGCCACAGCACTCTATCCAGGGCGACAGCTTGAGGCTTTGTCTGAAAATAAATAAAGTCACAGAAATCCACAGAAAAGAAAAGTTCTGCTGTCTTACGAGAAGCCAGCCATTCACTTAAAAATCAACAGAATTTTGGCCTGAGTGTGGTGGCTCACTCCTGTAATCCCAGCACTCTGGGAGGCCAAGGTGGGTAGATCACCTGAGCTCAGGAGTTCGATACCAGCCTGAACAAGAGTGAGACCCCATCTCTACCAAAAATAGAAAAACTAGCCAGGCAGTGTGTCGAGTACCTGTAGTCCCAGCTACTCAGGAGGCTGAGACAAGAGGATCACTTGAGCCTATGAGTTTGAGGTTGCTGTGAACTATGAAGGCAGGGCACTCTACCAAGGGTAACAAAGGAAGACTCTGTCTAAGAAAAAAAAATCAGAAATTTTACAAAGGAAGACTCAAGTTTCATGCTTCATAATCTCTCTGCAATAGCTGTTAAATACAAATAATATTTCTTACCATCTTCCAGTTGCCTACTCAGGACTCAGCACAGGAATCAGTGCTCTATGTGCTACATCCATCAAGTTTCACAAGCAGTGGACTAGAGATTCACGTTAGGCCATGATGAAATTCTAACCGTCCACAGACAGCCAAGGGAGAAAACCCCAGGGACTACAAAACGCTGGTTTTTATTTAGGATTAGATCCTTCTTTCATTTTAGATGTTAAAATAGTCTTTCTTTCAAGAGTGATTTGTGGAGATAGTGGTATAGGGTAGGTAGGTTTGTTTGTTTTTGTGAAACAGAGTACTCAAGCTGTCACCCTGGGTAGAGTACCATGGCATCATAGCTCACAGCAACCCCAAACTCTTGGGCGTAAGTGCTTCTCTTGCCTCAGCCTCCCAAGTAGCTGGGACTACAGGCACCTACCACAACACCCAGCTATTTTTTGGTTGCAGTTGTCATTGTTGCTTAGCAGACCTGGGCCAGGTTCAAACCTACCACCCTAGGTATATGTGGCCAGTGTCCTTGGCCACCACCCTAGGGTAGGTATTTTTGAGATTTTTTCCCTTGGCAAAATAAAAAAGTGGAGCTAATCTTTTTTCTTTTTTTTTTTTTTTCCCTAAAATAAAAAGTCTCACTCTGTTGCTTTGGGTAGAGTGCCATGGCGCCATAGCAGACAGAAGCCTTAAACTCTTGGGCTTAAGTGATCTTCTTGCCTCAGCCTCCTGAGTAGCTGGGACTACAGACACCCACCACAATGCTGGGCTAATTTTTCCAATTTTTAGTGAAGATGGAGTCTCCCTCCTGCTCAAGCTGGTCTTGAACATCTGAGCTCAAGCAATCCTCCCACCTTGGTCTCCTAGAGTGCTGGGATTACAGGCTGTGAGCCCCCACGCCCAGCCAAGCTGGGCTAATCTAAAAGGGTCCTCAAGGAGAAAAAAGAAGAGAGCAAGAAAATTCCTTAGGTATGGATTCCCAGATCTCACTTAATACAGAAGTGAAGTTTTAGTGGTGCCCATTTCATATGGAAAAATTAGAGCTTAAGGTAAAGTTAACTGCCTTGGCTGATACAGCGGGCAAGTGGAAGGATGGAATTTAAAGCAGGTCTCCAGCTCCAAAGTACATGTTCTTCAGCCTACCGTCGTGTTGCCAAAGAGAAACCAGTTCTGTCCCCTTACTGTCAGAGATATATTATTTAGGGAACGGGAAGAGAAAGGATTTAAAGGTCTTCAGATTTTTGTCCATTTTATAAGATTTCACCTTTTTGGGAACATGCATTTTGTAATCTGGTAAGTAAAAGATTCAGTTCTCAGGTATTGGCTGTGATTTCACTATGATTGGGTGAGATCACAGAAAAACGGTGAACTCTCCGAAAATTAAGGGAATCCAGAAAACATCTGTCCTGGAGCTGCCATTTATGATGATCTGGGACATCTCTCTGAGCTATGGTCGTTTTGTCTATAATCTGGAGGGAATGAAGATGCCTTGGACTTGTATTGATCAATGCCTTGGGCTTGGTATATAGATCAAATAGTTGGCAGAGACTCAGTAAACGTCTGTTTAAAGAGTGGATGAACAAATGAACTAATGCTGTACGTCACTGCTACAGGAAAACTGAATGTCATGTGTGATGAGCTATTATTGGGTCATCAGAGCCTTTCAGTGTCGGATGATCTTACAAAATAATCTTAAAAGCCAAGACACCTGCAGAGTTAGCACAGGATTATATGACAAAGTAAGTCTGTTGGCAGGGGAAACAATCAATTAGACATCTGTCTGTATGTACGTAGTGTCTCTCCTGAACCCACTTCAAAGATACATCTACAATGCCAGTGATGGGGGATTTTAATACTTAGAGTAACTCTGTAGATCACTTAGACAAAATGCTCTCATTTCATACACACACACAAATAATTAAATGGCTGGCCAAAGTTCCCACAGCTAATTAGAGGCAATAATGAGATTAAATTCCTATCTCCTAACTGCTAGCTCTCCTAATGCTAACATCACTACACCACAATAGCAGTCCCCTTAGTCTCTCCAAGTCTACAGAATAAAACCATTTTTTTTTAAACAAAAATATAGTACTGGATGGTAAACTGGTCAGTACGTGACATCCTTGTGTACAGCAGGGTCTGGTAACCGTAGCACTGTTGAGCTGGACGATTCTTCGTAGGGCAGGAGGAGGTGTTCCACGCACTGTAGGATGTGTGGTGTCGTCCCTGGCCTCTCCCCACCAGGTTCCAGTATCACCCCATGGCTGTGACAACCACAGATGTTCCCAAACTCTGCCAAGTGTCCCCTGGGGGGCAGAATGGCTCCTGGTTGAGAACCACTGGTATAGAGTAAATACTCAAATTACCTACACAACTGAGGGAGGACAGTTGCAGATGTAGGTAACAGTAGTTAGAACAAAACTTGTCTAACTGGAGCTGCAGCTGCTGAGGGTCAATGACACCAGGTCATTCTTTTTTTTTTTTTCTTCATCATCAACATTTTATTTTATATTTTATTTATTTATTTATGAGACAGAGTCTCATTCCATCTCTCTGGGTAGAGTGCTGTGGCATTATCATACCTCACAGCAACCTGAAACTCTTGGGCTCAAGGGATCCTCAGCCTCCCAAGCAGCTGGGTCTAGAGGGAAGGGGAGGTCTCACTCTTCCTCACGCTGCTCTCTGGTCTCTAAATTCTTCAGCTAAAGCAATCTACCCACCTTGGCCTCCCAGAATGCTAGAATTACAGGTGAGAACCACCATGCCCAGCCCTATAACTTCTTTTTCTATGTGGCAAACTTAACTTGTCAGCCTTCATAATAAAAAAGAGAGAGAGAGAGAAAGAAAAGGTAAAATACATTAATATAGTTCTCAGGTTTGACTCCAGTAAAGAGAATATTCATTCACCAAACAGCTATGGAGCTGTTCCACGGAGGGCAAATTCACCCTCCTATATGATGGGGCTGAATGGCTCTCAAAGCCCAGAGAGGAGGCGGCGAGAGGAAGAGAGAGATGTTAAACATCTTCCCCTTCAAGGTCAGGTCAGGTCAGTGCCTGGGCAGGTCAGTACATACCTCTCCTGTAAAATGGAAAAGATCAGAAATAAATGTCAAAAAATTAAGCACAGACTGAAGTTTTTCTGCAGTAGGAGAGAAGGAGGGGGAGAGGAAGAGAGTTCCTGGTCCAGAAAACGTACTGTAAGATTTTATGTTTGTTTGTTTGTTTGTTTGTTTGAGACAGAGTCTCAAGCTGTTACCCTGGGTAGAGTGCTGTGGCGTCACAGCTCACAGCAACCGCAAACTCTTGGGCACAAGCGATTCTTTTGCCTCAGCCTCCCAAGTAGCTGGGACCACAGACACCCGCCACAACCCCCTGCTATTTTTGTTGTTTTAGCTGGCCTGGGTGGGCTTTGAACCCGCCAGCCGCGGTGTATGTGGTTGGCGCCTTACCCACTTAGCTACGGGCGCCTCCCCTACTGTGTGATTTTTAAAATTGTTTTTGTTCTATCATCTTAGTGCACATAATTTTTAAATAAACTCACGTGTCAATGAAAAAGAACCCAACCTCTGTAAAACAAATGTCCCTGACCATGGGTAGAGAGCCACGCCCAAGAAACCTTGAGCAAATGGTCACACCGTGGTTGGGTTACAGTGTAGCTGGGTTTTGACATTTAGGGGGTTGGGAGTTATGTGTAAAGTCATAAAATTAATACAGGGCGGAGTCCTGCCTGGGTTTTGCTTGAAAAGGAAGGACATCTCAAGCAGGGGATGACAGGTTAGATGTGAGGTGGGGGTTTAAAGGAATTCTTTGATGGGTTAAAGTGATGAAGCTTTGTCTGCACCAGGTCACTCTTGGTGGCAGAGTGGCAGTCCCCCTGGAAGCTCACCTCATAGGAGACAGACAGCTTTCCTACCTGGATCTTGCTAAATCAGGCAGTTGACTATAGGGATGTGACACAGGAAAAGTGGAGATTTAACTGTGAGCTCAGAGCTAATCAATCTAATTCTAAGGCTCTATTTAAGAAGAGCCATATTCATGTGTATTAACTCTATTAAGATTCACTCCAAACAGTAGTTAGTATTAATTTCATGGAATTAAAATGGGTTTCTTATTTTTGTGCAAACATGTACACTCAGATCCTTTCTACTATTTAGTCATACATTTAGTTCTTTCGTGATTTTTAACAGCTGTCATTTTAATCACTTAAGAATACAGTTTTAGAAAGAATAATCCACCCCCAACATTTCTCACCTCCTCTCATGAGAAATTATTCTTTTTTAGTTCCACCTCTGGAAGGACATTCTAATGATGTATGTGCCACAGTGCTGTATCTGCCACTATAGCAACTCATAAAAAAAAAGTCACCCCCTTAAATTCCTTCATGATACATTGATTTGATGGTCTAAACAAATATTTTACCATGAATTAATCCCTAACAAATAACATTAGGCCAACTAAACTGGCTCCTGTAACTCTTTCACTATCTGAAAATGTTTCTAGAATATTTTTAAGAGATCATTTGTTAATCTTCATTATAAATATTTTCTGCTAAAATTTACTAAGTTACTAATATTTAAAATACAGCAATAAGAGGTCTGACAGTTAAGTTCCCAAACTCATCCTAGAAAAAGTGCTATATACCTCATTGCTGAATATCACTACAGTCACCTCAAAACACTTCCCTTGGGAAGCTAGGCATTGATCCCTTCAAGGCAATTTTGGAAAAAGAAGGAATTCTTTTTCTGGAATATCCATCAGAGTTATCATTATATTACCCTTGATACCCTGAATGTCACCAAACTGTCTTCTTTTCTTTATTTTCCTGTCTTCCTTTCTTTGGGTAGAGAGAAAAGTCATTGGGGGCCAGACCAAGTGAGTAGGGAGGGTGTTCAAATATAGTTATTTGTTTACTGGCTAAAAACTCACTTACAGACAGTGCTGTGTGAGCTGGTGCACTGCTGTGATGCAAGAGCCATGAGTTGGCAAAAAGTTCAGATGGTTTTCAGTTAAGATTTTCCTGTTTTGGGAGGCGTCTGTGGTTGAATGGGTAGGGCACCAGCCCCATATACTGAGAGTGGCAGGTTTAAACCCAGCCCAGGCCAAACTGCAACAACAACAGCAACAAAATAGCTAGGTGTTGTGGTGGGCACTTGTAATCCCAGCTACTCCGGAGGCTGAGGCAAGAGAATCGCCTAAGCCCAGGAGTTGGAGGTTGCTGTGATGTGTGATGCCATGGCACTCTACTGAGGGTGATAAAGTAAGACTGTCTCCAAAAAAAAAAAAGATTTTCCTGTTTCTCTATTGATATATCCTTATCTACTACGTTTCTCACAGTGGGCCAATGATTTTGACACACAATTTGATGAATTTCTGCAATGTCCTCTTCAGTTGTGCTCATTATTGGCTTCCCTGACCTCTCTTCATCAGGGACACAGTCTCTCCCTTCAGAAAAACATTTAATCCATTTGTACATTGCCATTTTCTTCATAGCCTTATCCCCATACACTGGGGCCAACATGTCCCAGATTTCACTTCCACTCTTGCCAAGTTTAACAAGAAATTTAATGTTTGCTTTTGCTCTAGTTCAACATTTTTAAAATACCACACAAAAACATGCAACAACATTAATGAAGGCCACTCAGCAAGACACTGCCACACATCGATGTGAACACAGCTGTGAAACACTTTATACTAAGGTTATGAACCTTACTGAGTTGTTAGTACTGTGCTACCAACACAGGCACATAGTGGCAAGTTCATAAACTTAATCGTCAGGCCTCATAACAAAAAAAAAAAAAAGAAAAGAAAAGGTAAAATACACTAATATAGTTCTAGGTTTAACTCCAGTAAAGAGAATATTCATTTACCAAATGCATCAGGTAAGACAAGTAATAGGAGATTGTTTATGAAAGTAAAAAAGTGGGTAAATCCATCAACGGATATCATGTTAAATACAGCAGGACCGACCATACAATGGAATACTGTACAGCTGCTGAGAACATGAGAGATCTACATGTACTAACCTGGTAAGATGCCTTATTAGAGATTAAGTGAAAAGAGCAATCAAAATGGTGCCAGGTGCTGTGGCTCATGCCTCTAATCCCAGCACTCTGGGAGGCTGAAAGGGGTGGATTGCCTGAGCCCAGGAGTTTGAGACCAGCCTAAGCCAGAGTGAGACCCCATCTCTAAAAATAGCCGGGCACTGTGGCAGGTGCCTGGAGTCCCAGCTACTCAGGAAGCTCAGGCAAGGGGTCACTTGAGCCAAGAGTTTGAGATTGCTGTGAGCTACACTGAGGGTGACAAAGTGAGACTTGAGACTCTGTCAAAAAACAAAAAACAAAACAGCATTATGGTAAAATTCTATTTGTATTTTAAAAAAGATACACAGGCTGGGTGCAGTAGCTCATGCCTATAATCCTAGCACTCTGGGAGGACAAGGTGAATGGATCACCTAAGCTCGGGAATTCGAGACCAGACTGAACAAGAGGGAGACTCTCATCTCTACTAAAAACAGAACAACTAACCAGGCATAGTGGTCAGCACCTATAGTCCCAGCTACTTGGGAGGCTGAGGCAAGAGGATCACTGGACCCTAAGAGTTAGAGGTTGCTCTGAGTTAAGAACCAGCACACAGTAGCCTGGGGCAACAGAGTGAGACTCTGCCTCAAAAAGAAAAAAGAAAAAAAAGAAAAGAAAAAATAGATATACCATACTTTGCCATGCATAATGTGCTCCCACATATAATGTGCAACCATATTTTGCCCCAGACTTTCAGGAAAAATATCTTTTGTTTTAATTCTTTACCTCAGATTTGTATTTGTTTATATTTAAGTACTTGGTTTTTTGTATTATAAAGGAATTTTAGCATTTATTTTTTAACATATTGTAGTGTAAGAAAATCTATGTAACAAATAATTACAAAACACAAGAACAGATACAGGGTACAAGAAACTTTATGTACCAACAACAAAGAGCACGACCCGTGTATAATGTGCAGCCTTATGTTTCCCTTAAAAATTTGGGCACAAAGGGCACATTATACCCAGCAAAATCCAGTATGTGTCTTTGTGTGTGTGTCACACACATGTGCACGTATGTGTGTATATGCGCCTATGAATATAAGTGTCTGTCTCTGCACGTATGTGCTTATAACTGCACAGAAAACACGTGGAAAGATACACAAATTATCAGAAGGGAGAAGCATTAAGGAGACCTAGGACTTTTATATTTCATTTCATACTCTGCTGTATTATTTGCTTTTCTAACTAATTTTTAAAAGAAAAAGATAACTAATAACTTGCCATTAAAAAGACTAACTTTGGCTCAGCGCCTGTGGCTCAAGCAGCTAAGGCGCCAGCCACATACACCTAAGGTGGCGGGTTCGAATCCCCAGCCCGGGCCCGCCAAACAACAACGATGGCTGCAACCAAAAAATGGCCGGGCGCTGTGGCGGGCGCCTGTGGTCCCAGCTACTTGGGAGGCTGAGGCAGGAGACTCGCTTGAGCCCAGGAGTTGGAGGTTGCTGTGAGCGTGATGCCATGGCACTCTACCCAGGGGGATAGCTTGAGGCTCCGACTCAAAAAAAAAAAAAAAAAAAAAGACTAACTTTATCACAATGTTAAAGTAATTCTAGGGGTCATGACTTGCCAACTCAGGGGATTCCACAGAAATATGGCTGTGTAACTTATGAACCACTTTGAAGAACTGGGATGGGTTATTATTAGACAAATTCTCATAAGAAGTTAAGATTGCATAGTATATTTCCATTTTTTTAAAGCCAAAGTGTTATAATTCTGCCCATTTTTGAATCATGATTCAATAATAATCAAATGTGGCCAAGAGCTGCCCTCAGCCCATCTAGGACAGACACAAGGCGAAGGCCCACCAAGCTGACAGCAGAGGGCACTGGCTGGCTCATAGCCACCTGATTTCTGGCCAATGTGTGCATGAATAAAATGAGAACTCAAGGCAGAAAACTGCAGGTACAGGCTCCAGGACCACTCACTCCTCAGTGCTAAAACCAAGTCTTTTAGTGGAAAGACACAAGGCATGTCATTCTAGTGGAGTGGCAGTGACAGAGGGCGGGCCACCATCACTGCACCACTCTACAGCCTCCCCCACCCCTCGGTTATTCTGTTCACATCCCCTGGGCACACAGAAACAACAGCACAGGATTGAAATAAGAAATGTTGTATCTGAGCTGATCGGCATATCCTGGGCAGCCAGATGGATGACTCAGCCAGCTCTCCCCTCATTCTGCAGTGACAGCGTATGAGGAATCTCTCTGTTCCTGGCCAGAAGCAGGTACCAGTACCCTCCACAGCTCCAAGGACAACACTGTAGGCCTCTGTTCCACTTAGGTCATCAATCTTTGGTTTGGTTTCTTTTAGGTGGAAGCTCATTCCTTACCAGTTTGGAAGGCGGTTTATCAGAATGGTTTATCAGCATGCCTGAATGGTAAGAGTAAGTGAGCACAAGGCATTTTTTGCAGACAATCCATTTCTTCATGATAATAAAGAAAAATGATCAGTGCCTCATGACCAGCACAAAGGATGGAGTCAGCGACAGGAGAAAAGGAGACATGGAAATGTTTGAGTGTTCAGCAGGCAGGAAGCAGGTGCAATCCATAAATCCATAGCCCAGGACCACGGAGCGTGATGCTTCTGCAAGAGTTGAAACGTGTGGGATGGAGACTGTCCTTTACATCACCTGCTGTGTGCCTAACTCCATCAGGTAGTTATTATTATCCGCATAAAACAGAAGAAAAACCACCAAGTACACAGCGATAAAGCTCTCTGAACCCCCCAAGGCTGTATTTTCTGCCCATTCAACAGAGAAATGGAGGCCACCAAGCCCAGCCACCAGGCCTGCCGCATGAAGCACAAATGCAGCAGACACTTCAAGCTCTCACATTTCTCTTTCATTTTCTAACCTCATGTAATTGACCTTTGCCTCTTTTTAAGAAATTGGAAAATGCACCACTTCTAGAATGACTTAATTTAAAATTTAGAGAAATCAAAAGGAAGAGCGGGGCGCTGACTGATAATGGAGATGGAAAACACAAGCTTACTACTGCAGCTTCCTGACTGTTGGAGCAAGAGTTGAGCGTGAAGATACGCGCTTCCTAAGTCAAGACGATACTGCCTTATGGAAGGGGAAAAGGGCATCTGGGGTTAGTGTTGTGAGACTTTTGTTTTGCCCTTTGGCTGATCACTGTGGAATGTAGCCAGGGCTCCTGTGGCCTGGACTCTACCACCATTTCCCAGGCAGGGCAAAGGCTTTATTTCACCACCAGCACACAGCCCTCTGTCCAGTAAACAAACTGCTGGAGACACTGAATCTGGAGACTCTCTTGGGTCATTTCTTCCCCCCTTGCCTTCAAACACTTCAAGTTTTCAAAGTCACTAGCAAACATCTCATGCAAAATTGAACAAGATCCTGCTTCTTAATGCAAATTCCTGTGGGATGCACAGGCCCAAGTTTCCGTGCTCGTTCCAAAACGTAAAGTTGCACTGATTTCCGTGGGGAGGACACAGAAGCAGCTGATGGCCACCTCCATCAAGGACAATTCCTGCGACAGAATTCCTGGGGCATGCACATTGTTAGGCCACAACCAAAATGTTCTTGTGTAGTCACAGATCAGCTCTAAGATAGTGAAAGATCACAGGATGTGGCAGACCCTAAACAAACACAAGTGGCCTGCAGGGACCACAAGGTCACATAAAAACACACACAGGAGACAACTTCCCCCTTTTGATTGAAAAGACGGGAGACAGGCCCCCACCCCCCAAATAGTAAGGCCACTACCACCTACGTTTTTGTCATTCTTGTTTAACCTTTTAAATGTTAAATCCAAAGCCTAAAATTCAGAGACTCCCCTGAAACCACATGCTGCCACATTTGGGGAAAGCTTTCATTCTTTCTAATAGAGTCTCAAAAAGATCCGCAATCAAACAAAGAGAAGAACAAATGTCTTCAAAAGGCTGGTCTTCAAGAACACTGTATTGAAATACAGGTGTCCCTGAGTTGCTGATGGTACACTAAGGGTGAGAAGAAACTGTGCTTAGGACAGTGGGCAAGGAGCGGCAGGACTGGGCATCAAGCCTGATGTGGGCCAGGGCAAAATGGAACCCATTTTGCACTTTGTCCTGGCCCTGGCCCTACAGTGTCAATGACAGAGAATCCCTAGTATAAATATTAAAAGAAACCATGTGGTCATGTATGATGGCTCACACCTGTAATTCTGGCACTCTGGGAGGCCAAGGCAGGAAGAGCCCCGAGGCTAGGAGTTCAAGACCAGGCTGAGCAAGAGCGAGACCCTGTCTCTACTAAAAATAGAAAAATTAGCTGAGCATGGTGGCAGGTGCCTGTAGTCCCAGATACTTGGGGGTGGGGGGTGCCTAAGGCATAAGGATCACTTGAGCCCAGGAGTTTGAGACTGCTATGAGCTAGACCGATGCCATGGCACTCTAGCCTGGGTGACAGAGCAAGACTATGTAGAAAGAAAGGAAGAAAAGAAGAGAAAAAGTCCTTGAGAAGCACCACAGCACACAAGCCCATAGGCTTGAAGGGGCCGCTTGGTTGAGGGGCAGCATTGGACACAGGAGTCTCTGACCAAGCTCAAGAGGCAGACTACTTGGCTCTACCACCTTCTCCGTGGCCTGAGTTAAATAACCTGGCTGGGTTTCAGTTCCTTTTTTTAAACAAAGTCTCATTCTGGGGCAGCACCTATGGCTCATAGGAGTAAGTTGCTGGCCCCATATTCTGGAGGTGGTGGGTTCAAACCTGGCTCCAGCCAAAACTTGTAAAAAAAACCAAAGTCTCATTCTGTCACCCTGGGCAGAATGCCATGTTGTCATCACTCACGGCAACCTCAAACTCCTGGGCTCAAGTGATTCTCTTGCCTCAGCCTCTCAAGTAGCTGGGACTACAGGCCCCCACCACATTCCCTGGCTATTTTTAGAGATGGGGTCTCGCTCTTACTCAGATTGGTCTCAAACTTCTGAGCTCAAGCAATCCACCCACCTCAGCCTCCCAGAGGGCTAGTATTACAGGCATGCACCACCTTGCCTGGCCTCAGTTCACTTTGAGATGGAGGGGGAGAAATGCAATCTCTTTCTTTGCTTACCGAAGGATTACCTGTGATAATGCCAAGTAGATTCTAAATACTACTGGAGATGGAGACAGGGAAACACAATCTTACTACTGCAGCCGTCAAGATTACTATTTTTAGGTGACTTTATACTCCCTCATAATCATTTTTATATGACCTTTGCAATAAATATTTTCAGAGAGTGAGAGATTTATTATAAGTTCTGTGTTCAGTCTTCTATTTAAGAACTTATGGCCACATGTTTTAAAAGTACATTCTTGGCTCTGCTACACAGCTATTTCAGAACTTCTATCTTTAATGAATCAAAGCAGGTTCATCTTCTTCACATTTGCATTAGTCATGGGTCTCCAGAAAAACAAGCCAATAGGAGATACAGAGATTTATCATGTGGCATTAGCTCATGTGATGACAGAGGCCGACAAGTCCCATCTGCCATCTGCAAGTTGATGTGCAGCTGGTGTCAAAGTTCCAGTCCAAACTTGAAGGCCTGAGAACCAGGGAAGCCAATGGTATAAGTCTCAGTATGATTTGAAAGGCCCAAGAATCTGGAGTCCACTGAAATAAGTCCTGGTCCAAGTTTAAAGGCCCAAGAACCAGGCACTATTGTCCAAGGGCAAGAGACAATGGATAGCTCAGCTCTGGGAGAGAAATTGCCTTTCCTCATCTTTTTTGTTCTATTTAAGCACTCAACAGATTGGATGGTACCTGCCTACATTGGTAAGGACAATCTTCTTCACTCAATCCACTGATTCAAATGCTAATCTCTTTTGGAAACACCTCCAGTTATACTTAAAATAATGTTTTACCAGCTATCTGGGTATTCCTTAGCTAAGTCAAACTGACACACAAAATTAACCGTCACGATGTTTTTCTTATGTTCTAATTTCTGTAGCTGTCACGTGAAGCCTACGATGATCTGACACTTCTGAGCTCAACAGACATAATGACAAGGTAGATTTTCCAGCCTCTACCACTGATAACACTTACTGGCTAAAAATGTCTCACATATGTATAATGCTGTGAATTTCTTTCTTTGCTTCCATAACTATTTTTTTTTTTTGAGACAGTGTCTCACTATATCACCCTCAGTACAGTGCTGTGGCATCACAGCTCACAGCAACCTCAGACTCTTGGGCTTAAGCAATTCTCTTGCCTCAGCCTCCCCACTAGCTGGGACTACAGGTGCCTGTCACAACGCCCGGCTATTTTCTTGCTGCAGTTGTCATTATTGTCTAGCAGGCCCTGGACTGGGCTCAAACCTGCCAGCTCTGGTGTATGTGGCTGGTGCTATAACCACTGAACTATGGGCACCGAGCCCATAACTATTCTTTATTTTGGTTATGTCCTTTTCTCATTAAGGATTGAAGGTAGTTTTAAGGACACATAAAAGTTGACAAGTCGTTAAAATAAAGAGAGAGCTGGGCAGCGCCTGTGGCTCAGTGAGGAGGGTGCCGGCCCCATATACCGAGGGTGGCGGGTTCGAACCTGGCCCTGGCCAAACTGCAACAAAAAAATAGCCGGGCGTTGTGGTGGGTGCCTGTAGTCCCAGCTACTTGGGAGGCTGAGGCAAGAGAATCGCCTAAGTGCAGGAGTTGGAGATTGCTGTGAGCTATGACACCACAGCACTGTACCCAGGGTGACAAACTCAGATTCTGTCTCTAAAAAATAAATAAATAAATAAAAATAGAGCCAAGACAGAAACAAGGAAGAGAGAAACTTCAAGACCTGGTGTTATTCTCATTTTACAGAGAAAGAAAGAAACTGGGGGACAGAGCCTCTAAATTGCCTTCTGTAGGCATGTGGGATGAAAAGTTAGAAATGATCTGATACTAGGCAAGCCCTAAAAATGATATCCTTGGAGTCTGACACATTGAAACATTGACTTAAAATAAAATACATAATGAAGTCAAGGAGACCACCCACAATCCAGGGCAGCCACACTGGGGCAATGATAAGGATTCTTCCTGGAAGAAATCCCGAGTTGGACGTAGATCTAACTTGGAGGGGAGGTGTTGATGACAACAGTGATGCCCACTAACACGGATCATATACTTACAAAGTGCCGGGCACTATGCTGAACACTTTGTAAACATCATCCCACTTCATTTCCACCACAGCACATTATGATGTAAGTACTATTATTCAAATTTTACAAATAAGGCCCAGAAAGATTATGCAGCTTGCCCAAAGTCATGGAGGTAGTGGATAGAAGATTTGGTGTCAGAGAGGGATGAAGCAAGATGGCAGACTAGAAACATCTTACTAGCCACTCGCAGCGAGGCAGGGGAAAGAAAATGCCAGCCACTGCTGGCTGGGGGAACCTCCCCAGGGACATCACTCCCAGGGACACAGTCAAGCAGTGGTCGATTCCCAAGCAGTTGCCTTCTGTGCTGGTTTTCCTAAGCTCCAGACCTCCTCGCTGGCTCCATATGCCAGAGGTGGTGGGTTCAAACCCAGCCTGGGCCAAAAACTGCAAACAAACAAACAAACAAACAAACAAAAAAACAGATGAAAGAACATACCATGCTCCTGGCTAGGAAGAATAAACACTGTTGAAATGTCTATTCTACCCAAAACAATCTAAAGACTCAGTGCAATCTCCATTAAAATACCACATCATACTTTGAAGGACTAGAAAAAATAGTTATTCATTTTGTATAGAACCAGGAAAATACCCATACAGCCAAGGCAATTTTTAGTAATTAAAAAAACCCCAAAAAACCAGAGGCATCACTCTGTTGAAGAGGCAGACTAAGTTATATTACAAGTCCACAGTGATCAAACAGCATGGTATTGGCACAGAAATAGAGACACTGACATTTGAAACTAAATAGAAAATCAAGAGATGAAACCAGTCTCTTACAGCCATCTGATCTTTGATAAAACAAACAAAAACATACACTAGGGAAAAGAATCCCTATTCAATAAACGGTGTTGGGAGAACTGGATAACCACATGTAAAAGTCTGAAACTGGACCTGCACCTTTCATGGCTTTCAAAAATTAATACAAGATAGATAAAAAATTTAAATCTAAGGCACGAAATTATAAAAATCCTGGAAGAATGTGTGGGAGAAATTCACAACACATTTATTTGTAATCACCAAAACATGGAGACAAACTAATGACCAGTAATAAGGGAATAGTTAAAAGATCATAACGTACTCATACTCCAGAACACGACGCAGGCCTTAAAAGGACTGAGGTACTGATTGGTAGATATTAAAGGTCAGTTGTGATCAGATCTGAATTTTAAAAAGCAAGTTGCAAAACAGCATAGTTTTGTTAGAGTTTTTTTTATTATATCTATATATAAGCAAATACACTAAAAGATATAAATAACATGTACATACTTACCCACAATGAGATATATTTGTGAGGATAGCAAAAAAGAACACACATAGACCCCAGATAGCCCAAACAATTTAGAGAAAGAAAAACAAAGTTGAAGGACTCATACTTCCTGATTTCTAAACATAGCTACAGTAATCAAAACAGTATGGTACTATCATAAAGACAAGAAACATACAGACCAATGGAATACAAAAAAGAACCAAAAATAAACCCTTGTGTATGGGCGGTGCCTGTGGCTCAGGGGATAGGGCGCTGGCCCCATATACTGAGGATGGCAGATTCAAACCTAGGCCCGGCCAAACTGCAACAAAAAAATAGCTGGGAATTGTGGTGGGTGCCTGTAGTCCCAGCTACTTGAGAAGCCGAGGTAGGAGAATAGCCTAAGCTCAAGAGTTGGGGGATGCTGTGAGCTGTGACACCACAGCACTCTACCAAGGGTGATAAAATGAGACTCTGTCTCTAAACAAACAAACAAACAAACAAACAAACAGAAAACCAAAAAAGCCCTTGTGTGTATGGTCAGATGATCTTGGATGAGGATGCCGTGACTACTCAGTAGGAAAAGGAAGGTCTCCTCAACAAACGGTGCCAAGAAAACTGGGTATTTACATATAAAAGAATGAGGTCGGATTGTTATATTATACCAGATACAAAAATTAACTCAAACTGGATTAAAAACCCAAACTTAAGACCGAAAACTATAAAACTGGGAGAAGAAAAAAACAGAGAAAAAGCTTCCTGACATTGGACTTGGCAATGATTTCTTGGCCATGACACCAAAAACAGAAGCCACAGAAGCAAGTACAGACAAATGGGACTCTATCACATTGTAAAGCTTTTATGCATCAAAAGACACAATTAACAGAGCAAAAGTCAGGCTACGGAAAGGGAGAAATTGACAAATTGCAGATCTGACGAGGGGTTAGTATCTAGAATATGTGAAAAACTCCTACAACTCAGTAATAAGAAATTAACTCAATTTTTAAAATGGCAAAGGACTTCAACAGACGTTTCTCCAAAGATGATATAAAAAAAATGGCCAAGAAACATATGAAAAATGTCCAACATCACTGATCATCAGAAAAATGCAAATCCAAACCAAATGAGATATCATTTCACGCCCATCAGGATGGTCATGAT
>NW_003852420.1:9956341-9974207 GCF_000181295.1 Otolemur garnettii
CCAGGCTGGATTCGAACCCACCACCTCAGATGTATGTGGCTGGTGCCTTAGCGGCTTAAGCCACAGGTGCCAAGCTGATTGTATTGTTTTTGAGAGTTGAGTTTTGAGGATTCTTTATACATGAATATAGTAGACACTAGAGCTTTGTCAGATGTAGGATCTGTGAACATTTTCTCCTACTCTGTACCTTGTCTTTTCATTCTCTTCACATGGGCTTTCATATACGAAAGCCAATATACCAATTTCTATTGTATTTTCCAGTTTTATTATTTCACTTTGATTTCTCTGAGATGTTCTATTTTTTTCCTTTGTTTTAAGAGAATTTATCATCGATTTCCAAAGCATTTTTATGGTAGCTGCTTTAAAATCCTGGTCAGGTAACACCAAGGTCTGATTCATCTCAATGCGGGCATCTATGACTCTCTGTTCTCCATTCAAGTTGTGATTTTTTTTGGTTCTTAGTCTAACAAGTAATCTCTGGCTGTATCCTGAATATTTTGTACATTGTGTTTAGAGGATTTCAGTGCATTTAAATCCTTTATTTTAGCACGTAGTCATCCTGTTATAGGTTTAGCAGGTAGGTCCTAGCCTGCTCTTGTGGGTTGTAGTTTCAATGAAAGTTTGATTTTCAGAGTTTCTGCTGCTTAGTTTGATCTGCTAGGTTGATGTGGTACAGCTGCATCTTCTGTTAGTCCCTGCTGGTGCTGCCTGAAGCCTTGGGGTATCATATCTCTCAGTGGGGGAACTAAGTCTCAGACTCTCTGAGAGGAAGAGGCTTCCCAGGTTGGGCTGCTTATTAGGGTAGGGTCACCTTTGCTGGTGTCCTCCTCCCAACTGCCCCAGTGAATGTGGGCAGGGGCAGAGTCTCAGGCCCATGGGGACAGAGAATCTTCCCAGGCTGGATCATTTGTTGTGTTGACAGAATCCACTTCCAGGTGTCCTCCTGACCACACAGGTACCTTAGCAGGAGAAAGAAGTCTCGGGCCCTATGGAGGTGAGTACTTCCCCTGGCCATCTATTGCCAGTGGCCTCCTATGATGCCCTTGCTAGGTGCCGGGCTTTCCTGGTCATGTTGGATGGACAACCAGTCAACCCTGGGGAGAGTGAGCATGCCTGGGCCACCTGTTTATTGCCAGGTTGCAAGTCAAGATGCACTGGGTCTGGGTCCCTTTCTTCAGTTTGGTAGGAGGACATAAGACACCCTTGCCACTAAGTCCTCCCTCCAATCCCAGGCCCCCAAACCAATTCACCTTCTTCGTACCAAACCTCAGAGTTCTCCTTTGGTTACCCCTTGTGTTTCTAGGGTTCATAATTACACTTGGCAGGTAAATGCAAGGAGAAATAGATGCATGCCACCTTATAGGATTTGAAGTCCCACAATATTTTTTTTTAATTTTATGATTACCCTTTAACATTACTGTAATTTTGCCAAAGGAAAAAAATTTAAATCCTTTATCTTATTTTTGCCCAAGAAAGCACAAATTTTACTTGGCAGATGTACAAAGAATCACTATTAATGTTAGTATTCTAGCCTATACTCAACACTGTGAGATGAATGAAAAAGGTCCCCTCAAATTCGGTAGAGTGCCATGGCATTACAGCTCACAGCAACCTCCAACTCCTGGGCTCAAGCGAGTCTCCTGCCTCCGCCTCCCAAGTAGCTGGGACCACAGGCGCCCGCCACAACGCCCGGCTATTTTTTGGTTGCAGCCGTCATTGTTGTTTGGCAGGTCCAGGCTGGATTCAAACCCACCACCTTGTGTGTACGTGGCTGGTGCCTTAGCCAGTTGAGCTACAGGCGCCGAGCCCCCTCAAATTCTATATGAACATGCAGTGAGTACATCTAACAGTGGTGACCTTAAGACAAGTTAGCTTCTCAAATTTCAGTTGAGTAAAAGAATCTCTAAGTTCTAACTTTGGGTGGCGCCTGTGGCTTGGTGAGTAGGGCACCAGCCATATACTGAGGGTGGTGGGTTCAAACCCAGCCCCAGCCAAACTGCAACAAAAAAATAGCCAGATGTTGTGGTGGGTGCCTGTGGTCCCAGCTACTGGGGAGACTGAGGCAAGAGAATCCCCTAAGCCCAGGAGTTGGAGATTGCTGTGAGCTGTGACACCACAGCACTCTACTGACACTCTGTATCTAAAAAAAAAAATTCTAACTTTACCTCTAATAGGCACACAACTCTGCAAAGAATAGATACACTTGGCACAGTTAAATCTTCTTAGGAAGGCTCAAGAATGTGTAAAAAGTAGCCACTAGAGGTCAGTAGACCCCAACAATACCCTACAGCAAGGCCTTGCCAGACACCGCCTCTAGGACCAGTCTCAGAGCAGCTGCCTGGGGTTATTATTTTTTAACCAATTTTCCATTAAACGCTACTTCTAAAGCCCTTGAATAACGTCCTCATCTTCTTATTTATACTTAAGACTCCCTCATATTTTCCAAGACTTCTTAAAAGAAGTTTCTATACAAATTGACAACTACTGGAAGTATATCTGCTTGTTTGTTTTTTAGAATTTTAAAAATTTTCCCATTCAATTGTAGGATTTTTTAAGTATGAAAAACCTTCACAATACTATAAAATATGACAGACATACAGTTTTCTTAAGAAAATGGCTTTAAGGGCAATCTGTAAGGGTATCCTTAAAGCCATAATCACATGCACTGTTATTACAGAAATATTTGCTGGGTAAACAACTCCACTAGGAACGTATTACACTTTCTTCATGATGGAGAAAGGTAGACATAATATTCTATTCTCAGTCGCATTCTTTCTCCTTTCAGTGTTTCATTTCTCTTTCCTCTGTTTTCAAAGAAAAAAACCCAGCAACTTTTGAGAAAAACTAGCTTATAATGAACTCAGTCTGAAGACTTTCCCAATGAGAGTTAAACAAAGCTGCAGGAATGTAAGAATGTATACTTTTTAACTTAGAAACTTCCTCATACTCCATACACGAGATCAAGGGCAGCTTAAATTTGATGATAAAGGAACAAATTGATAAGCTAAGTACTATGATATCTATTTTTAAATCTTATCATCTTTCACTGGCTTGTGTTTTTCCTTTATTCATTCGGCCAGCCTTTACTGAGCACCTACTGTGAGCCAAGTGCCCTGTCCTCTCTCTACTCACACACCAGGGCATGGTTTTGCGTGTGACAGCTGTCGGCACTGCATGATCAGACTAGGTAGACAGCAAAACATGAACCCTGACAGTCTGGCATGGGGGACCCAGGGATGCATTCAAAAGCCCTTACCCTTAAAAGTTCTGTTCCAATAAGCTGAGTTTTTGTAAATTCAAGCAAGGCTCAGCTATTAAAAACTCTAAGGAGCATAAAAGGTTGGTCCAAAGTGGTCACTCAGCAAAGAACTTCAAGGGGCAAAGGGCCAAGAATTAGAAGTGTTCTGGAACCAGATGAGAACATTTATTTTGAGTAGAAAGTTGTCAAGGGTTTCATTTATTTCAGAAAACAGTTAAAATTTCGGACTTGTTTTCCTTCCCGGGTTTTAACATAAAAAGTTGATTTTACCTGGTATGAGAACTTAACTGAGAAGACAACGTTTTCTCTCCAGTTAGTCCACAACTAGGTGGGGCTTCTTCCACGCTGGGAAGACGCTAGGCTGAAAGGAGAACTCGGTGCACAGTGGACACAACCCTGGTCTGGTGAACTGGGAGTCACAACTGCCCCTGAGAGCGCACCGACATTGGTTTAAAGATATTCAGAGCAGGCCAGCGCCTGTGGCTCAGTGAGTAGGGTGCCGGCCCCACATATGGAGGGTGGCAGGTTCAAACCCGGCCCTGGCCAAACTGCAGCAAAAAAATAGCCGGGCACTGTGTTGGGCACCTGTAGTGCCAGCTACTTGGGAGGCTGAGGCAAGGCAATTGCTTACATCCAAGAGTTGGAGGTTGCTGTGAGCTACAATGCCATGGCACTGTACCAAGCATGAGAAAGTGAGACTCTGACTTTAAAAAGAAGAAGAAGAAGACACAGCTGAATAGCAGGTCACCGATGCCTGCTTGCTTGGAAAAGCCCTTGAGGAAAGCTATCGAGCCAGACCATGAGGTCACCACTCAAAGCCTGGACCTAGCAGATAAGTGCCCCGAGGGTGTGGCTTGGGCAGGAACCACAGCCTGTTTTTCAATTCAGTTGAGATTACTTTTTAAAATTCTAACTATAGGGTGGCACCTGTAGCTCAAGCAGCCAAGGCGCCAACCACATACACCAAAGCTGGTGGTTCAAATCCAACCTGGGCCTGCCAAACAATGACATCTACAACCAAAAAAATAGCCGGGCGTTGTGGCAGGCACCTGTAGTCTCAGCGACTTGGGAGGCTGAGGCAAGAGAATCGCTTAAGCCCAGGAGTTGAAGGTTACTGTGAGCCGTGACGCCATGGTACTCTACCCAGGGTGATGGCTTGAGGCTCTGTCTCAAAAAAAAAAAAAAGCTCTAACTGCAGGCAAAGTACACAGAAGTAATTAAGTCTTTTATCCCAGAGCAGGTGTCTTTGAAACTCAAAATGAAGAGCCATGGCAAATAGCATTCTTGAGCTTTTAAAAATCATTCTACACTTAAACTGGGGGCCAGGTGTGGTGGTGGCTCAATCCTGTAACCCTAACACTTTGGGAGGCTGAGGCAGAGGACTGCATTCAAGACCAGCCTGGCAACATAGTGAGATCCCATCTCTACACACACAAAAGTTTTTTTTTTAGCCAGGTGTGGTGGGCTCCTGTAGTCCCAGCTACTCAGGAGGCTGAGCAGGAAGATCACTTGTGCTCTGGAGTTTGAGGTTGCTGCAAGCTTAATCACGCCACTGCACTCTAGCCCAGGCGACACAGTGAGACCCTCTCTCAAAAATAAATTAATAAATAAAAGTAAAATAGCATAAGTCTACACAGAGGGAAAAGAAGTAGGAGTTGCCAGGTTATTATGCGAACTTGGGTAATTTCCTTCATTATCCTGAGATTCAACTTCCCCGCGTGGCAAAGGAGAGGATTAAAGAATGAATGCTTGCTTAGAGAGCGCACTGGTGGGTCAATAATCTCAAACCCACAGTTCGTAAAGTGCTGCCTGGAACATGCTTTGCAGACCCCAGCTCAGAAGCCGGCTTTCTCTTTCTCTATCTCTTGAGCATCACTCAAATATGCTCGGTTTATCCTTCACTACTCGAGCTACACAATTAGAACATGACATGCAGAGACTTCAAAATCCTGTTTGGGGACTGAACATTCAGTCTCCATAGCTGAATCTGCAGAACTGAATCCAGCAAGAGGGAACAAAACCAGAGATGTGCTGCCCATGCCCAATACCCAAATCTTCCAAATAAAACCTGTCGACTTGGCATCTGATAGGAAGTGCCCCATTTTATTCTTGGTCATTTCTTAGAGAATTGGTCCACAATCACTGCCCCCTCCTTGCATTTCCTCACCATATCTTGTGTGTGGCTCAGGGAGTATTGGGTCAATGTCGCTTAATGCACCTATGAAAAGAAACCTCTTCAACATTATTTGTGTCTAAAATATACCGATTCCTATTTGAAAACATCACTGACACATCCAGAATTCTACAATTATAATACTAAGTATAAATTTTATTTTGAATTTTTTTTTTGTAGAGACAGAGTCTCACTTTATCACCCTTGGTAGAGTGCCGTGGTGTCACAGCTCACAGCAACCTCCAACTCCTGGGCTTAGGCAATTCTCTGGCCTCAGCCTCCCAAGTAGCTAGGACTACAGGCGCCCGCTGCAATGCCTGGCTATTTTTTTCTTGAAGTTTGGCCAGGGCCAGGTTTGAACCTGCCACCCTCAGTGGGGCCAGTACCCTACCTACTGAGCCACAGGTGCCACCCTTTTTTTTTTTAGTCTGACTTTCATTCTGTTGCCTTGGGTAGAGTGCCATGGCATCACAGCTCATAGCAAATCAGACTCTTGGGTTCAAGCAATCCTCTTGCCTTCCTGAGTAGCTGGGACTACAAGTGCCTGCCATAACACCCAGCTAATTTTTCTCCCCCCCCCAGCTAATTTTTCTACTTTTAGTATAGATGGGGTCTCCCTCTTGTTCAGGCAGGTCTCGAACTCCTGAGCACAAGCAATCTCCCACCACGGCCTCCCAAAGTGTTAGGATTACAGGCATGAGCCTCCATGCCAGCCTTATTTTTGATAAGAGTTTTTGGATCTAAGAGCTCACAATTCTTTTCTTTTGGAAACAAAAGCTTATAGGGTTACAAAGAGATACCATATGAATTATAGAAAGAAAAAAAGACAACCATATTTATTGACTCTTAAATACTAAATTCCTTGGATGAAATGCCTAAAGATACACTTTATAAAATGGTCTTTGACTGGGATGTTGACAGATTGCCAGAGTAAGAATAAGGGGGTTTTAAACCACTATTTACCTTAAACTTATAGCTGGCTGCCAGCCAGGGCCTTTAATCATCAAAGACTTATTGTGTTCTTGACATTCAATCTGCTGTATACATTCACCCAATTTCCATTTCCCCGTCACTGCTCTCAGACAGAAGTTCAAGTTTGAGGAAAGGGCTGAGATTTCCTACATCTGTATTGTAATGTCTGAACAACAACTTCAGAGAAACTCTTTGTCCTGTATTAGAAAGCACCTTGGGTGCTTTCCAGGACAAAGGCCCCAGGGGGTGCTGATGAGATAAGCCACACAGTTGCTCAGAGTTTATCAAGCCCCAGTAGTACACAGGGGACTATGCCTCCAAATTCCTTTGTGACCTTGCCTTGGAGAGGTTTAACCAAGATCATGTGTCCTTAACTTGGTTGTTCCATTCTGTAGCCCCTATGCTTCCCTTGGGGCCAGCAGCACAGGAGAAAAGAATCAGGTATCGAACAGGCAGGGAGTTTCCGTCCACCAAGAAGTCCGTGCTTGGGACTAATTGACGGATTCCATTCAGCTGTCTGTGGCATGGACTGGAGTTGAGCAGGAAGGGAGCACATTCCAGAGAGGGGAGCAAGACATTAAGGGTTGGCACAGCCTGGAAACAGTCTGGACAGGAGTAGCAGGCCCGTGATAACGAGTACGTAAACACCAGCAGGAGCCAATATTCAGCCAGCACCAGCCTGTATGGCCCTGCCAATTGCTAAAATATTGCGATACAGTATACTGGCGGTTAAATATTTTGAACAAATATCCCAGACACCAGATTATACAAGAGTCCTGAAAATGAAACAGAAGAGCTGTGATAAGAGCTGGAAGGAAAGAAGTCCAGGACAACATCTCAAAAAGACTTAACCAGAGGCACGGGATAGAAAAGGTGTTTTTTTGGCAGCTGTGGGTCTTCTGCCTTATCTCACCACGAAGGGCGAGCGGAGGAGTTTCATAATCCTGTGCCTGCCTTGGGTGGAGTTGTTTACTTTTCCAGCACCTTAGGAGGAGTGGCCAGCGGACCGGTAACTTCAGAACAGAAGTCCTCTGTTTATTTAGACACAAATGGCCTAGCCTAACCTTCTTTGCATAACCAGACTGAAATGACCAAGGCTGCTGAAGTTATTCTGACTAATACTCTCGGATTCTTACCGATCCAGTAGTTTCTAGGAAAGTGTTCTTAAATCTCATGCCTCTTGCCATTAATACCTTCCTCCAGGGCATGAGCAGTGAGATGGGTAGATATAGGAAAGAGAAGTGTCCTTCAGATTTGGGTTCTGGGGAAAGTCACTGGCATCTGAGCAAAGACAGGGTTATTCTAGTGGGACATGGAGATAGAAGCCACTTGGGAAATGAAGCATAACCATGAGATGAAGGCATGGAGTGAGGAGGGTGGGTGGATCCTATCACAAGCATGGCTGGGAAGGGTCAGAGGCAGGTGCAAATGACATGGGGAATCTGGGCTCAGATTCTTATAACTAAATTTCTGGGAGGTCTCTGCCACCTCCTAAAACTGAGGACTACTCCTCTTCCAAAGGTTAGAACTGTAATGCTCACTCCAACCTTGAAGCTGGGACCTTGCTACCCACTGATAAGCTACCTGCACGTTGCCTGCCGCCTGCCTGGATTTCTGGGAAGGGAGCACAGTCGGCATGTGCTATGAACTGTGTTTGTGTCTCCAACCCCCAAATGCACATGTTAAACCCTGCTCCCCAATATGACTGCCCTGGAGGTGGGGCCTTTGGGAGGGGAGTAGATCTAGAGGGTGAGGGCCCTAATAATGGGGTTACTATAAGAGACAAGAGAGAGAAGGTCTCCTCCTGACCACATAAGGACATAGCAAGAAGGTGGCCGTCTTACAGATCAGTAAGGTGACCTCACCAGATACCAGATCTGCAGGCACCTTGATCTTGACTCCCAGCCTCCAGAAGTATGAAAAATCAGTGCTCATTGTCTAAGCCACACAGTCTGTGGTAGTTGTTACAGCAGCTTGAGCTGACCGGGCGGAGGGCAGTAGTATGCTGAGCAGCTCAGCTGATGAGGAACTGGCTTTCTTGTGAGTCTACTGTGTACCAAGCACCTTGCCTCATGGACTAGCCCCCCCATCCTCATGGTCTCCCCCACAATGAGGCAGACATCATTATCTCCACTTCACAAGGGAGGAGACTGGCTCAGAGAGGCTAAGTGGCTTGGTCAAGGTTAAAACACAGGAAAAAGCAGAACAGAATCCAACCAGATAGTCTGACCAAGCATGACCATCACCAATAACCCTGTAAAAAGGTTGCCTTGACATCTGACTACTAACCCCTTCCCAGGTTTAGGCCTTTATAAGGGTTTCCAGAGAAGCTTTTTGGCCTAGACTTTTTAACAAGTATTTCAACATAAACATTTCAACATGCTTCTCATTTTTAGTACTGTCAGCCAAATTCCAATTAGCAACAGTTGCTTTCTTTTTATTTTTATTGAGAAAGAGTCTCACTATGTCACCCTCGGTAGAGTACCATGGTGTCACAGTTTACAGCAACCTCAAACTCTTGGGCTTAAGCAATTCTCTTGCCTCAGCCTCCCAAGTAGCTGGGACTACAGGGACCTGCCACAACACCCGCTATTTTTTGTTGTAGTTGTCATTGTTGTTTAGCTGTCCCAGGCTGGGTTTGAACCCACCTGCTCGGGTGTATGGGGCTGGTGCCCTAACCACTGAGCTGCAGGCATCAAGGCAGTAGTTGCTTTCCTATGGATTATTCAACCAACAGGAAATGAAAGATAAAAACAGTCTACGATGAATTCCCTCAAAGAATAGAGCCATTGTCCCAAAGTATTTCAACAGGCCAATACTTCTGAAGTTCTGTCCAGTTGCACCCATTCACTTCTTCTAGGAAATGCTTTTGATAACCAGAGATGATGAATAAAATCAGTTTGAGGAATGGAAAGTAACGTGGAGCAGGATGGAAAGGAGAAAGGAGAGGTGAAAAGTTAGGGTGAGAAAGACAAGGGATAAGGAAAGATCTAATTCTTCATCAGGTACTAAATTAAATAGGAAGCTTACTGATTCTGATTACTCTATGTCCAAAAATCAGAAAAGAATCATGAGAAAGTTTAAAAGTGCTTTTTTCATAGAATTCTTTCTTTAAAATTTCAGATTAATAGGAGGGTACAAATGACTAGATTACAGGGTTTGCATTGGTCAGGTAAGGTCTCTGTTGCCGCCGTGCCCCAGACCAGGAGGTGTGCCGTATGCCCTTACACCGTGCCGTTAGGTAAGAGCACACCGATGCCTCTCCCTCTTCCCCGCTCCTCTCTCCCTTCTCCCCACCTCCCCACCACTTGAATTAAATTGTGTTTTTCTCTTGTGCACCACATGTGTAGTGGTTTGTCTACTGGCTTCATATTAGTATTGAATACATTGGATACTTGCTTTTCCATTCTTGCGATGTTTTACTAAAGAAAATGTTCTCCAACTCTATCTAGACAAATACAAAAGATGTAAAGCCTCCATCTGTTTTCATGGCTGAACAGTATTCCATGGTGTATATATACTAAGCTTATTGATCCATTCATGGGTTGAGGGGTACTTGGATTAGTTCACCATCTTGGTGACTGTAAACAGAGCTGTGATAAACAAATTTTCATAAAATTCTTGAAGACGATGACAGGTACACACTCAATCTACAGTCATTGAATTCATCATCACTAAAGCCTACATTTTCTTAGGACCCAGCTAGTTCCCATTAAAAATCCCTATTTGCATTTCTTAATATTAACAACAACCACATTGATGGGCACCCACAGATGGACAACCCTATGCTAAGGACTTTACATTTTTCCCTGAGTTCAATCTAACCTCATGAAGCAAGCATTTTACTGTCATTGCAGATGACCGAAGAGCTTCGAGGGTTTACGAAACAGTACCCGGGCAGTGCCTGTGGCTCAGTGGGCAGAGCGCCGGCCCCATATACCGAGGGTGGCAGGTTCAAATCCGACCCCGACCAAACTGCAACAAAAAATAGCCAGGCGTTGTGGAGGGCACCTGTAGTCCCAGCTACTCGGGAGGCTGAGGCAAGAGAAAATCGCCTAAGCCCAAGAGCTGGAGGTTGCTGTGAGTTGTGATGCCATGGCATTCTACCAAGGGTGACAAAATGAGACTCTGTCTCTTAAAAAAAAGAAAGAAAAGAAAGAAAAAGAAACAGCACTCCAATGCGTTCAGCCAATGTGGCAGAGCTAAACTTTGAATCCAGGCCTGTGGACCTCCAGACCCAGACTGGGTGATGAACAAGAAAAAAATGAACTTTACAACTAAAGATTGTCACTACCAACATCAGGCAATTACCATTAAGCTTAAATAACACACATTTCAGCAATTTAGTGAAGAAAAGTTGTAGTTAAATTGGGAGTTCATAAGTTCCTAAGAGGAATAGTAAAGTCTCTTTTTTTGGAGACAGGGTCTGGCTCTCTCCCCCCAGGCTAAGTATGCAGTGGCATCATAGCTCACAGCAACCTCAAAGTCCTGGGTTCAAGTGATCCTCCTGCCTCAGCATCCCAAGTAGCTAGGACTACAAGCATGCCCACCACATCTGGCTAGTTTTTCTGGGTTTTGTTGTAGAGAGGTCATCTCACTCTTGCTCAGGCTGGTCTCAAACTCCTGGGCCTCAAGTGATTCTCCCACCTCAGCCTCCCAAGGTGCTAGGATTACAGACATGAGCCACCAGGCCTGGCCAAAGTCTCTATTTTTATTACTCATAGCATTTAACAGGCCCACATTGCTATTTTCTGAAGTTTTGAAAGAACAAAACAAAACAAAAAAATTCCATTTTCTTTTTGTTGAACCAAGTGTTACCTGCTTGGAATGCATTTTGATAGAGATCAGAAAGGGACCCAAGATTAAAAAAAAAGACCTCCAGGAAACAGCTCCTTCTCACACCAGAGGAGGCTGCCCTTTGAAGTCTCTCCCCACAGCTGGGCTTAGTTAAGATCTCTTTCCACCTAAGACAATGAATCATTCTTGGAGATCTTGGAGGATTATTGGAAGAGACAGAAACAATATCACATACTTGCATATCTGCTAATTGTTTTTTTGGTAAGTTAGTTTGTTTAAAACTCTTATTACCTGGATCCACATCAGAAGAGCAAGGCAAAGAAAGGAATTCCGCAGAACTAAAAGCCTCGCTGTTGGCCTTTTCACTGGGTCTCTGCAGGACATAATCTCTGATGTCACATGCTGATGGAAGGTCCACAGCACTGCTGTCCTCTGAGTGGCTATTCAGCAGAGCTTCCCAGGCCGCCATAGTCCTGCCATGGAAAACATTTTAAACTCAGTACAAAAGGCACTACATAGCAAGAATCCTCATTAGAGCCATGGTTTGAGGAATCTTACCAAACCGTAAAACTGGGCCTGCCCTCAAAAGCAGAGGGAAAAGAATGGGCACAGTGGGTCACACCTGTAAACTTACACTCTGGGAGGCCAAGGTGGACAGATCACTTGAGCTCAGAAGTTTGACGCCAGCCTGTGCGAGAGCCAGACCCCGTCTCTACTAAACATTTAACTGGGCTTTGTGGTGGATGCCTGTAGTCCCAGCTACTTGGGAGGCTGAGAGAGGATCGCCTGAACCCAGGAGTTTGAGGTTGCTGTGAGCTAGACTGAGGCCGTGGCACTCTAGCCTGGACAACACAGTGAGGCTCTGTCTCCACAACAACAATAACAAAATTATTATTATTTTTTTTTTTTTAAGTAGAGGGCATGGTTTGGTGCCTGTAGCACAGTGGTTAGGACACTGACCACATACAACAGGCTGGTGGGTTCAAACCCAGCCTGGGCCTGCTAAACAATGACAACTACAACAAAAAAATACCCAGGTGTTGTGGCAGGTGCCTGTAGTCCCAGCTTCTTGGGAGGCTGAGGCAAGAGAATCACTTATGCCCAAGAGTTAGAGGTTGCTGTGAACTGTGATACCACTGCATTCTACTGAGGGTGATATAATAAAATTCTGTCTCAAAAAAAAAAAAAAGCTCAGGCGCCTGTGGCTCAAGTGGCTAAGGCGCCAGCCACATACACCTGAGCTGGCGGGTTCGAATCCAGGCCGGGCCTGTGAATGCAAAGGGGAACGTCACACAGACACTTCCCTCCTAGTTTGGCATGATCCAAACACAGATACGTGTAACGTTAACACCATGAGTCAAAACAGAGAAGAGCCCAGAAGGGTGGGCAGGCTTTCTGGAGGTTATCTCCAAGCGAAAAGCACAAACTCAAGAAGAGCCAACTAGACAGTCACAAGTGGTACAGAGCGTCAGGAATTTAAAGTGAGTGTCAAGGACCGGTCACACACTGAGTAGCTAGAGAAGGACAAACTCCGTGTTCTCAGCTGGATGGCTGTGGAGCCTTCCCTCCTGCACCCAGCTGTGGGAAGGACAGCAAGGCTGGCTGCTGTCAGCAAGCTGGACACAAAACTCTCCAGCTGAGCTCTGGACATCCCAAAGGTGGATTATTGGATCAGGTGTTTGGACAATTCTAGTTTAAGACTAGGTGTTCTTGGCCAGGCACAGTGGCTCACATATATAATCCTAACACTCTTGGGAAAAAAAACTAGGGTCCTCTAACCCTCCTGGAGCCCCCTGTGGGGGCTAGATGCCCTACAGAAGGGCTCTCTGCAGTGCGTCTGACCCTGCTTACCTCTCTATGACATAACCGTGGGGCTGGGGAGATCATGGACCCTCTGCCTCATGAGTTGCTATCATTAATAAATCTTCCTATAGCTGGCACCAGGTGTCATGAGTGCCATGGCCATCACGAAACACCCACATCTGACAGCTAGGTAGCAGGTGGCTTTGCAGGGGGCAAGCCTGGTGGCAGGCAATCTCATGAACAAGAATCCTTCATTTACCTGCAGTGGCCCAGGTGAGAAAGGAAGAGTAAATGAACTAGGTCAGAGCCCCATAGGTCAGAGTAGATTAAGAGAGATTAAGAATATATTTAGGAACTGGCTTGGCACCTGTGGCTCAAGCGGCTAGGGTGCCAGCCACATACACCAGAGCTGGCGGGCCTGCCAAACAATGGCAACTACAACCAAAAAACAGCCTGGCGTTGTGGCAGGTGCCTGTGGTCCCCAGCTGCTGGGGAGGCTGAGGCAAGAGAATGGCCTGGGCCCAGGAATTGGAGGTTGGTGTGAGCTGTGACACCACAGCACTCTACCCAGGGTGATAGCTTGAGGCTTTGTCTCAAAAAAAAAAAAAAGAAAGGGCAGCACCTGGGGCTCAGTGAGTAGGGCGTTGGTCCCATATATCGAGGGTGGTGGGTTCAAACCTGGCCCTGGCCAAAATGCAACCAAAAAATAATAATAAAATAAAGAAAGAAAAGAATATATTTAAAACCTAAAATGAGAGTAGAACCCAATAGCCGAATGGAGAAAGGTGTCAAAGAAGAGCTGGGACTCAATAAGAAGAGGCAGCTTAGTGACTAGGAGGGTTATTAGCTGAGTTAGGAAAGATGGGAGAAGCAATTGGTTTAGGAAAAGGCAATATTCTGAATCATGGAATCCTGTGCAGCTGTCACAATGCCCGTCAGAACTTAAAAGATCTCAAGGACATACATGTACGTGTGTGAAGGAAACAAGTAATTTCAGAAGAACACAAGCAGTATATTCATAAGAGTAGGCTCCATTTATGAGTGCTTGTTAGATGCCAGGCATTGTGTCAAGAGCTTCGTCCGCAAAAACTCTATGCAGCCTACTATTACCCTCATGTAAGCTCAGATCCAGCCACAGAAAGTCGCCAAGCTAAGATGAACCCAGTTCGAAGTCCTCTCAGCCTCCTGCGTCTACACAGCCTCAATGCTGCTGCCTAAGCCACCGCCTGATCAGGCAAAGATAGGAGGTATATAAAAACAAATCAACAGGGAGGCCTGGCAAGATCCTTCTTGTTTGAGGACACCCAGTCACATGCTGTTGGGCACTTTCGCTCAGGCAGAGTGCGAGCCAAGATACCAGCTGACTGCTCCTGAAAGGAGTGGAGGGATCAAGGTTCCCAAAGAAGCAAGAACATCCTGTCTTTTCACAAGTTCCATATGAGCCAATCAGCCTGAAGTTTCAGCAAACACCTCTGTAGCGGGCACCTTTGCTTCCCCCTTCTCCCTTCCTGTTACCTAACACTCTGCTCTGGAGGCTTCCAGAAGGGAACAAACAGGTCGGTGAATGATATTGGTATATCTGTCCCCCTGCAAAGGTGCCTTGAAACCAGCCATCAACGGAGAGTGTCCTCAGTGCCATGAAATGAAAACAAACAGTACACTGACGTGATGCCTCTAGCTGCTTTGTTTTTAGAATCACTTACATCAAATGCCAAATACTTTCCTACTGGGAACTCGACCAAAGAAATGATGAAAAAAATGCCTACTAAAAGGTAGGATCCGTCTTATCACACAGTTAAGTATTTGTGCATGTAAAATGCATGATTTGGACTCAGTGAATTTGTATAAAAGCAAGCAAGCAATGGGGGCAGATGAAACCCTGCTCATGGTCTGAAACAACTTGAGCTGGCACATAGAATCCAATGATAATCCGTCGCCCCAAACATTTTGATTACAGCTCAACTTCCTTCCCAGAAGTGCTTATTTTCCTCTCTTAAAAGTGCTTTAATTACACAATTGTTTTCCACTACTGGAAAGTCTAGGATGTCCTGGAATTGGAGGCATGAAGTTTCTAAGTCCAGTACATAAAAACCTGCTTACGAGAGGCAGTCAACCTTCTATGACTCTGCAGATGTTTATAGACCTACAGATACAAGTCCATCAAGGTCCACATAGAAGAAGTGATTTAATGGGTGGCACCTGTGGCTCAAAGGAGTAGGGCGCTAGCCCCATATGCCGGAGGTGGCGGGTTCAAACCCAGCCCCAGCCAAAAACGGCAAAAAAAGAAGTGATTTAACTTCATTTACCTTTCTTCAATTAAGGCACTTACCTCCCTAAAAAAAATTTTACAGGAAAATTTTCAAACATAAAGAAAAGTGGAAAGAATTACACCATGGACTTCACATATTAATAGCTACCACCTAGACTCCCCAGTTAACATTTTACAATGATTGGCTTCATCACATACGCACCCATCTATCCAACTCTCTATTCATCTGTCAGTCTATGTCAAAATACATATTTCCATTTAGGGTGTGAGATGATCACTTTGCATTTTTAAACAGTCTGTTAGCTGAGGAAAGCGCAAAGTGGAGGACGTCGTGTGTCCCTGGAGTTAAAGAGCACAGGTTGGAGCTCCTGCTGTCACTTTTTAGCTGTGTCATAGTGAGAAAAAAGCCATTGAACTTCCGTTTTCTTGTCTTTCAAAATGGCTTGATGATAATATACTATGATAATATATTTACCTCACAAGATTGTTATATAAAATTAGTGCATGGAAGATATTTAGTATAGTATCTAGGGCTTTAAAATGGCTGGTTCTAATAAGTGAAATAGCAAAAATTAAAAACCAAATTGCAGTTCCCATCTTCCCAGCCTGCTTCTAGTCCATTTACCCCTCTGTTTCCCACCCAGGAGTCATCCTGCTTCTCTCATCCTTATCCAGTGTATTCTACCCTGCCTATTCTGTATTTTCTTCACAACCTTTGGCAAAACCCCAGGCTAGATGAAGCCGGTGGCCTCCCCCACTCTCCTTGGGAGGGCAGATGGGCTGTGCTCTGGATGAACGAGTGTCCACCCAGAAGGGGCTAGCTGGCCAAATGGATACTGCCTCTGCCCTCTCCTCGGGCCCCTTCATGTTTTCTCAACTCAGACCCTCCCCCAAAGCTCGCACACCTTGCTCCTCTTTGTCACTAGATCATCCAAAAGGAAACAGAACCCGGGGCGGGGGGAGGAACATCCCCAACTCCCCCATCAAACACGGCACAGGCTCCCACACTGGCACATCTTCACCTCTCCTTACAACAGAGATGCTGTCCTGCCCTTAGCAAAAGCCAACCCCACCCCACCCCCACGCCCCTGTACACACATTTGGGCTTCAGATCCCTCCCTCTCCGTGGACCTTTCCAGAGACTTCAGCAAGGTCAATCCCTCTCCCTTCTGCTCCTATGGACCTTCACTTAGGCTTTCTGACCTAAGTGACCCAAATCTCTCACATTTTTAATAAAAACATGATGCATGAGGGAATGTTCTTATTTTTTGAAAATGTCACTGAAATTAATGGCGAGGGGACATGATGTCTCCAACATACTCTTAAATAGTATCATATATATATACACAAACATACACATACATACAGAGAAGAGAAGGGACAAGAGGAGAGAGCGGAAATCTGACAGAAACCAGGTACCAAGCTACTGTTTTTATAAATGTAGGCTGACTGCATGACAAAGGGACAGTCATATGACACACACAGGGCATGGGAGAGAATGACAAAGAAAAAGGCATAAATGAGACAACTGGTAAATCTTGAAAATGCTATTAGAGAATTCCTGGTATTAGCCTTGCAATTTTTGAAGGTATGAAATTATATCAAAATGCAAAGTTGTCAAGAAAGAAAACAAAAACTTTTGACACCTGCTGTCCCCACAGTCAGTCTCCTCTCTACGAACTTCCCAGAAGAGCCTACAAACGGTTCATTTCCTCGCCTCCACCAACTCAATCACTCAGTCTAGTGCAGAACTTCTAAAAATTCGTTCTTCATCTTTTTTCTTTGAGACAGAGTCTCACTCTGTTGCCCTGGGTACAGTGCTCTGGCCTCATAGCTCACAGCAAACTCGAACTCTTGCCCTCAAGCAATCTTTTGTTCTCATTTTTAGTAGAGATGAGGTCTTACTCTTGCTCAGGCTGGTCTTGAATTCTTGAACTTAAGCGATCCTCCTGCCTCGGCCTCCCAGAGTGTTAGGATTACAGGCATAAGTCACTGTAACAGGACCCAGGAAATTCCTTCTAACATTCCTTTTCTTTATAAGAAACCACTCTCCTGATCATCCTCCCACCTCTTTGCCCCTCTCTACTCTCCATGTCCACGTAGACTTTATGAGCCTTGGCTCAAAGTCTGCCCCTTTCCTTTCCTTCTCTGAGACATTAATTTCCACCCAGAAGCTTCTCTATAGCCCGCATCCCACAACCTCAGCCCCCCCCCCCCACTTTCCGTACATCAGGCACAATGGCTTTCCTGCAGGTTCTCCAATAAACCCTCTGCACTGGTCCCCACTGCATCTCCCTGTCCTGGATAACTCTTCTAACAAATGGAGGAGGATGGGACACTTCTCAATTCACTTTATGCTTCCTGTATTACCCTGACATCAAAACCAGATAAAGTAATCACAAGCAACCAAATCTGGCAACATATGAAAAGGATTATACTCCATAACTAAGTGGAACCAATCCCAGGAATGCAAAGTTGTTATAACATCAATGAAAGTAATACACTGTATCAGAAGAATAAAGGATAAAAACTACAACACACACGAGGAATAGAAGGGAACTTTGTCAACCTGATAAAAGGCATTTTTTAAAAA
>NW_003852420.1:9975472-10000996 GCF_000181295.1 Otolemur garnettii
AGCAGCAAGAGGTGCTCTGGCATCACAGCTCACAGCAACCTCCAACTCCTGGGCTCAAGCGAGTCTCCTGCCTCAGCCTCCCAAATAGCTAGGACCACAGGCGCCTGCCACAACGCCTGGCCATTTTTTGGTTGCAGCCATCATTGTTGTTTGGCGGGCCTGGGCTGGGGAGTCGAACCTGCCACCTTAGGTGTATGTGGCTGGCGCCTTAGCCACTTGAGCCACAGGTGCTGAGCCAAGACATTTACACTGACAATTTTTTAAATGAAAAATGGCAGCACCTGTGGCTCAAAGGAATAGGGCACTGGCCCCATATGCTAGAGGTGGCAGGTTCAAACCCAGCCCTGGCCAAAAAGTAAATAAATAAATGTTGGAAGAAATTAAAGATGTAAAGGAATGGAAAGATGTCCCATGTTCATGGATCAGAAGACTTAATTCTTTCCTTCTTTTTTTTAATTTTTTTTTTTTTAAAGAGACAGAGTCCCACTTTGTTGCCCTGGGTAGAGTGCTCTGGCATCACAGCTCACAGCAACCTCCAACTCCTGGGCTTAGACCTCAGCCTCCCAAGTAGCTGAGACTACAGGCACCCATCACAATGCCCAGCTATTTTTTGTTGCAGTTTGGCTGGGCTGGGTTTGAACCCACCACCCTCTGTATAGGGGGCAGGCGCCCTACTCACTGAGCCACAGGCACCACCCAGAAGACTTAATATTTTAAGATACCAAGCATTATTCCCCAAATTGACCTAAAAGATCCCTGTACTTTTTATCAAGATCCAGACATTTTTTTGCAGACATTGGCAAAATGCTCCAAAACCTCATATGGAAATGTAAAGGACCCACAGTAACCAAGACAATTTCAGAAAAGAAGAACAAAGTTGGAGGACTCCTATTTTCTGATTTCAAAACTTGCTACATAACTACAGTAATTAACACTGGACAGAATGAGTGTTCCATGGCAAGCAGGTCTTTGCAAGCCTACCCCTAATGTGTAAGGAAGCTGAGAGGCCAAAGAAAGAAGCCGACATATCCGATTTCTCAGAAAGAAACATTTATAGAGACGTATGAACAGAATCCACGTCCTGGGCAGTGGCCAGACAAGATGGTGGATCCCTAGGATGTTATCCTCTAGACCAGCAGTTCTCAACCTGTGGGTCGCTACCCCTTTGGAGGTTGAACAACCCTTTCACAGGGGTTGCCTAAATACATCCTGCATATCAGATATTTACTTTATGACTCATAACAGTAGCAAAATTACAGTTAGGAAGTAGCAACAAAAATAATTTTATGGTTGGGGGTCACCACAACATGAGGAACTGTATTAAAGGGTTGCAGCATTAGGAAGGTTGAGAACCACTGCCCTAGACCTAGTACTTATAGATGGTAAATAAGGAATATGAAGGACAACTGAAGTCAATCCCTCTGGGAAGGCAAGAATACTAGGTGAATCTGCCAGAGGGCAGGACTTACAGTCAAGGTTGTATTGACCTATGGGTCAGGATTTAGATCACAGTAGATAAAACAGAAATCTTACAGGTATTCCTGGAAACAGGGGTTAATCATAAGTCAGCATAGTAGATTAGCATCCAAGACAGAATTGCTTTAGCTTCCACAATAGGCATGAAGATAGACAAATACAGATCAATGGACTATAGGTGCAAGTCTAAAAGTAAAACTTTACATTCATGGGCAGCTGATTTTCCACAAAGTCCCAAGATAGTTTCAATAGGGGGAAAGGCAGTCTTTACAACAACTGGGACAATGGGATATCTGCATACAAATAGGTAAAATAATGCAGGCACTTTGGACAATAGTTTGGCAGGTCCCCAAAAGTTAAACACAGAGTTACACTTTGACCTGACAATTCTACTCCTAAATTGCAGAGAAATAAAAACGTATGTTGACATATGCAAACAATAGGGTAATTATCAACAATAAAAGAATGTGGTTCTGACACATGATACAAGGGCAAGCTTTGACATTATATATACTAAAAGAAGCTAGTCACAAAACCCGAAAATATTACACTCAATTGTATTTCATTCATTCATATCAACTGTGCAAATCGGCAAATCTACAGGGATAAGAAGTAGGCAACTGTAGTTATTTCCTAGGATTGGGGGGTCGTGGTGAATGGAAACTGCTACCAGGTGCAGGGTTTTTCTTTAAGGAGATGAAAATGGTCTAAAATTAGATTGAGGTGATGAATGCACAGTTTAGTGAACTTACAAAAAAACTACTACATTTTACACTTTAAGGAAATTCTATGGTTTATGAATACAAATTCTCAACAAAGTTGTTTTTTCAAAAAGAAGAACGAAACTGATGCAAACCCACTGCCTGCAAATTTCGGAGATTCGCCAAAGAAGAGGCTGCCGAGGCCGCGTTAGGGCTGGGGGTTACAGAAGGGAACGGTAACGTGCCCAGGGAAGTCGCCATAACTTCCCCAAAGTGAGAGGACGATCGGATGCCTGGTTACTGTGACCCCTTTCAGCCCCCTTCGCAAGCCACTCCTAAGTCAACAGAGAAAACGCGAGAAAATCCGCAAAGTTCCAATTACACTCACCTCCCAACAGCAGCAAGAGCCCGGAACCGGAAGCGCAGGCGCCATCTTTGTTAGGGAAAAGGGAGGTTTGAAAGAAAATCGTCAGCGCCATCTTTGATGAGGGCAGGAAAGGATACTAGAAGGCAGCAACGGCCATCTTTACTGAGGACATTGTCTAGCCAATGAAATGGCTAATTTGGGCAATTTCTAGAGGAAGCGGGGAGAAAAAAAATTTTTTTTTCAATCTGGAAAAGTGTTAGTTTGTTTACTTTTTAGCTTCTCATTGGCCAAATCCATAAAAATGTAAATGTCTACATTAAAAAGTGTCTACATTAAAAGTAGAGAGAAATAAACACAGGGTGTAAATATTTTATCAGAATTTCAGGACCACAGAAAAGAAATTGTCAAAAGACAGATAGCTTTGATTAAAGATGTAATTGGTTTTTATTTGCAGTGCTAGAATTGGGCAACACCCCATTATTATAAAAATAGAATGAGTGTTCCTGTGAGCTAAGCAGAAGTGGTTAGTTTTATAGGCAAAAAGGGACTGATGAAAGCAGAAACAGAGAGCAAAAAGACTGATCTTTTCAAAGTTACTTTCCTTACAACAAACAGAAAAAACTTCCCTATTACACTTAGTCAGGTGGACTTCAATGTCTGGTTGTTGGGTTTTGTTTTTTTTTTAACTGGCCCATTTCAAAAAAATGTCTTGGTTGCACAGCACTTAGCACAGGTGACTCCATTCTGGCTTGGTCTGGTTTGCTGGGGGTAGTGCAAAAAGCCAGGCCAAAACATGGCATTCCATAAACTTTGTTTAAAAAGACTGAGGGCTATTTTTTCATTTCACAGTTCTTGAGAGAGTAGTATGTACTCATAGCCTCCTATAGATGTCTGTGTTGGGATAAGACCTACAAATTAGAAAAGCTATATTTAAGATATATATAGATATAGATATAGATATAGATATAGATATAGATAGATAGATAGATAGATATTTTTTTTGAGACAGTGTCTCACTTTGTTGCCGTTGGTAGAGTGCTGTAGCATCACAGCTCACAGCAACCTCCAGCTCTTTGGGCTTAGGCAATTCTCTTGCCTCAGCCTCCTGAGTAGCTGGGACTACAGGAACCCGCCACAAGGCCTGGCTATTTTTTTGTTGCAGTTTGGCCAGGGCCAAACCCACTGAGCCACAGGCACTGCCTGAGATATATATACACATATATAACTTTTATTGTTTGGTATTCATTGAGGGTACAAAGAGCTGGTTACATTGATTGCATTTGTTCCGTAAAGTCCCTGTTTTACTTGTGTCCTACCTCCAAGAGGTGTGCCATACACCATGTCCCCCATTCTCCCCCCTCCTTCCCTCTCCTGGCTACCTCATTCTCTTACCCCAGCCACCTCAATCTCCTATCCCACCCTTAAGATGAATATTTTTAAAAAATACTACATATGGTTTGGCCAACTTTTTGCCAGACTCTGAACTTAAGATACTCTGGGAGATGTACAGCCTTTGAAGAAAAATTTAACTTCCCTTCACCTTCAGGCAACCTAACACAGCAACTGTAAATTTCATTTTCCTTAACATCTTTATTCATAATTATCAAACTATTGTTACTGATGAGCAATCAAACACGATCATTTTTAAAAATTTACTGTATCTCATAAAAACAGCTTCTCAAAAATAAGATAATAGATTGTGATTAGAGAAAAACTAGAATGACATTACATTACTTACCTAGTAAGAAACAAAAAGAAGGTTCGGTGCCTGTAGCTCAGTGAGTAGGGCAATGGCCACATACACAAAGGGTGGTGGTTTTGAGCCTGCCTGGGCCTGCTAAACAATAATGACAACTGCAACCAAAAAAATAGCCGGGTGTTGTGGTGGGTGCCTGTAGTTCCAGCTACTCGGGAGACTGAGGCAAGGGAATCGCTTAAGCCCATGAGTTTGAGGTTGCTGTGAGCTGTGACGCCACAGTACTCTACTGAGGGAGACGAGTACTATGGTGTCACATTTCTCAAAAAAAAAAAGAAAGAAAGAAAGAAAGAAAACTACAAACTCAAATTCAATTATTTGAACAAAATTAATTATCTGGATTAGTATACAGCCATTAAAGATGGTAAAACATTTAGTAAAAGAAATGATTGGTCCTTCATTGCATTTCCAGTTCTATGTGTCTTTAGTGTCCTTTAATCTCTGCCCTCAAAAAATAAAAAATAAAAATCTCAGTCCTCAGTCTTTTGTTAAAATCTTCTCATTGGCATCTTTGAAGAGTATAGGGTAGTTATTTCGTGAATGTCCCTCAATTTGAGTGTGATGCTTCCAGCTGGTTCTCAAAGATATTGAGCCTCTCTATTTGATCATTCCTTCCCTCCCTCTGGAAAGCTCTTGTCCCTGGGTTTCCTCTTTCCTCTCTGAAAACTCCATCTAAATCTCCCTTATACTCTTCTATTTCTTCAGTGTAGGCCTCTCTCAGTACTGTCTTGGATCTTCTTCTCTTCTCTTGTTACCTCTTCCTGTCAGATGATTCCCAACCCTCTCAGCCCAAATTCATCCTAAGATTCAAGGCAACAGATCGGCCAGCCACCTTCAATTCAACCTGCACCCAAAGAAAACCCAGCGTTTCTCCTACTTCTTACTCAGCCTACCCTACCCCAGGGTCCACTGTCTCAGTGAGTTGGCCTGTTGTCACCCCCCACATCCTCTCCTATTGCTTCTTCCTTTTAAACATCTGCTATCTCTTGATTGTCTCCATCCTCACTGAAATGTGAGTACAGTCCACCATTTTCTGATTCCCGATGACAACAGCTTCTCAGTTATCTACCCACCTTCCTGAAAAGGGAGTTAGTTTTTAAAATGAAATTTTGATCACATCACTTCCCTGACCTCAGACCACAGCCCAAGGTTCTCAGTGGGACTTAAAGGACCCTGCCCAGTGAGGTGCGCTTACACTTTGGGAGGCCAAGGAGGGAGGATTGCTTGAGGCCAGGAGTCTAGGACTAGCCTGGGCAATGTAGTGAGACCCTGTCTCTACAAAAAATTAAAAGATTAGTCAGGCGTGGTGGCACATGGGCACCTAGAGCTACCTGGGAGGCTGAGGCAGGAGGCTTGAGCCTAGGAGTTTCAGATTGCAGAAAGCTATGATGACACCATTGCATTGTCTCCAACTCTCCACTTATACTCTATACTTTTCCTTAAATATGCCATGCTTGTCCTTCTCTTTCACCTTGGAGCTTTCTCCCCTACACAATTTTCTCCCTTAGAAATGTTTTTTTTCCTTCTTTTATCTTTCTCATCCTTCGTATTTCAGCTTTAGAAAAGTGTTCCTTGGCTTGGCACCCATAGCTCAGTGAGTAGGGCACTGGCCACCTATACTGGGGCTGGTGGGATCAAACCCAGCCTGGGCCTACTAAAGAACAATGACAACTATAACAAAAAAATAGCCAGGTGTTGTGATGGGTGCTTGTAGTCCCAGCAACCTGGGAGGCTGAGGCAAGAGAATCGCTTAAGCCCAAGAGTTTGAGGTTGCTGTGAGCTATGACGCTACGGCACTCTACCGAGGGTGACAGAGTGAGACTCTGTCTCAAGGGAAAAAAAGTGTTCCTCCTGGAAACTTCTCTGACTTAGCTAATAAGAGTTAGTTGCCCCTTTCCAGGAATGTTTACTTTCCACTATTGACCCTGATTACTTTCAATTCCTTTGCCTTTTCAGTATTTCCCTATACAACTATAAATGTTTCAGGGGAAACACCATGTCTATCTTTTTAATGCTCTATTTCAGAACGCAGCTCCTGGGTGATTCACACCTAAGTGCTCAGAAAGTGTTTTTATTAATAAATTCATGCATGAATAAGTCTCTTCTCGGGTCTTTCTTTATTCTCCATTTTCTATCCATATCCCACTTCTCGTCCACACCCCACTCAATCCTTACACCCTGTACCTTCTGAGAGTCTGAAAAACAGATTATCAGAGAAACAAACCTTAGGGACTTTACCATTGTCACCTTTGCTTAAAAAATAATTGTGTGGCTTGGTGCCTGTGGCTCAAGCGGCTAAGTCACCAGCCACATACACCTAAGGTGGCGGGTTCGAATCCAGCCTGGGCCGCCAAACAACAATGACGGCTGCAACCAAAAAAATAGCCAGGCGTTGTGGCGGGCACCTGTGGTCCCAGCTACTTGGGAGGCTGAGGCAGGACTCGCTTGAGCCCAGGAGTTGGAGGTTGCTGTGAGCTGTGATGTCACAGCACTCTACCCAGGGGGACAGCTTGAGGCTCTGTCTCAAAAAAAAATAAAAATAAAATAATTGTGTATAACTCTCATTTATTCTTCTTTATTTTTCCCATGCTAAGGATTATCTTTCCAATGAGCTTCTGAGAGCAAATTTCTGAAGTCTAGAGCAACTCTCTCTGTCATGCCTCTGACCATCCTCTCTCACCACTTTTAGTAATGAAGAAGAAATGAAATGTAGTTGAAGTAATCATCAAAACAAAAGCTTACCTCTGCAGAGATGGCAAAATAGAGCTTATTGCATTCCAAAAGTAAGGCATGACTTATTTTGGATTTCCTAATACATTGCTATTGGTTATATAATGGCTGTATGAATTGGACTATGTCACAATTTGTACCTCTTTATATTTCATGGTTGAATTTCGGCTATTAGCTAAGTCAGCTACTTCAGTAAAATTTCTTTCAACAGAAAGAAGACATTTTTTCTTTTGGCTGAAAATCAGAATAGCTCTTTCAAAGTGGGAAGATGTTATTTGCAATTATCTTATCTCTCTTTGTCATTCTGAACCTTGATCTAATTACTTTTTCATCTGGGGACTTGTCCTTAAGAAAGAGGAAAGAAAATATCACAAAAGTTCAAGGATCAAGTAATGAATGAGTCTCAATTCATTGTATTGCTTTTTCAACCATACACTATTCTAAAGCCACAAGTAGGCAATACATTGACAACCAAATGGAAAATATCAGACTGTAGACGCCCTAACTAGACTGGAAGATCTACGATGAGGATGGAACTGTGGGACTTATTTGCCAACAAATACCCAGTATTTGGACAGGGTCTCACCCAGTAACTTCTTGTATATTTATAAAGAACATACGCTTGGATGATAAGAACTAAAAATCAATACTTGTGCAATGCTGAGCAGATGGTAAAGACTTTAAAAATGTTACTTGATGGACAATCCAGATGCTATGAGAAGGAATCTATTTCCTGGTACCTAAAGGTTGTCAGAACTTAAGTAGCATGCAATTTCATGATTCTAGGGATGGATGTATTTGACCCATGGTACAGGGCCACCCTCGACTGCCATGTTCAACAGTGAAGTTGCAAGTGCCATCAATGTGTGGTCAGGAGGCTGGGCTTGAGCCGTGCTCTCTCACTAACCAGTTGTTCACTGTAGCTATTTAATCTTAATTTTCTATCCGTAAAATTCATTTTCCTGCCAGATGGAATGGAAGTATTACATGTCAGCAGAAAATAAATGCAGTTGGAAGAGACTTTAGCCACCAGTGTTTAGATACTTCTGAATACTAAAGAATAATTTGCTTCTTGTATATTTATTGAAATGTGACATCTCAAGTTTTAGGGGAGCCACTGTGAACCTTAGATGTCAACAGGTGTAATATGGTAGTGAAGATTTTTATGTGCTTATATTCTACCTATCTCCAAGAATTATTAAAGGAAGTGTTGGAGGACTTCAGACAATATATAATATAGTATATGTGTTGGAGGAGGTATGTGGAAAGATGTTTTGGTTATCTTGTTAGTTGAGACAAGCAAAGTCCCCAGATATTTTCATGAAGGTGCATGGAAGGCCTGTGGTCTGTGGATGGTGGTTATCTCTGGAAGGCAGGATTGGGTGGGGCTGGTTCAGAAGTGGATACTTGTTACTTGATAGACCTCTATGATGTTTGTACTGTTTGGATTTTTTATTTTACAACAAGAGTACATTACTTTTTTTTGGAGACAGAGTCTCATTTTCTTGCCCTTAGTAGAGTGCTATGGCGTCACAGCTCACAACAACCTCAAACTCTTTGGCTCAAGTGATTCTCTTGCCTCAGCCTCCCAAGTAGCTGGGACCACAGGCGCCGACACAACACTTGGCTTTATTTTTTTAGAGATGGGATCTCACTCTTGCTCAAGGCAATCCACCTGCATCTGCCTCCCAGAGTGCTTGGATGACAGGCGTGAACCACCGTGCCTGAACTCTCGCCTTAGAAAATTCTTTATTTTAATATTTTTAGAAAATAATTTAAAAGGAGGTTCTAAGTAAAGGAAAAAAAACTAGAGCACATTGAACTGATGAATTATTTAAAAAAATTAAAATAGATATAGCAGGCAGCCCTGCACTATATATCTGTGACCCGAATCTTTTGTGTGTTTTAGAAATATCACGTGTGTGTGCTATAATAAGTCCAGTGGCAGAATGCCTGGTTGCTAAAGCAGCTTGTTTAAAGGACAGGAGAGGAAAATCACTAATGAAAGCATAAATGAGGAGAAATGTGTAATCATGAAACTCAAATGCCCCAAACCAATTGATGTCAAAATAGAAACTGGACGACATTCCTTTCCTTGGGCCTATTATCTTAAATTGGCTTCCTTCTTTGTTGTGGGTGGCCACATAGACTCAGGAGACAGGCAACGTGCTAACTTCTGTCTGCAGTCAGTTCCCAGGGCTCTAATTGTTCCTGTATTATAGGAAGGAGGTAAGTGCTAACTTCTGTCTGCAGTCAGTTCCCAGGGCTCTAATTGTTCTTGTATTATAGAAAGGAGGTAAGTGCTAACTTCTGTCTGCAGTGAGTTCCCAGGGCTCCAATTGTTTTTGTTCTATAGAAAAGAGGTAATAAAACCTATGTGGTCAAGTACATGAAGGCAGGGACACGCTCTGGGATTTACTCTTCCTTTTCTAGCAAAAAGACTGTCCAGGCCTGGCAGTGGTTCATACCTGTAATCCTAGCACTCCAGGAGGCCGAGGTGGGGGATTGTTGAGCTCAGAAGTTGGAGGCCAGCCTAACAAGTGAGAGACCCTGTCTCTACTAAAAATAGAAAAATTAGCTGAGCATTGTTGCACATGCCTGTAGTCCCAGCTACTCAGGAGGCAAGAAGATCACTTGAGTCCAGGAATTTGAGGTTGCTGTGAGCTGAGATGCTAGGGCACTCTAGCCTGTGGCAACAGAGTGAGACTTTGTCTCATTAAACAAACAAACAAAAAGGTGATGACTGTACTTACTCTTTCCCTTTCCTCTGAAAGAGAGAAGCACTTACTTACTGTCCACTGAAAACATCCATTATCCGTAAGTAATACCCATTATCCGTAAGTGCTTACAGCTAACTGAAGTCAGAGAACTTCCTAGAAAGGCAGCGAGCCAGATGTCTCTGAAGTTCCAAAGGGTAGAGCCAGCCTCTCAGGGGGCTGAGTAGAGCCAGCCTCTCAGGGGGCTGAAGTGGGTGGCTACTCATCAGGCAATTTGAACAGAACAAGATAAAATAGTTTGCACCAAAGCGTCTTTGTCACTCTGCGTACTTGAAGTTTTCACTATTAGAAATTCATTCCTTTTCATTGTATCGAGTCTCCCTTGAAAGTGCAAATGCTATACTTTCCCATCATCTCATCACATGGGCGGTGGGTCCAGAGTGGGTTACTGGGAGAGAAGTCTAGGAGCCCCCCCACCTGCCCCCTGCCAGAGTCAGGGTGTGTCAGGAGGCTCCTCGGGAGGGAGATGTGAACTATCTTATCTAGGACCAGCCTGTGACTCTGAGGGCTCAAAAACTTCAAGGTCAATATATCCCATATATATAAGGCCAGGCTGACAATCTATTCTCCAACTCTAAGGAGATCTCAATTCTGGCTGGGCTCCCTCTGCCATCCCCTCCCGCCCCACCTGGAAACAGCTGGCAATCACGGCCCAGCAATGACTCAATGGCATCATTTCACTCTTCTGGGCTGAGGCCCCACAGACCCCAAGCTGAGCTCTGGGAGTGCTCAGATGCAGACAGAAGCTTTCCAGGCAGGACACCTGAGACTGAGCCTTTTCCTTCCCCTGAACTCCAGAGGACTGGCTTTTTTTTTTTTTTCTTTAATTATATTGTCACAGATTTGCTAATCTTTTCCAGGGAGAATGAGTCAATATTCTACTCTGATTAGGTGAAGATAAATTTTCTTTTTTTATAGAAACAGAGTGTTATTTTCTCGCCGTCGGTAGTGCTGTGGTGTCACAGCTCACAGCAACTCCAGCTCTTGGGCTTAGGTAATTCTCTTGCCTCAGCCTCCCAGGGAGCTGAGACTATAGGCGCCCTCCACAACGCCCAGCTATCTGCTCTGATTAGGAATCCCAAGATCCCGATGCCTTTTACCCTTTACGAGAGAACTTAAACCGTGTTCACATTCTTCTCTTAGCACGTAATCTGCCATCCCCTAAACTCCAGCAACACTAAACTAAGAGCCTTTCCCACCAGCCCTGGGCATGAAGAGATTTTCATTACTGAAAACAATTAATGTGTATTTATTTAATCTGCAGGCTATAAGGGCTTAAATGTCTACTGTGCCCAGTCAGTTGAGTGGCGGGCACCACCTCAGAGATTAACAGTCTTAGGACTTTGAACTCTGAGCAAGAGTTTCAACACCCAACCACGTTACAAATGCCAGTGTAAGAGCATCCTTTGAATTCAGGTGAAAAGATAAATGTCTCTGCCTCTCTCTGTGTCTGGCATTGCTCCCCTATTTTACCTGACAAATTTGATGAGTTGAATGTGCTATTTTTTTTTTTTTTTTTTGAGACAGAGTCTCACTATGTTGCCCTGGGTAGAGGGCTGTGCCATCACAGCTCACAGCAACCTCAAACTCTTGGGCTCAAGCAATTCTCTTGCCTGAACTTCTCAAGTAGCTGGTACTACAGGCACCCACCACAACGCCCAGCTATTTTTTGTTGCAGTTGTCATTGTTGTTTAGCTGGCCTAAGATGAGTTTGAACCTTCCACCCTCTGTGCATGTGGCCGGCGCCGTAACCACTGTGCTATGGGTGCTGAGCCAAAAGTGCTATTTTTAATATAAATTAAACTGCCTCTTGTAGCTTCTTGCTGCCTGTCTCTTTATCTAGTCCCTTCCTGTGGATGTGTAGGGCAAACATTCCTATGATGACAGAGTCAAATTAGAAGGAACTCCTTTCCCTGAGAAGACAATAAAAAGCCAAGTAACTCAGTTCTTAACAACTGCCGGGGAAAAGTCACTCCCAGGGCACAATGACTCCTTTGTAAACCACCCTCCCTAAAACCACTCACTGGCCAGGATCTGTCTTTGGCTGCCTGACTCTAGGCTGCTCCTCCCGCCACCAGGATGATTTCAAATGTCCCTCCTCTCCTTCTCAGCTGCCCTCTTACTTCCTGAGGGTACTAAACATTCAGACGGGCCCAGATCCGGGCCACCTGCTCCTCCTTCCGTCTGTTTAGCACAGAGGCTGATGACAGTCCCGTTCTGTCCTTCTATGCCCAGCCCCTGTCCTAGCATGTCCACAGGACACTCACGCTATTTTACCTTCTTCCCCTCCATTCTTTCCCCAGCCAGCTTCCCCCCTCAATTTGCTCAATGGACAGTCAGATAGATAGATCCCTTTCTCTACCAAACCATAGTGCTGCAGATATCTCCTTCAAATCATTTGTCTTTGGCCTTTTTATGCTGCTTTTTTGTTTGCCTGCCTGTCCTGTTTCTTGCCTTGCAAAAAAATTCTTCTTTTTAAAATAATCTGGTTTATCAATCTTTTTGTTCACTGCTTCTAGATTTTGAGTCAGAATTACCTTTTCCTATATGCAAGATAGAAAGAAATTCACACGTCATTTTATCTAGAACTTGGATTATTTTTATTTTTACATTTAGATATCTAATCCATTTATAATTTATTCTTAGAAAAATTGTGAGGGATGGGGTCCAATTCTGTAGCCTCTGAATGGCTATTTAGGCCCCTAACACCGTTTATTTAAAAATAGTCTTAGAGATTTGAGATGCCCCCATTATCATGTTCTATATTTCTGTATACATATATATTTGAGGCTATTTGTGGATTTCCTATTTGCTCTATCTATTCATGTAACTGCCATTTGAAAAAAAAAAAAGAAAGAAAAGAAAAACTTCCCTCAGTCCTGGACCCGTCTCTAGCTTTTGCCCGAGCTCTCTCCTCCTACACAAACTTTTCTAAGCAGTAGTCTATGCTCTCTGTCTGCGTCTCACCTCTCATTCAGTTCCCTCTAGTCTGGCTTCCCCTCCTCCCATTCCATCCAAGCCCATTGGGCTTCAGTCACAGCCGTGCTAAATTGTATGGGCAGTTTCAGGCCTGGTCTCTTTTGATCTCCCCGCAGCATCTGACATTGCAGAATACTCTTTGAAACTCTCCTGTTCGGCTTTCAGGTCTCTGCTGTTTCCTGGTTTTCTTCCTTCTTTCTCTGCCAATCTGGCTCCCTTTCCTCTGCAGGCTCACACTAACCCCCATGGTCATGCTAAGTGTCCATTTCGTTCTTTCTTTCTTTTTTTTTTTTTTCTGAGATAAAGTCTCACATTTTTGCCCCCAGTAGTGTGCTATGATGTTATAGCTCATGGCAACCTCAAACTCTTGGACTCAAGCTATCCTCTTGCCTCAGCCTCCCAAGTAGCTGGGACTATGGCACCTGCCACAATGCCCAGCTATTTTTTAGAAACAGAGTCTCCCTCTTGTTCAACCTGGTCTCAAATGCTCAAACTTGTGAGCTGAAGCAATCTACCCACCTCAGCTTCCCAGAGTGATGGGATTACAGGCGTGAGCCACCGGGCAGGGCCTAAGCTTCACTTCTCCACATTCTCAGGGGCACCTAACCGGTTTTTTCTCTTTCTTTCTTTTTTTTCTCCGCTGCAGGTTGGAAGAAGGGTTACCTTGGGCCACACGTTAAATACACAAACACTAATGAAAACTGATTACCAAAAAAAAGTCCAAGCACACTTTTTATGAAATCTGATGCCACTGATAAACGAAATAAGTCTTCACAAAATCAGCATACGGTGGCCACAGGCCAATCTCATCCCTACCTATTGCTTCTGTTCTAACCAACCCACAGATGACTCAAAAACAATTATCTTCCACCTGGTTCTCACTTCTAAGCAAATCTGGACCTGTGCATCCAACTCCTTTTATGGCATTGCCACTTGGACATTTCAAAAGCGTCTCAAAGTCAACATATCCAAAACTGGACTCAATAAAGATTCATTTTCTCTTACCCTCATCTCTAAATCTGACCCATCTTCTTCATCTCTCCCAAATAATATCACCATCCACTGGGAACACAGAATCCCCAGTGCCACCTTCACACCTGCTCCTTCCTCACACGCCAGGTCTAACCATGACCCAGTGCTCTAAAGACCCCTCCCATCAGTCTCCTACCTCCACTTCATAGCTGGATTCTTGATACAGCTGCCTACCAGTCCCCCGCCTCTCACTGTGGCTGTATTCCTATATTCTAGTCTTCACTCAACCACTTCTCAGCCTTTGGGCTAAGGTTAGGTGTCCAGTCTTCACCCAGCATCCAGAAGGATCCATTGTAAATTAAACTACTTCACTGGCTTCCTATTGCTCTTAAGATAAACCCAAATCATAATGGAGTCTATAGGAGCCTTTGCAGTTCGGCCCCTACCTACCTCTCCAGTTTCGTCTTCTTCTTCTTCTTCTTTTTTTATTTTGAGACAGAGTCTCACTCTTCATCCTGGGTAGAGTGCTGTGTCATCACAGCTCACAGCAACCTCAAACTCCTGGACTCAAACCATCATCCTGCCTCAGCCTCCCAAGTAGCTGGGACTATAGTTGTCCACTACTATACCCGGTTAGTTTTTCAATTTTTAGTAGAGACTGAGGTCTCGATCTTGCTCAGGCTGGTCTGAAACTCCTGAGTTCATGGGATCCTCCTGCCTGGGGCTCCCAGAGTGCTGGGATTACAATCATGAGCCACTCTACCTGGCCCTACTATTCTATTCTTATAAATTGCAGTGGTGAATTTAAAAAAAAATTTGAATATTATACACTTTCCTAAAGTGTCCAAAATATGGATTCCTCTCTTCTATTTTCCTTTTTATTTATTTATTGCCTCTCTTCTGTTTTCATCATTTTTGTTGTTTGCTTATTTCTCTTGTCTATTGGACTGTCAAATTATTGATGGGAAACCCTATGTCTTATTAATTTTTGTGTCTCCGTGGTTCCCATTATTTCAAAGCACATAGAAGATATTCTATCAATGTTTTATAAATGAATTAGTAAATGCACAAGATATGACAGCATGGCTATTAACAGCACTATGACAGTGATCCAATATTAAAAACAGTTAGAAAATAATTCGTGAATTTCCACTGCAATTTGTTTACTTACTTAATTTCTTGTGTGTGCCTGCGTGTGTGAGAGAGACAAGGTTTCACTCTGTCACTCAGGCTGGAATGCAGTGGGCTCATCAGAGCTCATTACAACTTCAAATTCCTGGACTCAAGTGATTGTCCCACCTCAGCTTCCCAGGAATCTGGGACTATAGTCCTAGCTAATTTTTTTCCCTATTTTTTGTAGAAACAGGGTCTCATTCTTCCTCAGATGAGTTTCAAACTCCTGGCCTCAAACAATCCTCCTACCTCAGCCTCCCAAAGTGCTAGGATCACAGGTATCTGCATCCAGCTCCACAAAAATTTAATCAGAAGGAAAATATAAGTGGATGTGCCTCAAAGGCGAATATGATAAGCCTTGTCAGAGATTTTTGAACAAGCAGAGCTATGTCAGGTCAAGCCATGAGGTAGGTGCTCACAGAGATCTAGGGGAAGCTGAAACAAGGAGGTGAGGAAGACATAGGCATCTGGAATTGACAGAATGTCAATGTGAGTTTCTCCAAGAGGACAGTGAGGCTGGACAATTTATTTTATTCATTTATTTATTTTGAGACAAAGTCTCACTCTGTTGTCCCAAGCTGAAGTGCCATGCTGTCAGCCTAACTCAGAGCAACCTCAAACTCCTGGGCTCAAAACAATCCTCCTGTCTCAGCCTCCCCAATAACTGGGAATACAGGTACCTGCTACAACACCCAGTTAATTTTTTCTATTTGTAATGGAGACAGGATCTTGCTCCTGCTCAGTCTGGCCTCCAACTCCTGAGCTCAAGTGATCCTCCTGCCTCGGCCTCTAGAGTGCTAGGATTATAGGCATGAGCCACTGCGCCTGGCCATGCCTGCCCCTTTAAGGACTAAGGTCACTTACTAGCAGTCACGTATAATACTTCCACCTATCTCCAACTAGTCAGAACTCAGTCATTTGACCACATCTAGCTGGAAGATAGGCTTGGAAATGTAATTTTTTTTTTTGAGACAGTCTTACTCTGTCACGCTGGGTAGAGTGCCATGGCCCTGGGTAGAGTGCCATGGTGTCATAGTTCACAGCAGGCTCAAACTCTTGGGCTCAAGCAATCCTCTTACCTCAGCCTCCCAAGTAGCTGTGAGTATAGTTGCCCACCTCTGTGCCTGATTAGTTTGTCTATTTTTAGTAGAGACCAGCTCTTGCTCAGGATGGTCTTAAACACCTGAATTCAAGCAATCCACCTGCCTTGGCCTCCAAGAGTTCTGTGGTTACAGGCGTAAGCCACTGAACCCAGCCTGGAAATGTAATCTTTACTCCCAGAAAGTCAGATTCTCAGCTAAAAATTAGAAGGACTAGTTCAAGAAATAGTCACTGCCCCACCATATAATAAGATGAATTTAAAAAGAGGAACTTGGATCGTCACCTGTGACTCAAGTGGCTAAGGCGCCAGCCACATACACCTAAAGTGGCGGGTTTGAATCCAGCCTGGGCCCGCCAAACAACAATGACGGCTGCAACCAAAAAATAGCCAGGTGTTCTGGTAGGTGCCTGTAGTCTCAGCTACTTGGGAAGTGAAGGCAGGAGACTCGCTTGAGCCCAGGAGTTTGAAGTTGCTGTGAGCTGTGATGCCACAGCTCTCTACCCAGGGTGACAGCCTGAGGCTCTGTCTCAAAAAAAAAAAAAGAGGAACTTATGTTGCAGGGAATGAAACGTTCAGAAAATCCATAGATTGAGCGAGTCTTCACATTTCTATTTCCTAAACCCAGACTGCTGAGCATCACGCCACTGCATGAGCAGTGCACTGAACACCGAGGCCCCTCAGTCAGTGCTGCGCCTGCATCTGGTCAGCTCCCTCGTCCACTCCCACCCAGGCTGTTCTGAACTTTCACCAGGCTGCTTCAGCCTCGTCCTGTCTGACTCTGACAACCCAGAGGAAGCGGATGCTCTCAGCTTTCTGGGCTGCCTCAGCTTCCCGTCCTCTACAACCTTATCTCTGTCATTGTTCCCACAACACCTGTCCCCTAGTCTTTCTGTTTGTTTCTTTGTTTTGTTTTGTAATTTTTTTTTTGAGACAGAGTTTCACTATGTTGCCCTCGGTAGTGTGCGGTTGTGTGACAGCTCACAGCCACCTCCGACTCTTGGGCTTAAGTGATTCTCTTGCCTCAGCCTCCCAAGTAGCTAGGACTATAGGCACCTGCCACAATACCCGGTTATTTTTAGTGGTTGTTGTAGTTGTCATTGTTGTTTGGCAGGCCCGTGCCAGGTTCGAACCCGCCAGCCCCTAGCAGCTGAGCTCCAGGCTTTTTTCTGTCCTTATTTTTTTTATAATTAATTTTTTATTTCAAATTAATATGAGGATATAAATTTTTAGACTACGTTGTTTTCACTCCCAGGATAAAGTTCCATTTGTAAAGGAGCCCCTCACCCAGGGGGAGTGTTATACACCCTCACACATGCTCATGGGGGTGGGGGGGTTGGGGGGCATATTATACACTCTCGCAGTATGCTCACCCAGGGGGTGGGTTATACACCCTCACAGTGTGCTCACCCAGGAGGAGTGTTATACACCCTCACAGTGTGCTCACCCAGGGGGTGGGTTATACACCCTCACAGTGTACACACCCAGGGGGTGGGTTATACACCCTCACAGTGTACACACCCAGGAGGAGTGTTATACACCCTCACAGTGTGTTCAGCCGGGGGGAGTGTTATACACCCTCGCCGAGTGCTCACCCGGGGGGAGTGTTATACACCCTCACAGTGTACACACCCAGGAGGAGTGTTATACACCCTCACAGTGTGCTCACCTGGGGGGAGTTTATACACCCTCACAGTGTGCTCACCCGGGGGGTGGGTTATACACCCTCACAGTGTACACACCCGGGGGGTGTGTTATACACCCTCACAGTGTGCTCACCCGGGGGGCGTGTTATACACCCTCACAGTGTGGTCACCCAGGGGGCGGGTTATACACCCTCACAGTGTACACACCCAAGGGGCGTGTTATACACCCTCACAGTGTGGTCACCCAGGGGGCATGTTATACACCCTCACAGTGTACACACCCGGGGGGGGGTGTTATACACCCTCACAGTGTGCTCACCCAGGGGCGTGTTATACACCCTCACAGTGTCCTCACCCTGGGGGCAGGTTATACACCCTCACAGTGTACACACCCGGGGGGAGTGTTATACACACTCACAGTGTGCTCACCCAGCGGGCGTGTTATACATCCTCACAGTGTGCTCACCCAGGTAGAGTGTTATACACACTCACAGTGTGCTCACCCATGGGCATGTTATACACCCTCACAGTGTTCTCACCCGGGGGGCATGTTATACACCCTCACAGTTTGCTCACCCAGGGGGCATGTTATACACGCTCACAGTTTGCTCACCAGGGGGGCGTGTTATACACCCTCACAGGGTGCTCACCCAGGGGGCGTGTTATACACCCGCACAATTTGCACAATAGGTGAGATCCCACCTCATGCCGTCCCTCCTACTGCCAATGATGCTCCCCACTTCCCTCCCCCTCCTGCTTCTCTCTTCCCTGAACTAGACTGTATTAGTGTATAAATTGTTTATATATTGATTTCATATTAGTAGTGAGTACATTGGATAATTATTTTTCCATTCTTGTGATACTTTACTATGAAGAATGCATTTTGGGTGGCACCTGTGGCCCAGGATGTAGGGTGCTGGCTCCGTATACCAAGGGTGGTGGATTCAAACTCAGCCCTGGCCGAACTGCAAGAACAACAACAAAAAGAATGCATTTTAACTCCATCCAGGTAAATGTAAAAGCTGTAATGTTGCCATCTTTTTAATAGCTGAATAGTATTCCATGGCATACATATACCACAGTTTGTTGATCCATTCATGGGTTGATGAGCACTTAGGTTTCTTCCACGACTTGGCAATTGTGAATTGAGCTGCAATAAACATTCTGGTGCAAATGACTTTGTGATAAAAAGACTTTTGTTCTTCTGGGTAGATGCCTAGTAATGGGGTTGCAGGGTCAAATGGAAGATCTACTTTTAGATCTTTGAGGATGCTCCATATTTCTCTCCAAAAGGGCTGTATTAGTTTGCAATCCCACCAGCAGTTGGGGAGTCTTCCCTTCTCTCCACATCCACCAGGTTTTTTGGGTTTTTTTAGACAGATTTTCAATTTGTCACCTTGGGTAGAATGCCATGGCATTGTAGCTCATAGAACCCTCAAACTATTGAGCATGAGCAATCTTCTTGCCTCAGCCTTCCAAGTAGCTGGGACTACAAGGCACCCACCACAATGCCTGGCTAGTTTTTCCATTTTTAGAAGAGATGGGATCTCACTTTTGCTCAGACTGCTCTTCAACTCTTGGGTTAAAGCAATCTACCCACCTCAGTCTCCCAGAGTGCTAGGATTATAGGCATGAAACATGACATCCAGCCTTTTTCTTTTTTCATAGTATATTGAGTTTTTGTAACATTAGGGAAATAAAACCAAAAGAACAAGTCAATAAAGAGAATTTTCTTAACTGTGGCAGGCTGGTTGAAAGGACATATTTTGGGTCAAGGTTCTGGGTCAAAGTACTGACCCCAATTGTAGCATCATCTTGGGAGCTGCCTCATCTGTCCATCCCCTTTGAGCGTCCAGATCACCAGTACAGAGTGGCTGAGGGTCTGGCAACCCTGGCAAGCAGAAAGTAGGAGTCCAGTAGCTTGCAGAGGCGACATCATGGTCTGTTCCTGCTCATGACTTCCCTGACTCCCTCCTATCTGTAAATCTGAGCTTGCGTGGCCCCAGCTAAGGTAATTAGAGCATAAATTGTTCCACTCTGATTGTCTGGGATCAGAAACACCTTGCTCTTTGTACCAGCCAGGTCTTGAGGCCGGGCTTTGTGAATGGCACAGGGGAGGAGAAGGTGTGTTCGTTCACCTGTGGGGAGATTAACACTCATTGTGCTTTCAGGGCTGGGGGGAGAAGATTCATTCCTCGGAAAGGACCAAAGGAGCGTGATGGAGCAGAACTTTCTGGTTCACAGAGAATGTCAGTGTAATTGTATGATGCTTTTATGGATTGACTGATTCTTGGCAGTATGTCATAGAAGTTACCTGAGCTGGCTTGAGAGACAGGAGGGAATTGACTATGTGTATGTTGACATCATTCACAGACTGGGTCCTGGATGTTGGAGGGCTTCAGGATGGGAGGGACCCTAGAACCAGAAGCCATCTCTAATCTCTGATTCTCTTGCCCATTCTCGTCTCTCTCCCTCCTCTACTGTACAGGGGCTTTCTCTGTTTCTCCTACCCATGTGGTACACTATGACCTTGCAAAGCTTCCAAGTTCACATGCAAAAGGCTTTCTGCCAACACGAATCAACTTGCCCTCTGCTCCGTTGAAGGAATCTAGGGAGAGAGAGTCTTATGCGTCTAACTTCGGTGGCCAGCTTGAGTTCTGCCAGCCATGGGTAGTACAAACAAGGCTGCACAGGCCCATCTATAGGGAGGAGAGAGTCCTGGACACTGTGCTGTCTTAGACTAGGTTCCCCCAGACCAGAAACAGACCCTGAATCAAGGATTTGACTTTTAGCGTATTTGAAAGGAAGTTGAGAAAACATCCAATGTCACCCTCTTCATTCCCTTTGATTGCCGACCAGGGCTTTGCATTTGCCAGATTCTCAAGTTAGATGGCAGTGAAGCCCAAGGCACGGATAAAGGTGGTACAGAGTAACAAGCATTTGCCTACGGGGGAAACAGAAGACATGATTCAGGCTTTTCTCAGGAAGATCTCAGTATTTATATATCCCAATACAGAGCTGAAAACAATAAAGTATTCAATTTTTTAAATCATATGTCATTGTAGCATTTAGGCAGGCCCAATTTCACAATTATCATATGAGGTTGGACAGGAGGAGTACTTTGAAGATGACCATATGTAGCACTTTTTCTAGGATGAGTTCATGAACTTGATTGTCCAACCTTGTATATAAGATTTGGATAGTGTATTGACACTTGATATGTATCATTGTTTCATACAGCCCGGGGTCAGAAGTATCAACAAATTCGTGGACAAATTATAAGCATGTTTAGATTAATATAAATATAATCCAGCCTGGCCATAGCAAACTTTTTTTTTATTGTTTCAGGTTCATTGAGGGTACAAAGAATTAGGTTACATTGATCGCATTTGTTAGGTAAAGTCCCTTTTATAATTGTGTCCTGACCCCAAGAGGTGTGCCATACACCATGACCCTACTTCCACTTCCCTCCTCCCCTCCCCTCTCCTTTGTTTCCCTGCCCCCCCCACCTTGAATTGATTTGTTTTTCTCTCATGAGGGTATGTATTAGATTATCTACTGGCTTCATATTAGAATTGAGTACATTGGATTCTTACTTCTCCATTCTTGTGATACTTTACTAAGAAGAATGTGTTCTAACTCTATCCAGGTTAATACAAAAGATGTGAGGTCTCCAACTTTTTTAATGGCTGAATCGTATTCTATGACATACATATACCACAGCTTGTTAATCCATGCCTGAATTGGTGGGCATTGGCCATAACAAACTTAACCAGTTTAAGGGTCAAATGCAATGTTTATGTTATACCCCATGTGAGTAATTACGTCCTAAGGAGAACAAAAGTTGGTTTTAGAACAATGAGCTTGGGGCCTATAAACCCAGTGCTCTGGGAGGCAGAGGTAGGGAGGATTGCTTGAAGTCAGGAGTTTGAGACGAGCCTGGGAAATTTACTGAGACTCTGCCATATTTACAAAAACAAAAAGTTAGCTGGATATGGTGGTGCAGGCCTGTAGTGCAGATACTTGGAAGGCTGAGGTAGGAGGTTCACTCAAGCCCAAGAGTGTGACATTGCAGTGTGCTATGATGGCACTCCTGCAGTCCAGCCTGGGGGAGAGATTCAGGTGGTGGTAGGAGCTCCTGACAGTGTTCCAGTGTACCATTAGCAGAAATGTATAGGAAATGCCGTGGGCAGAAGAGGACTCTGTCCCAGGGATTCGCCAGAGGCACTTGCCCTTTTGGAGTTGAGATTGAACTCAGGTCTAGATAGAGCTGGGTGCTAGAAAAAGGAGGAGAAGTTGGAGCAGAGGAATCTCTTCTGACTATTTGCAAAGTGTGGTTGCTCTGAGCCTTCCCAACAGAAAATTTGGTTTTGGAAGGGGGAAAAGGATGTCAGGCATTAGTGCTACATTAATCAAACACAAGGATTCTCTTGTTAGTTTGAGGCTGGTGCAGCAGAGAAACTTCCTGCTTCATTGATACTGGGCTTGGCTAGATTTGTTTTTTCTCAGGCTTCTCCCCCAGGCTGCTGTGTATCTGATGGCGTTTCCTCTCCCACTCTCCCACTCTGCTTAGATTTATTATGTTGTTGGGTTTTGAGGAGGACCCATTGTGGTCCCAGTATTTACCAACAACGCTCATTTTCTCTATCTTGGCTCCATTTTAACAAAGGGTTATTTTTTTTCCCTCACTAATCTACAGGACAAAATGTTACATTTCTTCAAACAATACAAACAGATTCAAAGGCTAAGTAGCCATTTTTATCCTCTATACTACCTGAGAAAAATTAAAATGCATTTTATACCTAAGGTGACGTCTTATATTTTTCAGAAATGACCACAATAATATTTGTCTTCCCTCTTTTTTTTCTGGAGACAGAGCCTCAAGTGTCGCCCTGGGTAGAGTGCCCCGGCATCACAGCTCACAGCAACCTCCAGCTCCTGAGCTTAAGAGATTCTCCTGCCTCAGCCTCCCAAGTAGCTGGGATTACAGGCGCCAGCCACAATGCCCAGCTATTTTGGTTGCAGCCGTCATTGTTGTTTGGCGGGCCTGGGCTGGATTCGAACCCTCCAACTCAGGTGTATGTGGCTGGTGCCTTAGCCACTGGAGCCGTGTGCGCCAAGCCTACCTTCTCTCTCTTCTTATGATATATCCGTCATTCCTCCCACTGATAGGTGCAGCCTGTGTTTCCTCTTCTTGAACTTGGGTGGGCTTGTAGCTGCGGTGGAAATGACACTATGTGACTCCCCAGGGTAGATCTGAAAGAATAGGGCTTCCTCCGGCTCCTCAGGGGATACCTGATACAGGGCCAGCGGTGCCCACTGGGCCACCCAGAAAGACCTCCCTCGCCTTCTGAGTTGCTGCCCCTGGTTGTTGGTGTGGCGGGAAGCAGGGAGGTGAGGGCTGGAGAACCAAGTGCAGCAGAGAGGGGCCAGTGGTGAAAGCCCGAGGGAGACAGCCTGCACTGCTGTCCGTGCCAACCCCACAACCACCCTTGGACCTAGAGAGCCTCCTCTCACTGCAGTACTCCCTGAGAGCATTTCACAGGCCTAAGGGTGATACAGGGTTCTCCCATTCAGGGATGAACAGGAACCCCCCATTTCCTAGGCCTGGGCAATTTCATGTAAGTTTCCTAGGCCTGGGCAATTTCATGTAAGTTTCGTAGGCCTGGGCAATTTCTTGAGGGGAAGGGCTCATTCACTGTGTCCTTAGCGGAAGATGCCCCATTCATTTGTTACCAAGTCCTGGTCAAATGTAACTACAAAGGACACGTGCACCTATATATACCCCTGGACAAAGGACCCAGGCAGAGGTTTTCCGACTTGAGACTTTCCTTCTGCTAAGAACTCGGGTACTTTTTCTGTATTCATAAATCCTGCCTTACCACTGATGGGTGGATAATGGATTCCTTCTTTGAATCCCCAAGATTGAAGACCTACTGAAGAAAAAACTTCTTGAAACATAGTCACTCTTAGAACCCAGACAATTTGCTGTGAGGAAACTCCAGCAGAGACATGACATGCAGAGGCCACCCAGCCAACAGCCAGCATGCACTGCCAGCCATGCAAATAAGCGAACCTTTAGATGAGCTTAATATGAACCTGCAAAGTCACTCCTTGCTGTCTGACTCTTCCCAGATGATGTCCAGGTGTTGAGAAGCAGAAATGAACTGTCCCTGCTGTGCCCTTTCTGAATTCCTGAACCATGGGATATATCCTCATTATAAAATGCTGGTGGTTTTATGCTCCTTAGGTTGGAGTAGTTTGTACTCCAGTTGAGAGAGAATATCCAGAAAAAAACAAAGTCTTTAAAAAAAAAAAAAAGGCTTCTCACAGAAGCTCCAAGGACACACCTATAAAGTTTTCTCTGTAGTGACTCAGCTCTTAAGAATTTGTAGAAACTTAACCTCTTGGGACCTTAAAGTGCATCTTGCTTCATCTTCTGCAAAAGCCCCCGCTTCTGTAAAAGCCCATGCCACCTTCTCCATCTCAATTCAGACTGACGAATGAGAAGGATCCCTGTGGACGAGGAATCCTTGGCTGGAGATAAAGGGAAAAGACAGAGCCAGTCCAGGAGCTCGGCCATTTTTGGACTTTAGTCGGCTGAGAGTCTGCTGAGGCTCTGAGGCCTGAAATAAACCTGTTCCCTTTTTATTTTTATTTTTTATTAAATCGTAACTGTGTACATGAATGTAATCATGGGGTACAATGTGCTGGTTTTATATACAATTTGGAATATTTTCATCAAACTGGCTGACATAGCCTTCACGGCACTTTCTTAGTTATTGTGTTCTTCTTTTAAACATAGATATCCGGGAGTTTCTTTCTCTCCATCAGGACTCATTTCATTCCTATAGTGACAGTAACTACAGCGGTGGCAAGCATTCTTACCAGCAAACACAGTAATCATAACAAGATGTGGTTATGGTTCCTTAGATTGTTTCTATTTCTTTCCTTTTTAATGAGAGAGATGGAGGTCTCACTATAGTTCCCAGACTCACTCAAACAATCCTCCTACTGTACCCTCCCAAATCGGTGAAGCTATGGACCTACCCAGCTCCCAGCTTGTTTCTTCAGAATAACAAATATTGGCCAGAAGAGGTAGCTCAGACCTATAATCCTAGCATTCTGGGAGGCCAGGGCCGGTAGACTGCTTGAGTTCAGGAGTTCATGACCAACCTGAGCAAGAGCAAGACCCTGTCTGTACCCAAAATGGAAAAATTAAGTGGGCATTATGGTGGGTGCCTGTAGTCCCAGCTACTTGGGAAGCTGAGGCAAGAGGATTGCGTGAGCCCAGACATTTGAGGTTGCTGTGAGTTATGATGCCATGGCACGCTAGCCTGGAGCAAGAGAGACTCAGATTTAAAAAAAAAAAAAAGGAGAGAATAACAAATGTCTCAATCCCATTAATCAATCCCAGAACTGACCTTTCCTTTTTTCTTCCAACACAGTTCCTCTTTTCCAAGCAATTAATGAGGCCAGAGTTCAACGCTCTACAGATTTCATAAACCTTCTTAGAACTTGGAAACAAATCCCATTTAAAAGGATAGACTTAGTCTTCTTAAAATTTGTTCTTATAAAATGTGGTGAGTGAGGCAACAAAGCGGGGGGAGGGGCGTGTGGGACAGACGACAAAACTTGAGAGTGGGCTCAGCGCCTGCGGCTCAAGCGGCTAAGGCACCAGCCACATACACCTAAGGTGGCAGGTTCGAATCCCCAGCCCGGGTCCGCCAAACAACAATGATGGCTGCAACCAAAGAATGGCCAGGCGTTGTGGCGGGCGCCTGCGGTCCCAGCTACTTGGGAGGCTGAGGCAGGAGACTTGCTTGAGCCCAGGAGTTGGAGGTTGCT
>NW_003852420.1:10001206-10003564 GCF_000181295.1 Otolemur garnettii
TTTATTTATTTTGCTAGTTCAAATCCTTATTCAACTCTTCACCCATTTTTCAAATATACCTGTGGGCTCAGATTTCAGGGAGTCATCATTTCCTGCAAATGTTTTGTGAGTTACATGGAGGAAACTATTCATTTTTTCATCCCCCAAATATTTGTGTTGGCTCTGTGGACAAGAGGGACAATGAAGAGAGAAGAGGGATGTGCTGGGAATTCGGGGGGGGGGGAAGGCAATTGATTTAATCAACCTATCAAACCTGATTTAATAAAGTGCTCCAACACCAAGGAATTTGCTCATTCTTCCGTGTAGTCATTTAACCCTCTCAAGTGTTCTTTGAAATTCTTTTAAAGAAAACGAAGTAGTTAATTAGCTATTTAACAATACCTAACAAATATTTTTGCATGACTTATTCTCTTTAAAGGCAGCTACTTATTACTTTGCAAGTCATTGCTTTTTTGGTGGCAAATTCCAGAAGGTGAGGCGAGCTGGTGTGGTGATGGCTACACTCTGACTGCACTTTCCACACTTTATTAATGCGTCAACTTCACTTAAAAACACAACCTGTAGAAAGGGGACTGAGAAAGCACGGGTGATTGAAATTCTCTAAACCATACCACACCGTTGCACCATTGACACTGCTCACATCTTCTCCACCAGCCTCACATAGGCAATTATGATCTTCAAATATGCTGAGTGCTTATTTTTTTTATTTGAGACAGGGTCTCACTCTGTTGCTCAAGCTAGAGTGCCGTGGTGTCAGCCTAGCTCACAGCAACCTGAGACTCCTGGGTTCAAGCTATCCTCCTGCCTCAGCCTTCCCCAGTAGCCAAGACTAAAGGCACCCGCTACAACACCCAGCTAATTTTTCTACTTTTCGTAGGGATGGGGTCTTGCTCTTATTCAGGCTGGTCTTGAACTGTTGACCTCAGGGATCCTCCCACCTTGGCCTCCCAGAGCACTAGAATTACATGCGGGGCCCACCTTACCTGGCGCTGGCTGAGTAGGATTTTACTACCCTGATCTCCCTGAGCTACTGCTGCTGTTAATCATTGAGGAAATAGTAATGGCCTTTTTGCGAAGATGAAGGACTTAAATAATCATCCTTATGACATCCTTATATCCTTAAAAATGCTTCAATTTTTGTCTCATTACCTTTATCCCAAGCAGAAGTTGGAACTTCAGAAATGTTAAATTGTTTAGTCCTTGTAACAATTGTTAGGGGCAGATATTATTATTACATCCCCGTTATACAGACAATGAAACTGAGGCACAGGGTGGTGCCTGTGGCTCAAAAGAGTAGGGTGCCAGCCCCATATACTGGAGGTGGCGAGTTCAAACCCGGTCCCAGCCAAAAACTGCAAAACAAAACAAAAAATTACAGTGGGACTCAATGGCTTATGCCTGTAAATCTCAGGACTCTGGGAGGCTGAGACGGGTGGATTGCTTAAGCTCAGGAGTAGACCAACCTGAGCAAGAGCAAGACCTACATCTACTAAATATAGAAAAACAGTCAGGCATGGTGGTAGGCACCTGTAGTCCCAGCTACTTGGGAGGCTGGGCCAAGAGGATTGCTCAAGCCCAAGAGTTTGAAGTTGATGTGAGCTATGATGCCACAACACTCTACCCAGGGTGACAGAATATGACTCTGTCTCAAAAAAAAAAAAAAATTAGCCTAAACAAAAATTCCAGGACACCACATTGATGGGGTATTTGGTCCCTATTCTAAACTCACCTACCCACTAATCAATAGTTAGGTCGAAGCAAGGATTCTAGTCTTTTGTACTTAGTCTGACCCAGAGAGCAGTAAGAAGTATTGCTTTGGCAAGCCTATTCTTGGAAAGGACTTGTTTATGACTAGCATCCAGATCCTGCTGGATCTGATTTGTACAATATTTTCCAGTGAAACAGTCAGTTTTCAGAAGCTGCCAAGGCTTCAGAAACAAAACCTGGGATAATGCTCATACCAGAAATATGTACTGGTGGATATTTTTCTCATGAACATCTGCAACAAGCAGGGAGGACTTAATTGGTCGCTTATGTAGATTCTCTCATTCCATCATATCTCTATTTATAACTGTACATAATTCCACCTTTGCTGGTTATGCATTTATTGCTAACAGGGTAAATCTGGTTATTTGTATTTTTGACTTTGGTTAGCTTTGACATTACTTCACATATACTGGGTAGGCAGGAAGCATGGGGCACAGTATATCTTATTCCATTTAGAGACAGAGCCCATTTTTGTGTGCCTTTAATGTAGGCTTGGCTGTATAACTTGCTTTGTTTGGTGGGACGTTAGCAAATAGGATGCCAACAGAGGTTGGAGAAAGACTTGTACGTTGAGGCTTGCCTCTTGTTGCT
>NW_003852420.1:10003584-10005151 GCF_000181295.1 Otolemur garnettii
GTAGGAGAAAGCCCAGGTTAGCTGCTGAATGATGAATGACAGGTAGCCAAGTCATCCTGTCACGCCAGCCGATATCGAACCAAGTGCCAAACATGTAAGTGAGCCACCTCTCCCAATCCCCATCTCCCTGCTCCAGATCAAACAGCCCACCAGCCACCAGATAGCTGAGTGAGGGCAGCCAAGACCATCCAGCCCCAGCTGGGCAGACCTGGACCGGAAAAAATGCCCAGTTGACCCACAGAATTGTGAATAAATAAAATGGTTGCGATTCAGGAGGTAGTTTATGACATAGGAGCAGCTAAGTGAAAGTCATCCTTACCTGCCCACAGGGCTATTTGGGAACTTGCTTTTACTGAAGTGACTTTCCCTTCTCCCTCCCTTTTCATGCTCAGCCACAGATGATTTGTTCAGGGATGGTGGTGACCCGAGCTTGGCCAATTAGATCCCAATCCTGGGATATTTTAGACCATTCCAAAGAAAAAGTTCTCTCCTGTCAATAGTAGAATTAGTCAGATGTAAAACTGGGAAGTTGTTCATAGCCATGTGTCCTGCCAAGTGAATGGTGTAGCCTACACGAATGAAAATGAAGAGAGAAGAAACCAGGAATGAGGGACGGAGAGAAAGCGCCCTGGCGGCGTTTAAATCCTTAAACCTCAGCCGTGATAATTCTGTGATTGGAGGAGTCAACTCTTCCTTGGGTTCCCTTAGCTGCAGTGTCTAATATGGCTTCTTCTTACACATTTGGCAGCTCAGGGTTCCTCCACGTGGCCTTTACCTCTACATAACAGCCCATCATCCAGGGCCTGTGAACAGGTTTTCTCTTTCCAGTCAAGTTACATAGTAGATCTGGACTCCCCAAACATGTTCTCAGAGACTAAATCTAGGAGCCACATGGCATCATGTCCCCTGCATTCTACTGGCCAAGCCTCGCACAAGGTCATTCCAGTTCCAAGAGAGGGAATTAGGTTACTTCTCGATGTGAAGAGTAGCAAGGAAATTGCAGCCATTTTAACACCCCACAGTAAAACAATTGATTTTTTTTTTTTTTGAGACAGAATCTTACTTTATTGCTGTGGGTAGAGTGTCGTGGTGTCATAGCTCACTGCAACCTCAAATTCTTGGACTCAAGCAATTCCCTTGCCTCAGCCTCCTAAGTAGCTGGGACTACAGGTGTCCTCCACAACACCTGGTTATTTTTAGAGACAGGGTCTCGCTGTAGCTCAGGCTGGTCTTGAACTCATGAGCCCAGGAGATCCTCCTCGGCCTCCCAAAGTGCTGGGATTACAGGTGTGAGCCCCTGTGCCTAGTCTAAGTTTTCTGATTTTAACAGGTGTTATTTATATTTCACCTTGAAGGTGTGTGATATTTTAGGATTCAAAGTATAAGAAAATTTAAACTTTATAAAAAAGCTAATGACCAATAAAAAGAATTTCTTCTACAGTCTATGGATTTGTCAATCCATAAACGATGGATTTTCCAAAACAGGCCCCTGCTTGAAAAGGTCATTCAGATTTTCCTTCCTTCCTTCCTTCCTTCCTTCCTTCCTTCCTTCCTTCCTTCCTTCCTT
>NW_003852420.1:10005171-10025074 GCF_000181295.1 Otolemur garnettii
AGATTAGAGGAGACTATCCCAACTTCCCAACCACATGGACATCCCTGGGCAGTGTCCCTCAGGGAGGGGCAGGTCTCCAAGCCTACCTTACCATGCTCCTTCTTCCTTCCTTCCTTCCTTCCTTCCTTCCTTCCTTCCTTCCTTCCTTCTTTCCTTCCTTTCTTTCTTTCTTTCCTTCCTTCCTTCCTTCTTTCTTTCTTTTAAGAGACAGAGTCTTACTTCTTCACCCTTGGTAGAGTACTGTGGCGTCATAGCTCACAGCAACCTCCAACTCCTGAGCTTAGGCGATTCTCCTGCCTCAGCCTCCTGAGTAGGCACCCACCACAACGGCCAGCTATTTTTGCTGTTGTTGTTGCAGTTTGGCTGGGGCCAGGTTTGAACCGGCCACCCCACGGTATATGGGGCTGGCGCCCTACCCACTGAACCACAGGTGCTGCCCCAGATTTTCTCTTAAATATAAATTACTCCCAAATGTGAATTGTTTGTGTAGATAAATGCTTGATATTGGTCTCTCTCACTAGACCAGGAGATTTGAGAAAGCAAAGACCATTCCCACAAGCTCAGGCTGTGTCCTCTGACCACGTGGCATAATACCTGCATATGATGAATGCTCCTTAAATATTGGACTAAATGCATGCAGGTCCTCTCAAGCAAGAGCAATTTTGCCCCTAGGGAAAAACTGGCAAGGCTCAGAGGCATTTTTGGTTGTCCTAAGTGGAGAGGGTGCTACTGACATGTGAAGGGTAGAGACTGGGATGCTGTTAAACATCCTATAATGCACAGGACAGCCCTCCACAGCAAGGAATGACCTGGACCCAAATGTCAATAGTGCTGAGCCGGAGAAACCCTGAATGAATGCATGAATGAATGAATGAATTAACAAATCGGATGTGAAACTGACTGTGTTGTCACAGCCCCCGTGAGTCCACTGAGTCATAACTTTCCACAGCTGTTCAGCTTTATTCCAGTTGGTTACCCTTGGTTTCCAGCAGACATGGTCAGTTCTACAGTGGGAGAAGAATCAGGACTGGGCTCAGCACCTGTGGCTCAAGTGGCCGGGGTGCCAGTCACATACACCTAGGGTGGTGGGTTCGAATCCAGCCCAGGCCCACCAAAACAACAATGATGGCTGCAACCAAAAGATAGCCGGACGTTGTGGCGGGCACCTGTGGTCCCAGCTACTTGGGAGGCTGAGGCAGGAGACTCGCTCGAGCCCAGGAGTTGGAGGTTCCTGTGAGCTGTGATGCCACGGCACTCTACCCAGGGGGACAGCTTGAGGCTCTGTCTCAAAAAAAAAAAAAAAGAATCAGGACTGGATGCCCATGGACTGGATGCCCATGACTAGCCCTTACTGGCCACCTGCTTCAGGGTCCTTGCTGTCTACTCCTGTACCAGCCTCAGACTGTCACCCTGAACTTGACGTGCAGACGACATGGTGTACTGGGCATCTTACATTTGCCCATCCAGATCCAATCTCAACTTTTCTGCATTCTGTCCTCTGTCCTGGATAGCTGACCTTTGTGGATGGCTTCAATGGACCTCTTCTGTCCCACCTCCCTTTGGGTTCAGCTGATAAGCATGCCCACATGAGGAGAGTAAGGCTCAAGAGTTTTCCTGTATTCTTCCCTCAGGCTGCTGTAGGTTGGCCATGTGTTTTCTTTTTGAGAGAGAGTCTCACTTTGTCACCTTGGGTAAAGGCCATGGCATTATAGCTCATAGCAACCTCAAACTCTTGAGCTTAAGCGATTTTCTTGCCTCAGCCTCCCAAGTAGCTGGGACTACAGGTGCCTGCCACAACGCCTGGATATTTTTTTAGAGACGGGATCTTGCTCTTGGCTCAGGCTGGTCTTAAATGCCTGAGTTCAGGTAATCTACCGGCTTTGGCCTCCCAGAGTGCTGGGATTACAGGCAAGAGCCGCTATGCCTGGCCTGGCTGTGTCTTTCCAGGGTTTCTAGCAGGAGGCTGCTGTCTCTCTAACTGTAACCACAGGCCTAGGGAGGTGTGACATGTGGCTTTCCAGTTTTGCTCACCCCCTTGCACAGCACCATCCACCTCGGTTTCCCTTAATCTGCCTTCACCTTGGAAAGTCTCTGAAGTCCTCCTCCATTACCCCATGGGCCCATGACATCCGTTTCTTGCTGGGAATTACCCTGGGAATCGTGAGACTTCCATCTGCTTTCCTTGGAGGAAGACCTGCTCTCTGGAAAGACCCACTGTCTGTCACACACACTGTACTTGATTGTCCTGATACCAACAGCCCTAGACAAACTGCGTCACCACGCCCCTTTGGGTGTTGGTGTTACTCCACCTGGAGGTGGGTCACACAGTCTATTCCCCTTCCTCCCACACCACCCTGCATCTTCCCACTCCACACCCCAGGGTTAAACACCACTAGGTTCATCCCGAGTGCTTCATGCTACTGAGGGGGCCGGCCCCAAGAATCATTCCCTGCTGAGCTGTCACATGATGGACTTAAATGACCCGTCCTTTCCTGAGCCTTGGCCCAGCTCTGAACTCTGAGCACCTGCCTGCTGGCACAAAATCCGCTGCAGCACTGCCAAGGATGACGCTGCGTCTGGCTACCTGCTCCCTGGGCCTCGCCCTGCAGGGCGTATATGACATCATATTATTATTGTCCCGTCCCAGTGTGCTGCTCAGACAGATCCCTGACACTGCCAGATGCCTTCTCTGGGCATTTTTTGTTTTAGAGATGGGTTCTTGCTCTGTTGCCCAGTCTGGAGGAGTGCAGTGGCAAGATCATAGCTCACTGCAGCCTTGAACTCCTGGCCTCAAGTGATCCTCCCACCTCAGCCTCCCGAAGTGCCAGGCATCCAGTGTGCTCGCCCCCTTGCACAGCACCATCCATTTTTTGCTTGCCCTGGGGGCGAGCAAAGTGCCAGTGTGAGCTGCCACACCTGACCCTTCTTTGGTGTCTTAATAAGGTATTCAGAGCAATTGAAGGGAAAAAATGCTGAAAAGAGAACTAATTTCAGTATCTAATGTCTCAAATCTCGCTTTAAAGGTGTTCCAGTTACAAATGCTGCATTAAATAGGACCCCAAGGGCAGCACCTGTGGCTCAGTGAGTAGGGCACTGGCCCCATATACTGAGGGTGGCAGGTTTGAACCAGAGCCTGGCCAAAACTGCAACAACAACAAAAAAAAGCCAGGCATTGTGGCGGGTGCCTGTAGTCCCAGCTACTTGGGAGGCTGAGGCAAGAGAATCGCCTAAGCCCAAGAGCTGGAGGTTGCTATGAGCTGTGATGTCACAGCAGTCTATGGAGGGTGATAAAATGAGACTCTGTCTCTAAGATAAATAAATAAAATAAAAAATAAAACAAAGGACCCCAAATGTAGCAGCTTAACACAACCGTTTTATTCTGTTACATATACATATGGGATTTCAGACAGGGTAGAGTGGGATGATGTCCGGAGCCTCAGCAGGGAAGACTTGAAGGCTGGTAGGGTGTCTTAACAGCCGGGGTTGAAATCCTCTGGAATTCCGTTCACTTGCCTGTCTGACACCTGGGCTGGGCTGACAGGAGCACGGAGATTACCCACAGAGAGAAAGGAACATGGCTTTGCTTCTGTTGTAGCACAGCTGCCTCGGCAATGCATGTCCCATAGGAGCCAGCCTCCGAGGACAAACAGCTTCACTCCTGTTACCTGGCATTGATGGGAGCTGTCACCAGCCCGCCCATCCAGATCCTGGGGAGGAGAACTAGACTCCACCTCATGATGGGGGAGTGCTGAGTTCGTGTTACAGAGAAAGAGGTGGGACAAAAGATGTTCTTCAGCCACTTCTAGACAATGCAGTGTGATAGCCGGGCATTGTGGTGGGCGCCTGTAGTCCCAGCTACTCGGGAGGCTGAGGCAGAAGAATTGCCTAAGCCCAAGAGCTAGAGGTTGCTGTGAGCTGTGATGCCACAGCACTCTACTGAGGGTGACAAAGTGAGACTCTGTCTCTAGAAAGGAAGAAAGAAAGAAAGAAAGAAAGAAAGAAAGAAAGAAAGAAAGAAAGAAAGAAGGAAAGAAGGAAAGAAAGAAAAGAAAGAAAATGCAGTGTGCCCAGAGAAGTTTAAAATTAATTATCCCTCTAAATTTCAACAACCCTGGCAGTAAGTGGTAGTTCTCACAATTTACAGTTGAGGAAGCCGAGGCAAAGAGTGGGGAAAGAATTTACCACCCCCAAAGGTGCAAGGATAGGTGTTGATGCTGTTCATTGAATTCTAAAGCCCACCTAGTACATCAGAAATATATATATGCATATATATATAATGTATGTATTTGTGTGTTAAAATAAAAATATTTACATAATCTTAAAATCATGTTCCAGCCTTTCTCTCCCTTATTTATCGTATTATAGTAAAGATTTCCATGCACGATGCTATGTAAGATGTAAGGTCAATTTGTATTTTCCAAAAATGGCCAGAGCAATATTGCCTGTCCCACATGTTCTCCCAGAACTTGACTCCCTCACCAGGGGGTAGATTCTGCTGCTTCTTCCTTTGAACCTAGTCGGGCTTGTGGATGTTTTGCCCAAGAGGGTACAGTGAGAGTGATGCTATGTGACTGCCGGGGCTAGATCAGAAAACTCCCTGCCTGGCTCTCTCTTTTGGGGATGGTTATTTCAGGGAAACCAGCTACCATGTTGTAAGGGAGTCCAATTAGCCCATGCAGAGAGACCCCATGGAGAGGCCTATGTGGAAGAAACCGGGATCCCCCAGCCCACAGCCAGCATTAACCTTTAGAGACATGAGTGAATGGGTCTTCAGATGATTGCAGCTCCAGTCTTTGAATCTTACAGCCAATGCTCTGACTCTACAAGGCAGACATTATTGTTACCTGATATTGTTATATGATCATTATTATCATCATTATTTCATCTCAGTTCTCAAACGTAATCATCTGTGAGCATAGTAAATGGTTGTTTTATACCACTAAGTTTTAGAGTAATTTGCAACACAGGCATAATTGCTAACATGCCTGTGACTGGGAGTCTACAGGGTTGGGCTGAAGCTTGATTTTACCTCGTTATAATTCGGTCAACTTCCCCAAATTATTAATGAAATGATTCTTAGCTCTGATACTAATATATGATTGCAAGATAGAAAAAACATAGAAGAGGGAGAATCAAGGATTGTTGCTAATATCTGGAAACACCTGAGGCTTTTTTATGACTGAAGCACAGAAATACCTAAATGGCAAGGCTGATTGACAGGGTAGAAGCCAATACGAGATCTGACCAACAAAGAATACTGAGCTGTTGGCTGGGCTCAATGGCTCACACATGTAACCCTAGTACTCTGGGAGTGGAGGCAAGAGGATCCCCTGACCTCAGGAGTTCAAGACCAGCCTGAGCAAGAGCAAGACCCCATCTCTACTAAAAATAGAAAAATTAGCCAGTCCTTGTGGTAGGCACCTGTAGTACCATCTACTCAAGAGGTTGAGGCAGGAGAGTCATTTGAACCCAGGAGTTTGAGGTTGCAGTGAGCTAGGCTGATGCAATGGCACTCTAGCCTGGGTAACAGAGTGAGATTCTGCCTTAAAAAAGAGAAAGAGAGAGAAAGGAAGAGAAAAAGAAAACTAAATTCCAACCACAATTTGCTACAGAACAGGTATTTCAAAATTTCAAACTCTGCCTTGTAAGGGTTCGAGTCTCACTCCTCTATAAGAGCGCCCCTGGTTCAGTGGGAGCCGGGAGTCCTGCTGTCGCCTCTGACATGTTGATAGACGTGGTCTTCTCTCCCCTAGATCGGGTTCCTGGTACCTGCCGCTGGGTCCACCCGGCTGCTCCCTGCCTCACCCCCTCTTCAGGGCAGCCCTATTTCTGGAGTCTCTTCAACTTCAGTCTGCTCCATGCTGTTGTATGAACTGGCAGGAACCAACGTACACATGTAAGAACCACTGCCACAGTACCAGGGATACAGGACAGCCCATGGGCCTGAATACCTGCCTTCGTCTCTTTGGGCGGCTGTTTCATGAAGGGGCTGAATATTCAAAGTGACCCCCAAATCCTGAGGTAGCTGAGAGAGAAACCAAAGAATGTGGCAGACAAATCCAGTTTGTGGGGATGGGGTGTTTTACTGGGGAACTTACAGGAAGCAGTGTGCTCTGGGTGGCTGCAAGACAGGTGTTACTCCCCTGCCCAGTATGGGGTATGGCCTGGGGTATTCTGGGGTAAGGACTGAATGTTTACGGGACACACACGCCCCCAGTTCATATATTGGAGTCCTAAACATCAATAGACGTGGAGATGGGACCTTTAAGGAGGTGATTACAGTTGAGCCTTGAATAGCACCAGTTTGAACCGAGCAGGTTGGCTTTTGTGCGGATTATTTTCAATGAAGTTCCCCTGAGTGCGCCTGCCTCTCCTGCCGCCCTTCTCACGCCCCCACCTCTGCCACCTCTCAGGCAGCAAACCCAGCCCCTCCTCCTCCTCACCCTTCTCAATGTGAAGATGATGAAGCTGAAGACCTTTAGGAGGATCCACTTCCACTTAATGAATAGTAAGTATATTTTCTCTTCTTTATGGCTTTTCTTTTTTTTTTTTTGAGACAGTATCACTCTGTCACCCAGGCTAGAGTGCCATTGCTTCAGCCTAGCTCACAGCAACCTCAAAGTCCTGGGCTCAGGTGATCTTCCTGCCTCAGCCTCCTGAGTAGCTGAGACTTCAGGTGCTCACCACAGTGCCCTGCTAATTATTCTATTTTCAGTAGGGACCGGGTCTTGGCTCTTGCTTAAGCTGGTCTTGAACTTCTGAGCTCAATGAATCCTCCTGCCTCGGCCTCCCAGAATGCTAGGATTACAGGCATGGGCCACGCTGCCTGGTCTTTATGATTTTTTTTTTTTTTTTGAGACAGTCTTACTTTCTTGCCCCCAGTAGAGTGCTGTGGCATTATATCTTACCATAACCTCAAACTCCTGGGCTCAAGTGACCCTCTTGCCTCAGCCTCCCAAATAGCTGGGACTACAGATGCCTGCCCCAACACCTGCCTATGTTTTGGAGATGGGGTCTCACTCTTGCTCAGGCTGGTCTCAAACTCCCGAGCTCAAGCAATCCACCACCTTGGACTCCCAGAGTGCTGGGATTACAGGTACGACCATATGTACGACTTTTTTAAAAAACATTTTCTTTTCTCTAACTTAATTTACTGTAAGAATACTTCATATGATACATATAACATACCAAGTATGTATTAAGCAAGTGTTTGTTTATTTTATTGATAAGCTCTCCAATCAAAACCAAGAAGCTGTTAGTAGTTGAGATTTGCAATAACCATGTTAGGTTATTTTAAACACAGGGATTTTCTTTCAATGGTAGAAGTTTTATTGTAGCTGTAAGAATAGAAAATCTAAAAATAAAGAGAAAAACCCAACATTTGATCACATTAGAGATTTTTCCAGAAGTGTGGGGCATGTCTTCAATTTGTTATATATACTCTTTTCTTTTTTTTTTTTTTTTGGAGACAGAGTCTCAAGCTGTTACCCTGGGTAGAGTGCTGTGGTATCACAGCTCACAGCAACCTCCAAACTCCTGGGCTCAAGTGATTCTCCTCCCTCACCTCCTGAATAGCTGGGACTACAGGTGCCCGTCACAATGCCCGGCTATTTTTTGGTTGTAGCTGTCATTGTTGTTTGGCGGGCCCAGGCTGGATTCAAACCCTCCAGCTCAAGTGTATGTGGCTGGCACCTTAGCCACTTGAGCCACAGGCACCGAGCCAATATATATACTCTTTTCAACTTTAATTTCTACTATTAGGAAAATAGAGAACAAAAGACAAGTGAGAGTTCAATTGAAAACTCTAATAGGAATAAAGTATAACCTCATTCATAGCCCCCAGTGATAAACAAAAGAACAAAGTATCAACTAAGCAGCCCATCCCAACAGGTAAAATGATTGTGGGTACCATGGAGGACTCACATCCCCTTGTTTTGCCTAGGTGACAATTCTTCATTGAGTTCACATTCTGTAGATTATAACTCATGTCCCCTAACTAACTATAGAGATTATATTCAATTTCTGTTCAGAAATTTGCACAATATAAGGGTCAGTTTCTAGTGACACAAAAGAGTGGTAGAGAACCAAGAGACAGCCAGGGTCTTTGGGAATTGCCGACACATCGGGTATCAGTGGCGTTTTCGAGCCTGGTGCCTGTTTATTCCTGGAAGTCTTTGCAGGGTTGCTGGCCAGAGGTATCGTTTTCTCTCTGTCCTCCTCTCTCTGATGCAGAGTTTTTGTTCCATGTTGATCACATTACTGGGGTGTTCTATTTTAGGCTAACCTTGAATGACTTGGGTTCTTTTGCAAATACAGAATTGAACAAGTGGTTTCCTTCCAGCAGGCCTTCTGATTTATCTGTTCCATCAATGGGGTGAACTGTCAAAAGGACATCTACGGCTTATGGTGGAAAACATCCTTCTGTTTACAAGAAAAGCAGCTACGTCCCTCCCTGGGCACAACAGATTCCGGTGCCCCCAACATCTGCATGTGGTATAGTTTTATTTTATTTATTCTTTTAAATTTTTTAATTTCAGTTAATGTGAGGGGTCCAAGAACCAAGTCACAATATTTGAATTTGTTAGGTAGAGTCCTTCTTGTAGTTATGTCCTGTCTGTGGTGTAGTTTAGATGACTGCATGTTTTCTTTTTCTATTTATTAAGTTAAAGCTAGGCAAATGTCATCTGGCTGGGAGGAGCAGCTTCGGAGAAAGGGATGAGCTACTCTCGCAGCTCGACCACGTAAAGGATGGGGTCTCCAATTCCCAAGCCCTCTTGAGCTTCCTTTGACAGTTTTAGGACAATCTACTGGCCTACAACCTTCTAACATCCACTGCCACTTTTCTTTTCTTTTCTTTCCCTTTCTTTGCTCCGCTCCCTTCCCCTTCCTTCCTTCCTTCCTTCCTTCCTTCCTTCCTTCCTTCTTCTTCTCCTTCTCCTCCTCTTTCTCCTTCTTTTTTTTTTCTGTATTTTGAGACAAGATCCAGTTCTGTTGCCCAGGCTACAGTGCAACAGTACAGTGGTAAAATCATAGCTCACTGCAGTCTGGAACTCTTGGGCTCAAGTGATCCTCCTGCCTCAGCCTCCCAAGTAGCTAGGACCACGAATGTGTGCCACCACACTTGGCTTCAGCTACTTTTCTAGGCACAAGTTACAATAGTTTTTCAGGTTTAGGGAATCCCTGTGAAACTATTGCCTGGCTGGCAAAGTGACTCATTCAGCAACATTTTCTGTTTACCACATAAATCCTTTAAAATTTTTCTAGTGGGGTAAATATTTAGTGCCACCCCCTTTGATCAAGATGAAATCAAAATTTTTAGAAAAATAGTTTAAGAGTCTTTTTAGTTCAGGACAAAGCTGAATTTCTCTCCTTTTCTGAGAACAATATGTTGGTCTAATAGCAATGTCCAAAAATCTTTAGGATTAAAAAAAGTGAAGAAGGATGGCGCCTCTGGCTCAGTGGGTAGGGCGCCGGCCCCATATACCAAGGGTGACAGGTTCAAGACCGGCCCCAGCCAAACTGCAGCAAAAAAATAGTCGGGCATTGTGGCAGGCACCTGTAGTCCCAGCTACTTGGGAGGCTGAGGCAAGAGAATCGCTTAAGCCCAGGAGTTGGAGGTTGCTGTGAGCTGTGATGCCATGGCACCTATTCAGGGCAACGACTTGAGGCTCTATCTCAAAAAAAAAAAAAAAAAAAAAGAATGTGCCAGCCTGGGTCATTCTGCAGACTTTCCAGTAGGGCTGCAGCCAATAACTGTAACATCATCTGTGGTTCACTGATAAAGTAACTGATAGAGGTTACACAGATCACCTAAGGTTTCACACTGTGAGTAAAGGATTCGAACCAAGTAGCTTTGTTTTTCAGGGTTTTCCTCTCCAGAGACTAAAACGTCTGAACCCAGAATTAACAAAACGCATAAACCTCACAAGGTAAAGGATTTTGCTAAAAGTACAGCTTTTAGGGGTGGAAAGACTTCAGCAAAATAAGTCTCATCTCCCCCATGAATTTTTTTTTTTTAGAGACAGAGTTTCACTTTATTGCCCTTGGTAGAGTGCTATGGCATCACAGCTCACAGCAACCTCCAACTACTGGGCTTAGACGATTCTCTTGCCTCAGCCTCTCGAGTAGCTAGGACTATAGGCGCTCGCCACAACGCCCGGCTATTTTTTGTTGCAGTTTAGCCGGGGCCGGGTTTGAACCCACAACCCTCGGTATATGGGGCTGGTACCCTACGCAATGAGTCACAGGAGCCGCCCTCCCCCATGAATTTTTATACCAGTGAAATCGTATTTAAAATTATATCAATCGAGTGGGGCGTGGTGGCTCATGCTTATAATCTTAGCACTCTGGGAGGCTGGGGTAGGTGAATTGTTTGAGCTCATGTGTTTGAGACCAGCCTGAGCAAGAGTGAGACTCTGTCTCTAAAAATAGCTGGGCGTTGTGGCAGGCTCCTATAGTCCCAGATACTTGGAAGGCTCTGGCAAGAGTATCACGTGAGCCCAAAAGTTTGGGAGTTGCTGTGAGCTGTGACATATGGCACTCTACCCAGGGTGATAAAAAAAATAATAATATCAATATCAGCCCTAAAAGGTAAGGAAAAAAAGGTAAAGACAAACAACACAAACAAAAAATGGGGCTGGAGGGGCAGAGAGAGTCCACCTATTTCTTTTTTTCCTTCTTCAATTGTACAGGCAGTTCATGGTGTAAAAAGCACAGGCTAGAAAAGTTACATCTAGTGGAGTTACATTCTAGGAGAGCTGGCTCCTACGGCCTGGGCCACGGGTCTGTGCCCTGGTACAGGCGATGTGATTACCTAAGTACGTGTATGTATTGATAAAGATGTGTGTGTGCATACTTTTTTAGTCAATTTCTTGTTACTATGTCCTGCAGTTGAATTCGAAGTCAATACAATAATGATGTAAATCCAAGCACTTCCAGCTGACCCAGGAGTGTGTGTGTCAGACAGCATTCCCAAGGATGCTTCGACAAGGCTGCTGCAGCCTGGGATTCACAGCATTCTGGGATTCACAGCATTCTGGGATTCACAGCATCCCCGCTGCCATCAGATGGCTGAATAGCAGCCTCCACTCACCCTTTGGGAATTTGCTCTTCTTTCAAGTAAGAACCTGAAAAGAGGGACCTTTATACTCTGGGCCAACAGTCTCCCTTAGGTATCATGAGTGACGGGGCAGTTCAAAGCAATCGGGAATGATTACAGAGCATGTGCTGGGTTCAAACCCTGCCTCGGTTCAAACTGGCCATGGGGTATTGGACAAGTTACTGGATTGCTCCAATATCCTAGTTCAAATTCCCCTGGAAGCAGATCCTGAGGCAAAGATTTAAGTATAAACAGTTTATTTGGCAGGTGCTCCAGAAAACCTTACTGGAGGAGCAGAGGAAATGAAGTCAGAATGGGAAGGCAGACAAAAAGTGGAGAGGATGTGTTACCACGCAAGTCACCGCTGCAGAAAACTGCAGCTTATTTTCACTGGGGACCTCTGGAAGACTGTGCAGGGAGGGCATGCACCTGGGAGTTCCCCCAGCCCAGGGGGAGGGAGTTGGGTCTTCATCCGTCCTTGATTAAGAGCTGCTTGGGGGCTGAGAGGAGCATTAATTCCTCGGTATTTCTGGCTTGCCCTCCCACCTCGCACCAGGGGCAGCTCTGATAGCCAGAGAAAGCCCTCAGGCAAAAAATCACACACTGAGCAGTCGAAACTCTGGTGCCAGGGAGCCCAGAAATAGCAAGTGTAAGGACAACAGCACAGTGTCTGCTGCAGCCAGCTGCATCTCTGTCGTTTCTAAACACCCCTCACAGGGCCCACACACATAGCCCCTCAAATCAATGGAAGCAGCTGTCCTTGCAGCCAAGATAGAGCAGGGAAGTTGGGAGGTAAAGGGAATAGTGGCCCCTTCCCAAAGATGTCCAGATCCATCCTGATGTACAGAACCTGTGAACACTTTACATGGACAAAAGGGACTTTGCAGGTGTGGTTCAATGAAAGATCGGAGAGGGCACATATCCCAAATTATCCAGGTGGGTACAATGTCATCACCTCACAGAGGTCCATGTAAGAGAGAAGCAGGTGGGTCGGAGTTCAGAAAAGGAGCCGTGATGATGGATGCAGAGGTCAGAGTGACATGGGGCTGAAAGCCAAGGAACACATGTGGCCTCTAGAAGCTGGAAAAGGCAAGAAAATAGATTTTCCTCTGCAGCCTCCAGAAGGAATGCAGGCCTGCCAACCCGTTCTGAACTTCTGCCCTCCAGAACTACAAGATAATACATTTGTGATGTCTTAAGCCACTAATTTGGTAATTAGTCACAGCATCCGTAGGGAACTAGTATAGTAAGGTGGTCAGGAATAAGAATTGCTAACACATAATAATTTTTCCTATGAGTCAGAACTGAGCACTTTAACTCCTTTGATCCTTACACCAACCGTGGTTCCATTTGCTACAAGGCCTTTAGCACATTTTGCCATTTTCAATATCCATTTTTACTTCAGTTCTATATCTCAATGATTTAAATAAACCCCTTCAATTAATTTTATCATTACAGTTTCCCTATGTAAACCACCAATTCTCATCTGAAAAAGCATCTGATGTCTATATCTTCCTCTCCCTACGGTGAAGGCTGCTGCAGTTTCCCTTGAAGCAGGTTGAACACAAATTGGTCTTGGCCCCTTTAAATCCAGCTGATTACAAATGGGTGTTTTTTATCTTTAGCTCTTGCTTTGGCTTGGCACAGCCATTTTCATTATTCATAGGAAGGCTCCTTGGTATTTTGACTGGAGAAATCTCAACTCAAATCTCACTTCCAGAAACTGCAGTAATGAAGTTTCCAGACTGAAGCAAAGGAAATGTCAGTGATGGGACATTCCTGGAATCCATTCTCTTAGCTCTGCTTTTGGATGGTTGGGGCATAAAGTTCTCCACTCACTACAGCAGCATCAGCATCAGCAGGAAATATCGGCAGACACTTAGGCCAGCAACTACATTAACATGAATATAAAATTACCAGCAATGTAACAATAAACATTTTTGTATTCCGGGACAATTCTTGGAATTTGGAGAAACGTGCAGGTCAGCGTGCTATATATTAGGGTTTCTCTCTCTTTCTTTGTTTCCTATTTATTTCTAAATAGCCCTGCACACAGGGCTATGGCTTCATTTAAGAAGGTAAAGGATGATAATTTATTAACTAGAGGGGCATTTAGCCAAGACTTTTAGATAATCAACATTGTAAGGAGAGAAACAAAGATTTACTTAATTTCAAATCCTCCTTAGTTCCTATGGAAGATGCAGGCTCTTGATGTTTCTGAATTATTGCATCAGCTTCCTACCTGTCACTTTATCTGTCTTCCTTTTTAGGTTATAAATTGCTCAGGACAAGCTCCCAGCCTTGTTCATCATTATCTCTTCAAATCCTAAATAGCTCCAAACACTGTTTGTGCTTGCTGAATGCAATGACAAGTTGACTGACTATCATACATTCGTACCTGAGTGAATAAAGATCATAGCTTATCCCTGTTGACTTGGTCCAGGGGTAGCCCAGTGTCTGGCATCGAGCCTGAGCGAGCTTAGTGATCACTTGTTGAGTAGGAATGAAGGCAAAGCTGTGAACCCAGCCTCCCTGAGCCTTGTCCGGGCTCTCACAGCCAGCCTTACTTTGGTGACGTCATTCCCTACTCGCTTGGTCACTGACCTACGATTCAACAAGTGTTCTTTCTTTCTTTCTTTTCTTTTTTCTTTTCTTTTTTTTTTTTTTTTTTTGAGACAGAGCCTCAAGCTATCCCCCTGGGTAGAGTGCCATGGCATCACGCTCACAGCAACCTTCAACTCCTGGGCTCAAGCGAGTCTCCTGCTTTAGCCTCCCAAGTAGCTGGGACTACAGGCGCCCGCCACAACGCCTGGCCATTTTTTGGTTGCAGCCATCATTGTTGCTTGGCGGGCCCTGGCTGGGGATTCGAACCTGCCACCTTAGGTGTATGTGGCTGGCGCCTTAGCCGCTTGAGCCACAGACGCCAAGCCCTTTTCTTTTTTTTTTGAGACAAAGTCTCAAGCTGTTGCCCTGGGTAGAGTGCCGCAGTGTCACAGCTCACAGAGACCTCAAACTCTGGGGCTTAGACAATTCTCTTGCCTCAGCCTCTTAAGTAGCTGGGACAACAGGTGCCCACCACAAGGTCTGGCTACTTTGTTGTTGTTGCTGCAGCTGTCATTGTTTTAGTTGGGTTCTAACTCACCACCCTCAGTGTATGTGGCCAGCACCCTATCCACTGAGCTACGAGCACTGCTCAACGAGTATTCTTATGCTCCGGTGGACACGCTCAAGAAACGTACAGCGATACCCACAGCTTTATGCAGTTTATAACGTGTAAGCACCGTTGAGTTGTGTTCCAGGATGTTTCTTAACATCCCTGTCTTCATAGGGAAACCATTCACAGGATAGGAACACTCTCTTTAGCACTCTTAGAACAAGAAATAGAGGCATAACAAATCCCAGTTAAAAAGAGAAGAGGCCAGGTGTGGTGGCTCACTCCTGTAATCACAGCACTCTGGGAGGCTGAAGCATGTAGATCATCTGAGCTCATGAGTTCAAGACCGGCCTGAGCAAGGGCAAGATCCTGTATCTAAAAACAGCCGGGCATTGTGGTGGGTGCCCATAGTTCCAGTTACTCGGGAATCTGAGGCAAGAGGATCGCTTGAGCCCAAGCATTTGAGGTTGCTGTGAGCTATGGCACCCAGCACTCTACTAAGGGTGACAAAGTAAGACTCTGTCTCAAAAAAATAAAAATTGAAGTTTAACATTAAAATAATAAGATGCTGAATCAGTACCTGTGGCTCAAGAGGCTCAGGCGCCAGCCACATACACCTGAGCTGGCAGGTTCGCATCCAGCCCGGGCCCGCCAAACAACAATGACGGCTGCAACCAAAAATTAGCCGGGCGTTATAGTGGGCACCTGTGGTCCCAGCTACTTGGGAGGTGGAGGCAGGAGACTCGCGTGAGCCCAGGAGTTAGAGGTTGCTGTGAGCTGTGATGCCACGGCACTCTACCCAGGGGGACAGCTTGAGGCTCTGTCTCAAAATAATAATAATAATAATAAAATGCCATTTTAAAAAATACAAAGAAGAGGCTTGGCAGCAGCCACATACACCTAAGTTGGCAGGTTCAAACCCAGCCCAAACCAGTTAAAACAACAATGACAATTGCAACAAAAAATAGCTGGGCATTGTGGTGGGCACCTGTAGTCCCAGCTACTTGGGAGACTGGGACAAGAAAATGGCTTAAGCCCAAGAGTTTGAGGTTGCTGTGAGCTGTGACGCCACAGCACTCTAAAAAGGCCAACAAAGTGAGACTCTGTCTTTGAAAAAAAAAAAAAAGAAAGAAAGGGGGCCTGGAATGATGTGTGGCACGTAGTAAGTGTATTATAATTGTTACCTCTTATTATAACTGCACGTGTTTTTTATTGTTAAAGAATAAGTCCACAAAGTAAAATTCCAGTTCATTGTCAAACACTGTTTTACACGCACATCAAATAAGCCAAAACATTTAAAAATAAATAAACAGCAACTTCATAGACAAAAAAAGAGGGAAAAAAATCGAAACCTTTCATCTTTGGCTTTTTTATCCATCTCATACAAACCAACCACTTATAGTACAACTGACGACATACACACAGAAACTTAATGGAATGCTCAGAATAAGATTTTTGTTTGCTTGTTTTGCTTTTCCTTTTACAAGGTTCTTATTCTTTTGAGACTATAACAAACAAGTCAAGATGGAAGTAGGACAGTGGGGGCTCCAAAGGCTGGGCCGGTCTTCCCTGATCATTAAAGGTGGCTGACCTCTAACAATATGTACAAAAATACTATGAAGTATAAATTAAAAATGCAAACAACAATTCCTTTCCGAAGTGCGTTTGAAGAAAAAAGCAGGACCTTGGAACGTTGGGTTCTTTTTTCTGCCCCTGATGTAATTCACATTTGGTGGGTGGTGTTGAACCCGAGTCTGCGCTGTGTGCTGCCCCAGGTGGGCAGTGGGCATGGGAGGTGGGCAAGCCTCTCTACTGCAAGGTGACCAGTGTAGACTCTCAGACTGGAAGGAAGGTGAGCAGGTCCTGGCACCCTCTTACTCTGCGTTTAGCTTTCCCTTTTTCGGTCTTGTCACCAGCATCAGCCCGTTTACGCATAGCTGCCTCAGCCTTCCCCTCTTCATCTCCAGCCCCTTTCTCACCATGTCCTCCCTCCTTTTCCTCTACCTCCTCGTGGTCGGCTGCTCCAGGTGTTCTTCTTAGCCTTCCCACTGGCAGGTGCGGTCTTCCGTTCTCATCCCTCCCCCGCTGAGTCCTTGCTGGTGTGTGCACACGTGTGCGTGCAGGTGGGGGTGCCAGTGATCCTGGGCAGCAGATTAAAGAGAAAGCGACAGTCAGAGGACTCTGGCTGTGAAGATGCCAGCAGAGGTGGCTGCCGGGCTCAGACCTGGAACTGTGCAAAGATGGCTTTTCAAAACAGCTAGTCGAATACAACTATTTTTTAGGAACACACGGTTGCCAAATCTCAAGACAGAATCACTCTGAATGTCCATATTAAGAAGTTCTTTCTTGGGCGGTGCCTGTGGCTCAAGGAGAAGGGTACCAGTCCCATATACCGGAGGTGGCGGGTTCAAACCCCACCCTGGCCAAAAACTCCAAAAAAAAAAAAAAACAAACAAACCAAGAAGTTCTTTCTTAAGGGTTTTTTTTTTTTTTTCCCTAAGACAAGGTCTCGATCTATGGTCCAGGCTGGAGAGCAGTTGGCATCATCATTAGTTCACCGCAGCCTTGAACTCTTGAGCTTCAGTGATCCTCCTGCCTCAGTCTCCTGAGTATCTGGGACTAGAGGCTCCAGCCACAATGCCTGGCAAATTTTTCTATTTTTAGTAGAGGCAAGGTCTGGCTCTTGCTGGTCTTAAACTCCTGGCCTCAAGTGATCCTCTTGCTTTGGCCTCCTAGAGTGCCAGCATTACAGGTGTGAGCCACTGTTCCAGGCCTAGATTCGTAGTTTTGTTTGTTTGTTTGTTTGAGAGTCTCAATTTGTCACCCTGGGTAGAGTGCAGTAGCATCATAGCTCACAGCAACCTCAAACTCTTGGTCTCAAGTCATTGTCTTGCCTCAACCTCCCAAGTAGCTGGGACTACAGGCACCCTCCACAATGCTGGGCTATTTTTTTTTTTTTGAAATGGGGTCTTGCTCAGGCTGGTCTCAAACTCGTGAGCTCAAGCAGTCCACCTGCCTCAGCTTCTCAGAGTGCTAGGATTACAGGCGTGAGCCACCACACCCAGCCTTTTTCCACTATTTTTTGCATGTAGCCAACCCCAGCATTTACAAGGTAAAAGCAGCTCTTCCAATTTTCAGAGAGGGGGACGGTCATTGAAGGTGAAGATGGAATTGCGCACCTTTGTGACACCAGGGTAACTGCAGGAAAGGGTGGGTTGCGGTGGGTGAGCTTGCCAAGATTTCCTCTTTGGGACCAGGACACTCACCCCCAGCCACTAGGAGGTTTGGCCTCTGGCTGGTTACCTTGACCAAGGAGACACACCCTCCCTCCCTTCCTGGGAGTAGCCTGTATCTAATGAATGGTTATCAGGCCAACTCTGAAGGGCCACACCAGCTCCGGGAATCAGCTGATAGCCATATCATGATGGTATCCCAGCACAAATTCTCCTTTCCTTACTCCCTCAAAGGTGTGGTTTCTGAAAGTACTCCCCGATAAACTTCCTAGATGCAAATCTTCGTCTCAGAGTTGGATTCTTCAGCACTGGAAAGCCCATTCCCAGCTCTCTGCGGGCAAGCACTTGGGGCAGGTTTCATCCGAGAACGGCCACTTGCTGCTGAGGGCCAGGGCAGTGCTGGACCTTCAGAGAGATCTGCACCTTTGCCTTCTACCCTATCTCCCCCTGGTTCATAAGTTAAATCACGTCCCCAGTACCCAATAAACAGTGTGTGACACCCTTTAAAAGTCATAGGTATTTGTTGAGCTCGTGACAAGCCCTTTTCATCTTTCTCAGGGTTCATGCCCGCTGTCCTCTATGGCTTGGAGCACAATGCTTCTGGAGTCCACTGTCCTCATATTTCACTTGGCACCTGAATAAGTTACTAGGGTTATTGACAGAAGGCAAATAAACAACCTGACCTCAGCCTGACCTGAAAGAAAAAAAAAAGGTGACCTCAGACAACCTTTCCTCCCCATTTTAGGTACATAGATCTTTAGCACATGACCCAAGAGATTGCATCTTGTGAAACTCCTACTCCTTATCGACACATCTTGAGCCAAAACCTCATAACCAGCCAAGAAGGACTGTCAGGCACCATCATTTCTGACTTGTTGGCATGGGTGCCACCCAACTGAGTAGACTCTAGCCCGTGAGGGTGGATGCCTGAACACAAGCCATACTGGTACATACTGTCTGAGTCCCACTGTGTGGACAGACACGTCACTAACATTCCATAAAACATCAGTGGTACGTGAGCTCTAGTTGGGTTTTCCTGCAAGGACGTGTGTGCAGGTAGTTTATGTGCGAGGTGATCCCAGGAAGCAGAAGGAGGGAACACAGAGAATGAGATAGAAAAGGGAGAAGAGCTAACACAAGGTGTGGGCATGAGCTGTTACCCCATGGGAAGCTGAGACTCAGTCCCCGGGGCCCTCTCAGGGGGCCGTGCAGACAGCACAGTGGAAGGGCTCTCCCAGCGGGAGGAGGCAGCAGCCTTGAATCTCTGATCCCGCTCCCCACGGGGAGGGTGTGGCTCCTGGGGGTGTTAACTCCCCTACACTTTCGAGTGATACCTGAATTTGGCTCAGTGGCCTCTTATTGTCTTAGAGAAAGCAGAGCCATGTTTCCATGTGCTTGATAGAAAATGCTAGAAAATTACACAGATCTGTCTATCAAAGGTGCCCTGAAATCAGGTGGGTTGCAGGGATGTGACACACTCAGGACACCACAAACTCTGTTACAAATAATAAAAGTAGAAATAGAGTACACCAAGGTGGGTGCACACAGCCCTTAAATCTCAACTTGTGGTGGAGGACGTATATTAATATGTTCGGTCTGCCCAATATCCCTGCCTTTGGGGAAATGTTTTTTCCTCAATTTCCACATCATTCTGTTTGTTTTACGCAGTGTGCAGAATGGCAGCCTCATCACAGTCCCTGGAATGTGTAAAAATGTGAGATTGCCTGGCCAAGGTCAATTAAGGTTTCAGGAGGAATAAGATTGCTAATCAACTGACTTGGAGATGGGGAGATTATCCTGGATTATCCAGGGCACCCTATGAAATCACAAAGGGCCTTCTAAGTGGAAGAGAGAGACAGAAGAACGAGAACCAGAAAAATAACAGCATGAGAAAGAGGTCGCTGATTCTGAAGATGGAGGAGTAGGGCACAAACCAAGGGAGGCAGGCAGTCCCTGTAACACCCAAGGAAGGAGATTCTCTCACAGAGACTCCAGAAAAAGAAGGCAGCCTAGCCAATACCTTGGTTTTAGTCTAGTGGTTCCCATTCTAGATTTCTGACCTTAGAACTGGAAGAGAATAAATTTGTGTCTTATCAAGCCACTAAATTTGAAGTATATCGTCAAAGCAGCAATGGAAACCTAATGCACTTCACACTATTCGTTTAGGCTGACAGAGCAAAATCTCACCCCCAGGGGTGTAAACATGACCCAGTCATCCATCACCAGTCACTAGTGATTCATTTGAGGACGATTACATAACCTAGGCAGGGCCAGGCCTTTCCTGGTCCTGGTGGAAAAGATGCATGCTCATTAACTAGGATATAGCCTGTACGGTCTGGCTACCTGTAAGGACTTTAACTACACTGAGCTCACCAACATTGCAGCAGATCGCTGTCTTTGGGAGGTTTTGTAAAGCCT
>NW_003852420.1:10025251-10028588 GCF_000181295.1 Otolemur garnettii
GCTAATTTTTCTATTTTTTGCAGAGATGGGGTCTCAATCTTGCTCAGGCTGGTCTCAAGCAACCTTCCCGCTGTGCTGCCCACAGTACTAGGATTATAGGCATGAGCCCCTGCACCCTGCCTCCCGCCCTTTGCCGTCTAACTGGAATTTACAGTCATGCCAATAGATTTTCCATGAACATAATCATGTCCTTATTTTTATGTTTTTCTTTTAAACTTTTTAATTATTATGGGCATATAATATTGAGTTATTTTTATTATTTATTTTTGAGACAGAGCCTCAAGCTATCACCCTGGGTAGAGTGCTGTGGCATCACAGCTCACAGCAACCTCCCACTCCTGGGCTCAAGTGATTCTCCTGCCTCTGCCTCCCTAGTAGCTGGGATTACAGGCACCCGCCACAATGCCCAAAGGCTATTTTTTGGTTGTAGCTGTCATTGTTGTTTGATGGGCCTGGGCTGAATTCGAACCTGCCAGCTCAGGTGTACGTGGCTGGCGCCTTAGCTGCTTGAGCCACGGGTGCCGAGCTGAGTTATTTTTATTTTTAAAATAAAATTTATTATGTATTTTTGAGGTTTATGACATAATGATGGCTCACATCTGTAATCCTAGCACTCTAGGAGGCCTAAATGGGAGGATCGCTTGAGGTCAGGAATTTAAGACCAGGCTGAGCAAGAGCGAGATTCCTTGCTCTACTAAAAATAGAAAAAATTAAATTAGCTGGCAGTGGTGACCCATGCCTGTAGTCTCAGCAGCCTAAGAGGGAGGCTGAGGCAGGAGGATCACTTGAGCTCAAGAGTTTGAGGTTGCTGTGAGCTATGATGTCCCCATTGCACTCTAGCTGGGGTGCCAGACTGACACCCTGTCTCAAAAAAAAGTAAAATGGTTACTCTGGTGACCAAAGTAACACCTCTATCACTTCACATAGTTAACTACATTTTGGGGGCCAAAGAAGCTAAAATCAACTGATTTAACAAAAATAATGCAATTTTCTTAAGTCTAGTCTGCATGTTGCACAGTGTTAGCTCTAGACTTGTTCATTCTACCTTTCTGCTACTTTGTAACCTTTGACCTACAGCTCTGCACTGCCCCTCCCACCTCGTAATCACACCATGACTACCTTATTTTCCCCTCCTAGACCAAAAGGGTTATGTATCAATATTTTTGTTTTTGCGGTGTTTATTAAGAAGTCCACCTGCTAGGGGTAAAGAGGACGATCTGAAACCTGGTGGATCTTTTTCCACCCACACACATACTTCTGGAAAACAGCAACATCTGAGCCCCAAGAAGCCTGGTTCATGCTCCCTGAGGCTCAGGGTCTGGGTAAGACAGAGCTGTTTAGGGGTATGAGTAGCGTGGAACAGGGCGTTGGGACAACTAAGGGACATTTATTCCCCTCACATGCAAGTTTGATCTCATGCCTCCTCTGCTCAGAGCCCCACGCTGCAAGTCAGATCACGAAGACACCTATATAAACAAAGCCAGCAAAGTGTTATGTTATAAACATTACCCTTTTTCTTGGATGGATCCCTTTGGGGGTCTGGTGAAGTCTGTGGACCCCCTTCTTACAGTAATTTTTTTGACTCTCACTTTGTCACCCTCAGTAGAGTGCGGTGGCATCATAGCTCACAACAACCTCTACTCTTGGGCTCAAGGGATCCTTCTGCCTCCTGCCTGTAATCCTAGCACTCTGGGAGGCTGAGGCAGGTGGATTGCTCAAGCTCAGGAGTTAGAGAACAGCCTGAGCAAGAGTGAGACCCTGTCTCTAAAAAAAAAAAAAAAAATTGCTGGGTGTTGTGGTGCACAGTTGTAGGCCACCTAGAGACCCTATCTCCATCAAAATAAATACACACATAAATAAGTAACAATAACAGAAATCCTGGATTGTGGTTATGCATGCCCTAAAAATACGTCTACATTTTATAATACAGATGACAAAGGTAACTTACAACTTGCCACCACCTTTCTATCCTGATACCCTCTGGACTCCTCTGTCCCCAAGGTTTCCATGTCTGGGCACAGCCAGCTCAGTAACATACCCTCACATGTGGCACACCACTGTCACCACTACTAGCATTTATCATTATCAAGGGCTGTCCAGGTGCCAGACTCTTTTAAAACGTTTCCTAATTTAATCCTTGTGACAACCCAATGAATTAGGTACTATGCATAATTCTCAATGTAGAGTTGGTGCTCAGAGCAGCCATTTACACATGGGGACTGATTAGTGGGGAGGTGGAGTCAGGATTCAAACCCCTGTTTGACTCCAGACTCAGATCCACCAGCCACTTCACAACACTCTGTGCATGGCTTTTGTGCCACTGTGTGCATACCTATTTCCGTCTGCCTGGGACACCTGCTCTGGTCTGGTCTCCGCACAGTGAATGCCTTGCAGCAAATGCTGTGGGTGCCCCATCCATATTCCCCGGGCCACACCTGTTCAGTGCACACCAACCAGACTTTCAGGCTTGAGCCTGAGAGCTTTCTGAATCCGCTGGTGCCTGTTCTGCAGGCACTATTTGGCATTAACGCCCCCTAAGAGAGGCTCCCTACCAATCCCCTATCCCTTGAATACAGAAGCTCTGAGACACAATCTACATTTTTTCTAGCATCCCCTAGAACAGCCGTTCTCAACCTGTGGGTCGCGACCCACAGGAACTGTATTAAAGGGCGACGGCATTAGGAAGGTCGAGAACCTCTGCCATAGAAGGATAAAGCTCCAGCAGCCTGCAATGGTAATGTGCTTGAAAAGTCACTTTTATTCACTTCTTGCCTTTCACCGTCTCACTTTCTCACTCTCCCACTGGGGTTTCCCGGGATCATCATCTACAACCACCACTTGCACTAGAGTCTTTGTCTCGGGGCTGCTTCTTGGTGACCCAAGGCACCCTCCTCTGGGAAGCCTTGCCTTCTTCCCTTTTCCTCATAGCAAGAGTTGGCTGTCACCTCTCTCACCCATTGCTAGGGACACACTCCTTGAAGGCAAGGCTGCTTGCACCGCCTTGCAGGGTTCAGTTTACATGTCAGGGTGTAAGGTTTCTATTGCTGCTGTAACAAATTACCACGAATTTAATGGCTTAAAGCGACATCCCTTTATTAACTCACAGTTCTGTTGGGCTCTGACCAGTTTCTGGCTCAGCTGCATAATCCACATAGAGTCTCCCTAAGTGGCAAGCAAGGTGTTGGCAGGGCTGTCCACCCTTCTGGAAGCTCTGGGGATGGATCCTGTTCCAAGTTCATTCAGGTTGTTGACCAAATTTAGATCCTTGTGGTTGTAGGACTGGGTTCCCAGTTTCCTTGTTGGTTGTGAGCTGAAGGACAGTCTTTGCACCTAGAGG
>NW_003852420.1:10028736-10030648 GCF_000181295.1 Otolemur garnettii
TCAAGTGATTCTCTTGCCTCAGCCTCCCAAGTAGCTGGGACTATAGGCACTCACCACAACCCCTAGCTATTTTTAGAGAGGGGGGACTTGCTCTTGCTCAGACTGGTCTCAAACCTGTGAGCTCAGGCAATCCACCTGCCTCGGCCTCCCAGAGTGCTAGGATTACAGGTGTGAGCCACCAGCCCCAGCCTGAAGTCTTTCTTAAACTTGGAGTGTCTCTGACTTTTCCTTCTGCCACAGCTCTCTCACTCCAGCTGGAGACAATTCTCTGCTTATAAGGACTATACAACTAAATTGCAACCATTCAAATAATATAGAATAATCTCCCTATGTTAAGTCTTCAACCTTAATTTCATCTGTAAAGTCCTGAGTTCTTCAGCTCAGGAGTTCAAAACCAGGCTTAGCAAGATTGAAACCCCATCTCTACTAAAAATAGAAAATTAGCTAGGCATTGTGGCAGGCACCTGTAGTCCCAGCTATTCAGAGACTGAGGCAAGAGGATTTTTCAGGTTGCTGTGAGTTCTGATGCCAGAGCACTTTAGCCTGGGACTAAAGTGAGATTCCATCTCAAAAAAACAAAAATAGCAACATCAAAATATTGTTGTGAAATTTCATTCTACAAGTATTTATTGGGCTATATGGCAGGCTTTGTGGTAAAATAGTATGCGTGATGGTTAATTTTAATGTGTCAACTTGACTGAGCCATGGGGTTCCCAGATATTTAGTGAAACATTATTCTCTGTGTATGCAGCACAGGCTCCAACTGATTCAGAAAGCTCTCAGGAGAAATGCTGCAGGTGCTGGCAGTGGGAAGTCTGGCTGATGTGCACTAAATCAGTGAGGCTCAGGGAATATCTGCAGGGCCTTTATAGCATTTGTTGCACAAGGTAAGGGTTTACTGGGAAAAGACTGTAGGGTGCTTCTGGATGAGACTAACATTTAAATTGACAGACTGAGTAAACAGATTGCCTTCCTCATTGTAGGAGGGCTTATCGAAAACCTGGATAAAATAAAAGCCTGAGTAAGGAAAGATTTTTTCTCTCTGCCTGTCTTTGAACTGGACATTAATCTTTCACCTTTGGACTTGGGACTTGAATTGGAATTGTACTACTACTTGGGTCTGGACTTTTCAGCCTTCATAATTATATGAACCAATTCCTTTCATCTTTATCTCTACCTCTGTATGTGTACTGTGTTTCCCCAAAATAAGACCTACCCAAAAAATAAGCCCTAGCAGGATTTCTATGCATTTGTTAAATATAAGCCCTACCCCGTTAATAAGACCTAGTGATAAGATACTCTGCATAGCCACACCCTGCATTTCGGCGTGGAGCGGTAAGGAAGACTGGAATACCTTTTATTTGTAACAGCTCCTTTCTCAGAGTCATTCGCACTCGCACGGGTGTGCAGTGGTAACCATGGTCGCAGCCATCTTATTGCACACATGTGAATGGCTAGGGGAAAGGAGTTCACGCATCACTAGTGCCAGCCCCATCAACAAGGTCAGCAACCCCAGTCAGGTTCAGAAGAAGGTGACTTAACTGTATTTAAACAAATGTAGATTGTTGTATTATGCTTAATAAAAATAAGACATCCCCTGAAAATAAGCCCTAATGTGTATCTTCTTGAGAAAAAATAAATATAAGACAGTGTCTTATTTTCAGGGAAACACGGTACATACATACACAGACACAGACACACATATGTATAAAAAACCTTGACTGGCTCGCCGCCTGTGGCTCAAGCGGCTAGGGCACCAGCCATACACCTGAACTGGTGGGTTCCAGTCTAGCCCAGGCCCACCAAACAACAATGACGGCGGCAACCAAAAAATAGCCAGGCGTTGTGGCGGGCACCTGTGGTCCCAGCTACTTGGGAGGCTGAGGCAGGAGACTCGCTTGAGCTCAGGAGT
>NW_003852420.1:10030894-10038749 GCF_000181295.1 Otolemur garnettii
TGTGTGTGTGTGTGTGTGTAGTGTGTGGGTGCATCTCCTTAATGTAGGGTAGGGTGGTTTAGAAGTCACTGTTGATGCCCCACCCAATCCCCCGGGTGCAGCTGCGTTCACTGCAGCTGAACTAGACACCCCACCCCCGGCAGTACTACCAGCCTTGGCAGCTCTGTGTAGAGTGCCCCAGAAGAGTAGGGCTGCTGGGTGTGGTGGATAAATGCCTTTTTCTCTGCGGCTTTCTAGGGTGAGCCCACTTTGTGAGGTCCCCAGGGGATCCAGGCCTAGTTGCCTAGGGCAGGAAGCTGTTTGGAAAGATTTTTTCTCACCTTCTGCACCTTCTCAAACATGCTTCCTAGGATTACCTCCCCAGGAAAGGACTGAATCCAGGTCCTTATCTTAGGGCTGCTCTCATCACAAATTTACTCTTTTTGCTATTATTCCTATTCCTTCTCGGGGTTGCCTTCTTGTGGTATTTCTACCTGGCCTCTGAGTCTCCATACAGATACAGGGAATCTTGGCAAAAGTCTTCCAGTTATTAACAATATACTTGGGCCCCTCTTGTGCCTGCCTTGGTGGTCCACACACCTGGTCTTCTCAGGGTCTGAAATCAATCTTTCTAGCTGGATGTGTCCTGTGCTAGTCCTCTGTGTCCTTGCAGTCGGAGAAACAGTCCAATCATCTAAATCAACTTCATGCTGAGGCTATATTTTTCACTTCCTAATTTTCTCTGCTACATGCTATGACTTTCTATTTGCCCCCAACCCAGGCTCCTGTGGTTAAAAGCACAGGTTGGCAACCAATTTCCGTTCCTGACAAAGAAAGCCCTGTTTACACCCAGGGTTTCCTATTCCCTTATGTAAGGGCTCTGCAGTCACATTTCCTCCTTATGATGTACAAGCAGTTTATTTCAAGCTGCATCCACTCAGCAACAGAGCAACTGCAGAAATGTTAAGATCACAGTTCCTCTGCACAGCCAGGGCCTAAACAGGAAGCGTTAGGGTTAGAGGGGCCGCAAGTACACCCTACTTTCAAAGAAAATATCCTACTTTTCTTTACTTTCCAAAATTTTATAATGGTCATGTTTTATGTTCATACTCAAAAAAAGAAAAGATAAAGAGGTTTCTGTACCTAAACAGAATTTTAGTTTATACCTTATCTAAGCAAGAAATCATTCTTATCAAGAAATGGTGAGTAGTCATCCATTTCAATATTTGTATGGCCCCATACAACTATCTCTTGCATCCCTTTGCACTAAAAACACCGTCTTTCAAAATAAAATGTAATTAAATAAAATCAGTTTTCCCTTACTTCCTCCCTTCTTCCTTTCCCTTTCCTTTTGAGACAGAGTCTTACTCTGTTGCCCAGGATATAGTGCTATGGCATCATAGCTCAGAACAACTTCTGGGCTCAAGTGATCCTCTTGCCTCAGCCTCCCAAGTAGCTGGGACTATAGGTATGTGCCACAACGCGCGGCTAATTTTTCTATTTTTAGTAGACTTGAAGGTCTCACTCTTATGCAGGCTGGTCTCAAACTCCTGAACTTAAAGGATCCTCCTGCCTTGGCCTCCCAGAGTGCTAGATTACGGGTGTGAGCCACTGGACCTGAACTAAAATCAATAACTTAACAAAATTTTTTTTCTCCTTTCCCTTACACAATGAAGAAAAATTGTTAAAGAGGACAAAGAAAATTTTGTTGCTTTGTTTTTAATATAGTCTGGAAGAAAACAAATGCATTTGGTGTTTTTTGAGATATGTTTAGGACAAATATGTAACGTTTGTAAGTATATTGATAAATACCCTCATGATAACCAAAAAAAAAAAAAAAAAGGTATCTTTAAAAAAAAAAAAATCAATGATCTGATCAGCCTCTTAACACCCTGTCCAAAAAAAAAGTCCTCCTCAAGACTGACCAGCCACCTACCTTTTTGGACAGAAACCAAGGTTCAAAGTGGCTAATCTGTGGCTGTCTGGCCATTTAGTGGCTGATTAGGGTGTCCCTGGGCTGACCCCAGGCATGGGCCTCACCTTAAAGTGGAATCCTGCAGAAGCTGTCTCTGAGACAAGAATTCTCCTGCAAGTAGTTTATGTAGGAGGCGACCTCAGGAAACACCAGCGAGGACATGGAGTGGAGGCTGAGACAGGGGAGAGAGAGTAGCCAATTAAGGCGTGTTAGCAAATGAGTTGCCATGGACAGAACAGAGAATGGGAGCTGACCTGTGTCCTCAGGGAACCACTGCAGAATGCACTGCTGAGTGCCCCCGCCCCCAGGGGACAGGGAACTGGGGTGTTGAATGTACCACCTCCCATCAATCAGGGCTACTCCCACAAGAGTGGTGACCATGCCTGGGCACCACAGTCGGCCATGTGGGTGGGCACGTGGGCGGGCACGTAGTCAGGCACGTGGGCGAGCACATGGCTCTGGCAGCCCGGGGAAGCCCCAGAGGTGGGGCCTCGCCTGGTCAAGGGTCAAAGGGCGGAGAGGGAGTAGACAAGAGGCCTCCAGAGGTCCCCAACTACCAGAGCCAGAAAGCTGCCCTGCTCTCACAGGGCCCAAATTCACCACCTTTAGAAACTTCGCTTAGACTGAAGGATTGCCTCCAGGAAATTAATTATAAAAGGCAACACCTTAATGCATGACATCCATAAACATCTATGTCACTCAGGAGTCTTTGGTTGCAAAACAATCAGTGTAAACACAGACAGGGGTGTGGACGTTGCTTCCTTTTGTAAGAAGGGAGCAACTCCCTCCGACTCCAATCACTGTAGACACAAACAGGGGTGAGGATGTTGCTTTTTCTGGTCAGCACGAAAGGAAGAATGCAAATTCTTCATAATTCATCTACACAGAGTGGGCACAAATTTTACAATGTGTCTACCTCAAAGGGGTGCCTTTGAAAATTTTTTGGCATTAAAATGCCATGTTAGTAGCCGCTGAATTATTCTCAGAATAAGGACACTGAGCACACAAAATGACAGATGTCCTCTCAATAAAGTAGCTGCCACTCAGCAGTAGATAGGCCTGTAGGGAATAATGACTGTTGAGGGCTCAGTTGTGTCCCTCAGAAAGTTATGCTGAAGTCCCAAACCCTGGTGCCTGTGAACGTGACCTTATTTGGAAACAGAGTCTCCGCAGATGGGCTCTGATCCAATGTGATTAGTGTCCTTATAAGAAGACAAGAGACACAAGACTCCTAAGGAGATTGCCTCATGATGACAGAACAGACTGAAGTGATGCACAGACAAGCCCCAGATTGCCAAGAATTGCCAGCAACTCCAGACACTAAGAAAAAAGCACGGGCTGGGCACAGTGGCTCACACCTATAATGCCAGCACTTCGGGAGGCCAAGGTGGGAGAATTGTCTGAGATCAGGAGTTCAATACCAGGCTAAGCAAAGCAAGACCCCCATCTCTAATGAAAAAATAGAAAGTTAGCCAGCTGCAGTAGTCCCAGCTACTCGGGAGCCTGAGGTAGGAGGATCACTTGAGTCCAGAAGTTTGAGGTTGCTATGAGCTAGGCTATGCCAGAGCACTCTAAACGGGGTGACAGAGTGAGACTCTATCTCAAAAAAACAAACAAACAAACAAAAAACTATTCAGTAAGTAGGAATTATGGTTTGAGCTCCCTATGGAAAGGGATTTGATTAATCAGGATAGTTGCTTTGCTGTAAGAAAATTTTTTCACTCATCCAAAAAGCATGCATCCCCCCCTCTGGGGACCAGGACTCCACCAGAACAAAGCACTACAGCACCACAGAGGGAGTGATGTCAAGGCAACAGCAGAGGACAAAGTAGTCATCCAAGTGGACACCGAGGATGACAAACCATCTGCTGTCTACCTCGGTAAACATCTCCGCGATATGAGGGGAACATACAATGGGATCTTTTCTCAAATTAAAAAGAAAATAGATTTCGACATAGCATAGTCACACTGTTATCCGTTTTATAAATGGAAAAGTAAATTTCACAACTTTACTGAAATGAATACGTGAAACTGGTCTAAAGTCTTCTAAACAATTTTGCAATAATTGGCTAGCTGTTTGTCCGTTTTGAGGGTACTAAATAGCCTCCATCCATTACTCATTTTTAAGCTGAAAGAGTAGTGTGGACAGTCTGCAGTAAAAAGAAATTTCTGATGGTGAAAAAGAAATAAATCAAAATGTTGACATTTCTTTTTTATTTTCTTTTTTTTTTCAGAGAGAGGGTCATGCTATGTTGTCCAGCCTTCTCTTGAACTCTTTGCCTCCAAAAATCCTCCTGCCTTAACCTCCCAAGTAGCTAGGATTATAAGCATGCACCACTGCACCCAGTGACATTTTTGCTTCACAATTTTAGAAAGGTAATTTCCTTTTGACATCACTTTGTATTTGCTATAGACTAAATGTTTATATTCCCCCAAATTCATATGTTGAAACCGAATCCCCAACTTCAATGGTGCTAGGAATTGGGGATTTGGAGTGGTGTTTAGGTGGAATCTAATAAATAGAATTAGTGCCCTTATAAAGCAGGCCCCAGGGAGATCCCCCTACCCCCTTCCTCTACGTGAGGTTATAGCAACAGACAGCTGTTTATAAACCAGGATGTGGGCCCTTACTAGACACTGATCTACGAGCAGCTTCGTCTTGGACTTCCCGGCCTCCAGAACTGTGAGACATAGATTTCCACTCAGTCCACGATATTCTGCTATAGTTGCCCAAACTGATTGACTGATTGAATGGATTTAACAATCCATTTAATGACACGTTAAAAGAAAATTACAGTAGAACCTCTATAGTTGACCATGTCCCTCCATTGACCACTTCCTTAAGTTGACCTAATTTTCATAGGCTAGACATACACCACATGTACGTATCAGTACAGTAGGCCTAGTCCCTTATATTGACCACCTCTGTATGTCGACCAATTTGTGACTGTCACTTCGATGGTCAACTTACAGAGGTTCTACTGTACTTAGGATTTTAAAGAGTCACAAATCATGGTAGCTCACGCTTATAATCTTAACACTTTGGAAGGCCAAGGGGTTGTTGCTTGAAGCCAAGAATTTGTAACCAGCCCAGGCAACATAGCAAGACCTCATCTCTATAAAAAATAAGAAAAATAGGGCGGTGCCTTGGGGTCGAAGGGGTAGGGTGCTGGCCCCATATACCAGAGGTGGCGGGTTCAAACCCAGCCCCAGCCAAAAAATAAATAAATAAATAAACTGCAAAAAAATAAAAAATAAGAAGAAAAATTACCCAAATGTGGTGGCTTGCACCTGTAGTCTCAGCTATTTAGGACATTGAATGAAGAGGATCACTTAAACCCAGGAGTTTGAGGTTGCTCTGAGCTATGATGCCACAGCACTCTAGCCTGGGCACCAGAGTGAGACTCCATCTCAAAACAAACGAACAAAAAAATCACAAATTATATTTTTTTCAGGTCATATTCTCTGGTTTGTTTGCTAGTTTCCTTGAAGATGATAACACAGAAGGTGGCAGAGATCAGAAGAAGAAGAAAAAAGAAGAAAAGGAAGAGGAAAAAGAGGAGGAAGAGGAAGGTAGTGACAAGAACTCAAGCAAAAACACCAAGAATTCTAGGGCCCCCAGGAGCCTGGAATAATCAGTTTCCTCCCGTTATGTTTTTAAAAATTTAAACAAATGCAAACTTTCTAACACCTACTGTTTCATATTTGTCTTTCTACATGTGGAAAAAAAATCTTGGAATTCATTCTACATGTGCCAAGAGAATTACTTAAAAGTGACAAGAAAACATGGGAAACCATCACAGTTTTGAGTCATTTTCTTATGAAATGAATTGGGAAGTGTTTCTTCATGAAATCACCACCCTGCATGTGCTCTGACGCTCAAGAGCTGTATGTATGGAACACTCAAGGAGTCCACGGAGTGAGAAATCACGAAAGTGTATCTTGTAATCACAACTGACTCTCTGAACGTTAGTACTATTAATATGCACTTTGTGATCATAATCACTTTGCCATGATTTCAAGGTCACTGTTGGAGATTAGGAGCCATAGGAAAGTAAAGGCCACTCTTCAGCAAAGAAATGCAAATTAAAATAACAATAAGATTGGGTGGCACCTGTGGCTCAAAGGGGTAGGGCCCTGGCCCCATATGCAGGAGGGGGCGGGTTCAAACCCAGCCCCAGCCAAAAACTGTAAAAAAATAAAAAAATAAAAAAATAAAAAATAACAATAAGATACAAGGTGGGATGGCTCGTGCCTGTAATCCTAGCACTCTGGGAGACCCAAGGCTGGAGGATTGCCTGAGCTCAGGAGTTAGAGATCAGCCTGAACATGAGTGAGACCCTGTCTCTAAAAATAGCCAGGTGCTGTGATATACACCTATACTCCCAGCTACTTGGGAGGCTGAGGCAAGAGTGTGAGGTTGCTGTGAGCTATGACACTGCGGCACTCTACCAAGGACAACAAAGTGAGACTCTGTCTCAAATAAATAAATAAATAAAATAAAAAGATACAATTTCAGAGCCACTGGATTAGCAAAGTTTTCAAGCCTGTTAACACCAACTGTGGTGAGAGTGAAAAATCAGAAACAGGGACTTTTATACTCGCCCTATAGGAGTGAAAATTGGAATAATTACAATAGGGAACAATTTTGCGATACTTAGTAAATATGATATGTACATAATTGCAATGCAACAAACATACTTCTCTATAAATGCCCAAGCAAGTTTCTTGCACTTATGGGTCAGGTGTACATAAGCCTGCTTGTTGCAACGTTGCCTGATAGGGGGACAATGAAATGCTACAGAGAAGTTAATTTTTTTGTTAAATCAAAAAGAGATAGATCATCAATGCATTTAGGGGAGTTTATATAAAATTTGGAATGCTTACATCATATTGGTTAATATATCCCTCACCTCATTTACTTAATTATTGTGTTAACACATTTATACTCTATGCTTAATAGGTCCGACATGTACCCTTGCAATATGCACCATAGGTGTGATCCCTCAATTCATCCTTTCCCCATCTGACCTCCCCCCTCCCCAGAGAAGTTAAAATGAACGCATGAATAGAGCTACATTTAAAAAAAAGTAGCCAAGTGTAGTGGTGTATGCCTATAGTCTCAGCTACCCAGGAGGCTTGAGACAGGAGGATCACCTGAACCCAGGAGCTCAAGGCTGTAGTGAGCTATGACAGCATCACTGTACTCTAGCCTGGGTGACAGAGCAAAACCTTATCTCTAAAAACATGAAAATAAAAGAATAAAACTTTGCAAATACACCCTACCTTCATCAAATTTTCTCTTCTACTTCCTTTTCTAGAGATAGCTAGCTTCCTGAATTGAGCGTATATCATAAAAAAGCTTAGTTTAAAATCTTTCTACATAAATATATGCACCATTCAGGATGTTGTCAGGCTCGTACAAGTGGGGTAATGGCTACTTTTGTTTGTTTGTTTGTTTGACAGTCTCACTTTGTTGCCCTCGGTAGAGTGCTATGGCATCACAGCTCACAGCAACCTCAAACTCTTGGGCTCAAGTGATTCTCTTGCCTCAGTCTCTCTAGAAGCTGGGACTACGGGTGCCTGTCACAACAAAGGGCTATGTTTAGAGACAGGGTCTCACTCTTGCTCAGGCTGGTCCTAAACTTGTAAGCTCAGGTGATCCACCACCTTGACCTCCCAGAGTGCTGGGATTACAGGCATGACCCACTGCACCCAGCCGTGATACAGGCTACTTTTAAAAAAAGTTTTTTGTCTGAGATAAGTTTGCCCAGGCTGGTTCTAACTCCTGGCCTCAGGTGATCCCCCCACCTCAGCCTCCGAAGGTGCTGTGATTACAGGTGTAAACCAGTGTCTAAGCAATTTTAAAAATAATTTTTTTAATATTATATTGGAAGCTAT
>NW_003852420.1:10038854-10042439 GCF_000181295.1 Otolemur garnettii
TTCAGAATGATATGAGTGTCACAGGCAGCCCACGGCAAACTGCACACGATGGGAAGTTCTCCCTCGCCCTCCCTGGATCCTCTCTTCTCCAGCACCTTCTTCAAAGGCACAAGATAAATTCTGCACATCAGATGAGGCAGTTCCACCCTCTTCACCTGGAGACTGTGGGGAAAACCACAAGTACAACTGGAAAGAGGACGCCCTAGGGATGCACAGCAGAACTGGCTCCCTGTCAACTGGGAAAGGCATCGTATGGGTGACAGACGAGTGTTATTAACAGAACAGATTATTTACATCTTTCTGTCTATAAATCATTCTTGTCAACCAAGACCTAAACTCATTTATTTCCACATTGCTGAGGAAGTTTGCCTGTGTAGCCAAAATAGATAGACACAAAACACTTGAAAACTACACAATTGTTCAAATTCCTTAAGTAAAACGTTTGGTACTTTTCTTTTTTTGTAGCTTTGGACAAGGCTGGGTTTGAACCCACCACCTCTGACATATGGGGCCGGCACCCTACTCCTTTGAGCCACAGGCGCCACCTAACATGTGGGACTCTTAAATATTTTTTTTCTTTTGAGAACAAGTCTTAGTCTGTCGACCTGGATAGAGTGCAGTGATATCATGGTAGCTCACAGCAGCCTCAAACTCCTGGGTCCAAGGGATGCTCTTTCTTCAGCCTCCTGAGTAGCTGCGACTACAGGCATGTGCCACCATGCCTGGCTAGTTTACTCTCTAAATCTTAGAGTCTAGAATCAAAGCCTGTATTGCCTCGCCCTAGGTAGAACTCAGTACGTGCGTGAACATCTGTGCATATGTGCATGCACTTGCGTCCCTGCAATATGCTAGTTTTAAGATTTTCAACTATTTTTATTGCTTTCTATTCTATTTACATAAGTTACATTTATTGCTGTTAAAAGTAAACAGTAGGCCAGGTGCATTGGCTTACATCTATAATCCTAGCACTCTGGGAGGCTGTGGGGCAGTATTGCTTGAGTTCAGGAGTTCAAGACCAGCCCAAGCAACATAGAGAGATTCCCATCTCTATAAAAAACAGAAAAATTATCCAGGCATGGTGGCAGGCTGTAGTCCCAGCACTTGGGAAGCTGAGGCTGTAGGATTATTTGAGCCCAAACATTTGAGGAGCAGTGAGCTATAATAACGCAACCACTACACTCCAGCCAGGGAGATAGAGTGAGACCTGGTCTAAAAAGAAAATTAAGTATAATCCTCTTTCTCAGGTACAAACAAAGATGTTAATGTTTTGGGTACAGCCTATCAATATTTTTAGCCTGAGAATAGAGATAAGGCAGCTTTACATGTTTCAAAAAACAGGGTCACTGTTTTCTTTGTTTTGTTTTGTTTTGCTTTGCTTCTTCAGCCTTCACGGTGGAAGGTATGATTTATTGTATACTTGTTACACTCGGCCACAAGTGAGAACAGAACGGGTCCAGAACGTCAGGTCCAGGGCAAAGGACCAATAGGGACTGTTTAGGTTGAGCAGGGTGGGTCTCTCAGGGGTGGTCTGGGGGATCGGATGGTGATGAGGTCTGAGATCCCCTGAGAGCAAGTTCCAGACGGCAGCGTGCTGTCCAGCAGCTTGTCCCTGCGTCCTCAGCCTCTGGCATCCCACGCGCCTGCTCTGAGGCCTTCACGAGCACATGAGCAGGTGGTTTCCTGGGACCTCTGTCTCATTCTGGTCATTCGCTTCTTCCTCCACTTAGTTCTCAGGGCACGCAGGCCTCTAGAAAGACGACACTGAGGTCAAGAGCAAAACAGGGTTACTTTTTAAAAAAAAAAAAAAAGGTTCTAATGTGACTATCTTTTAATTTCTGCTGAACTGTTTTAAGACACTCAAGACTGTAGGATCATTATCATATACCAAGGAAAGCACTGGGTCTTTACCAATCGGGGCTAGAAAAATGTAAAGGGGACATCTCCACTTCAGGGCGAGAGGAGCAGCCCTATGTGCCAGTGAGTCGCCGCCCGGGGCTCTCACCAGGACCCTCCACCCCGCCCGGCCCCGCTCCCGTCCCCCACCACTCTGGACACCCTGTGTGGTGATCCCAGGGCCCAGGCGCCGGGCTCCAGCCCTCCCTGAGCACGGTCTCCCCAAATGTCATCTGGAACTTTGCCTGAGCCCAGGGTTCCCACAGGCCTCATTTGCTGTCTTGCTCCAGACACTAGAGAAGCTGAGCACAAAGTTTCCGTTGTTTTCAAAGGGCATCTCACTAACTAAGCTCCTGGGGTTGTTAGAAAAATATGTGAGTTGTGCCACTCAAGGGAAAGGTGAAGGGGGTGGTTTTTTTTGTTTTTTTTTTGTTTTTAGTGTAACAAAAAGTACTGAATTTTAGGAGCATTTTTTCACTTTTGTGTCTAATTCCTACACAAACACAATTATCACAATGTAAATGGAAAGAAAAATAATCATTCAATGTTGCATTACCATCGGTTTTCACTTTTTTTTTTGGAGACACACTGCCCTTTTTGTTACCCTGGCTGAATTCAGTGGTATAATCATAGCTCACGATAGCCTCAAACTCCTGGGCTTGGGATCCTTCTGCCTCAGCCTTTTGAATAGCTAGGACTACAGACAGGCACCACCACTCCAGGCCAACTCTTTCTTTCTATTTTTTGCAGAGACATGCTATGTTGCCCAGGCTGGTCTTAAATTCCTGGTCCCATCAATCCTCCCACCTCAGCCTCCCAACGTGCTGGATTACAGGCGTGAGCTACCAACTTGGGCGGTTTACACATTTTTAATACCATTCAACAGAAGTGGTATGTTTAAAAGAACAATTTGATTTCTTTCTCTTCACTTCAAAGACTCTCTGCCAGTGAATGTCACTGGTCTTTGTTGAGTGCTTCTGTTATGACAGGTGTGCATTCCTTTCTGTGTATACTCATGACCTCTCTCCATCTGTCAAAGCACTCACCGTTTAATTTATGTACTTTTTTGCTAATCTATTGGATCTAAGGCAGGGGAATATTAGAATCTATTTTCTCAGGCCAGAGTCAGTGGCTCACACCTGAAATCCTAGCACTCTGGGAGGCCAAGGTGGGTGGATTGTTGGAGCTCAGGAGTTTGAGACCAGCCTGAGCAAGAGTGAGATCCCATCTGTAAAGACTATTGGGGGTTGTGGCAGTCACCTATAGTCCCAGCTACTCAGAAGGCTGAGGCAAGAGGATCACTTGAGTCCAAGAGTTTGAGGTTGCTGTGAGCTGATGCCAAGTGCCCTATTGAGGGCGATAGAGTGAGACTCTGTCGCAAAAAACAAAAAATTTGTTTTCTCCAATTATATTTTTGACCATGCTTTTTGGGTACCCCCTTCCCACCACTCAATGACATCTGTGGTAGACATTATGGGTGCTTTGACTATGTGGCTGTCACCATTCACACCAACTGCTACTTAGTGCAAATACCTGGATACTTTACCTGAGCTAACTCTGGGAAGGAGCAGAGAAATTTTTTTTTTTTTTGAGACAGAGTCTCAAGCTGTCGCCTTGGGTAGAAGTGCCATGGCATCTCAGCTCACAGCAACCTCACACTCTTGGGCTTAAGTGATTCTCTTGCCTCAGCCT
>NW_003852420.1:10043023-10050853 GCF_000181295.1 Otolemur garnettii
TGTGAACTAACTCAGGAGCTGCAGCTAATAACTTTGCTGAAGAGGTTTAATAAATTCCTCTTTACCTTAGGATATAGGCAGTCCTCGGGTGACAAATGAGACAGGTTCTCTACGTTTGTACTTAAGTTGACTTTGTATGTATGTTGGAATAGGTACCTTTATCTATTACCTCTAATAGCCTCTGTTTGTAAGTGCAAGTTATATGTAAGCCAGATATTTGGAACTCAAGGACTGCCTGTAAGTGGTTGCATACTACCAAACAATGGATTGACACAGACCATGGAAAAGATAGACTCATCCTCTCAGAGACCTGGAAGTCTGTGTTCCAGGATCCTCCCTGCTCCCCTTCCCACCCTAGGGACCTAGTCAGCCTCATCCTCAGCTGTTGAGACTTGTGAGGAGAGGAGGCGTGACCTCCTCTAGTGGCCAGCCTTCCGGAGGATTCCCCCAGGCTGGCCTCTGCTGCTGGTGGCCCTCACAGAGGGGGTGGTACTGCTGAGATGGAATGTGATGTTCTTCGGTACTTTATCTGGACCCTCTGTGCCATGAAGGGTCCCCCTCAGCTGGGGACAGTTGCGTCTCCTCTCAGCCTCTGCCAGCCTCTGCGCCCAGCCTCTCTCTGGGTGGAGCATCTCTGGCTGGATGGCTACCTGTGTAGCTGTTGCTGGCAGCCCCTCCTCTTCATGCTCCTTCATAGGCGAAGCAGACAGGATGTGGGGGAAGCTCTTCACCCTCCCCTTTTGGGCCACGCTTATCCAGCACAGCTACTTCGTTAGGCCTCCCTGTTTCAGAATTTTTTATTCAAGCAGCCCTGCCAGTCTCTAAATTCATGAGGATCCCTAAAGTCCAGAGGACATATAACTCTCCCAAGAACCCCCAAAGTGCAAGTATCCAAAACAGAGCCCCTAAGATCCTCCCCAAACCTGCTTCTCCCGCAATCTTCTTATTTCAGCTAATGGAAATTCCATTCTTCCAATTGCTCTGGAAAAAACCCATACAGTCATCCTGGACTGTTCTCTTTTTCCCACCCCTATAGCCAATGTAAGAGCAGATCCTGTCAGCGGTACCTCAAGATACATCCAGAATCCAACCATTTCTCTCTGCTTTCAGCACTATCATTGTCTTTCACCCGAGTTACTATAAGCCCCTCCTAACACATCTCCATGCTTCCAGTTTCTCCTGGGACCAGTTATCCTATGTCATAATGTCCTTATTGGATATCTTACTTGGATATTATGCATTGCGTTTCATAAGGAACAGCACAAGCAAGGCCAGATGCTGTGACTCACGCCTGTAATACGCCTGTAATACGCCTGTAATCCTAACACTCTGGGAGGCCCAGGCAGGAGAATCACTTGAGCTCAGAAGTTCAAGACCAGCCTGAGCAAGAGACCCCATCTCTACTAAAAATAGAAAAAACTAGCCAGGTGTTGTGATGAGCACCTATGGTCCCAGCGACTCAAGAGGCTGAGGCAAGAGGATTGCTTGAGCCCAAAAGTTTGAGGTGGTCATGAACTACGATGCCACTGGCACGCTACCCAGGGTGACAGAGTGAGACTGTGTCTCAAAAAAGAAAGAAGGAAGGAAGGAAAGAAAGAAAGAAACAACCATAAGGCTGGGTGCAGTGGCTCATGCCTATAATTCTAGCGCTCTGGGAGTCTGAGGTGAAAGGTCCCTTGAGCTCAGAAGTTGGAGGCCAGCCTGAGCAAAAGCGAGACCCTGTCTCTGCTTAATATAGAAAAAATTAGCTGGGAATTGTAGCAGGTCCTATAGTCCCAGCTACTTGAGTAGTTGGGGTTGGAGGATAACAGGATCCCAGGAGTTTGAGGTTGCTGTGAGCTAGGCTGATGCAACAGTCTGGGCAACAGGGTGAGATTCTGTCAAAAAAGAAAGAAAGGGAAGGGAAGGGAAGGGAAGAAGAAAAGAAAAGAACCATGGAATCTAGTGGCATACAACAATGATGCCTATGGGGTTGTCTGGGCGCCCGCTGAGTGCTCGAACCCTTGTCTGGGGATCAGCTGGCTGGGTTAACTGAGGTGCCTCAGCTCTGCTCTGTGTTTCTCATCCGGCAGTGGCTGCCTAGGCAAGTTCTCGGGATGATGGCACAGGTGCAAGACGGCAAACGCAAACCTGCAGGGCACCGGGAAGCCCAGGCTTGGAGCCGCCGGGCCGTCAGTTCTACCTCATTAAGCTGGCCAAAGCAAGTCACATGGTCAGTCCCAGAGTCTTGGCAGAAGCTCCTTGCTGTTAGGACAATCACTCCTGTACAGTAATGCCCCAGTATGTCTGATGAATTGCTCTATGCCTAACAAACATGTTTACGTGTTGTCTTTTCAAGAACATTTTCCAACGCTCACTCATCTGCAACAGAAATCTGGACCTGAAGACTCCCGCCTATGGCTCAAGCAAACATTCTGCTGACCCCTGAGAACATCCGCCTTGTCTGATGCATGGAAAACACAGCAATTCCATCAACAGGTCAACACCTCCACCCCACTGCCTACTCCTGTGCCCCTAAAACCTGACCCCAAAACTGTCATTGGGACTGTTGTGTTTTGGTATAGCCCTTCGCTGGGTGGAAGCTTTATGCCAAGAAATGCTGCTTCACTAATTAGTCTCCCAGCAACTCTTTTTGACTGACCCAAAGAGCCTAACACCAAGTACGTGGCTGACATAGAATCGAGGGTTAGGAATGTTACTTTATGAAGAGGGTCTGGCCACCTGCCACTGTCAGCCAATTTACGGAGACGGGGGTAGGTCCACCAAACTTCCTGAGAAGGCTGGCGATTCTGGAGAACAGTGAGAGTAGCTTCTCTGAGACTGTTTGGTTCTTCCATTTCCAAAATCACTGTTTTATACAGAAGAGCAAGAATTGTGCTACTCTTTATCTTACATAATAGTAATTAATCTAACCCATGACCCAAAATAAGCAATAATTGACATAACCCATGACCCAAAACAACATTTCTAATTTAAAAATTAATCTCCTAAATCTATTGCCCTAAACTACTCAAGATATACACTTTTAGTTTAAAGCTGACTTTACAAAACAACAAGAATGGGAGATATCCTCTCTTTCCTACTGCCTTCTCCGGCTATGATCCCTACCGGTGGTTGGTAAGTTTGTCCCTCACTCTCCTAAGGTGGCCCTGGTCCTAATGGCAGCAGTGGCAGCGGCCCACCCTCCTTCCGCTGTGCCGCAGGCAGCAGGGGCCGGAGGGCCCACTGCCCGACGGGACTTCTACTAGCTGCGTTCCTTTCTGGCCAGAGGTATTGCTGGATGCTGTGCCAAAACAACAGTTGCCCCATTGGATGGAGGAAAGGTTTTATTACAAGCTCACAAACACCATTATAAGCATTTAGGAGTATTTCCTGCATTGCATGCTGTGCCCCGAAAGGAAAGATTCCTTGGATTGTATACAGGAAATGGTGCAATGATGATTCGAATCTTTCCCTAGGGTGCAATCCAGTTTATGGCATTTGAACATTATAAAATAGATGACAGCAGTTATCCGTATTTATCCTCTTGACATGAGTTTGCCTAGCATTCCAGGTGAAAGGGGAACACACCTATACAGGAATTATCCATGTATTCAGATGCAAAGGAAGGTGGTTTCCTTGGATTTTACTGACCGGTGCCTACTATATCAGGAATGGCTCCATATGCAGGCGTTTCATTTTTTACTTTTGGTACCTTAAAGAGTGTGGGGCTTTCCCATGCTCCTACCCTTCCTGGCAGACCTTCATCAGACAATCCTAAGGTTTTAGTTTTGAAAACTCACACAAACTTACTTTGTGGTGTTGCTGGAGCAGTAGCACAGACAATAAACATCCTGTCCATTTGATGTAACGCGTCAGCGAATGCAATTAGGAACTTCTCTGCCAGAATCTGAAAAGTGCCTTACCATGCAGGATACTGCGAAGTATGTCTGTGGACAGCATGGAATTCAAAAAGGATTATATCATGGTTTGTCTATTGTTTTTTTTTTGAGACAGAGCCTCAAGCTGTCACCCTGGGTAAAGTGCTGTGGCATCACAGCTCACAGCAACCTCCAACTCCTGGGCTCAAGCAAGTCTCCTGCCTCTGCCTCCCAAGTAGCTGGGACTACAGGTGCCCGCCACAATGCCTGGCTATTTTTTGGCCATCATTGTTGTTTGTCGGGCCCAGGATGGATTCGAACCTGCCAGCTCAGGTGTATGTGGCTGGTGCCTTAGCCATTTGAGCCACAGGCACCACAGGCGCCAAGCCGCTTTGTCTATCAATTAATTACATTCGTTGCACCCCCTCTCAAGCAGTGGCTTTTACAACATACGAACTTATGAAGTAGTTTTTTCACCTCAACTAAAAAAAAAAAAATCTTGATTTGTCTTCCTTAATAAACTCTGAGAGGGAGAGATAAAATGTGGGGCAAACATTACTTGAAGCGAGATATTTACCCTGTCACAGGAACCACTGGTACTTTAGTACCTGATTTTTTTTCTTTGTTATTTACAAATCAAAGTGCTTACCATTCTTTTTGATGCCAAACATTATACCTTTGAACACTGAAAAAATACTCCTAAGTTGATGCTTGCTAAACAATTGGGTTATTTGAAACCATTTTTGAGTTTTATTTGGAAGAACTGACTTCAAAACGGTCTTCAAGGGTTGCCATTAGCTTTATTGTGCTCTTCCTAGCTTTTAATTGTAATCACGATTTTTAGACTCTAACAATGTTTATTATTATTAAAATGAGCACGCTTGGTTATATTGCAGAATGATGAGAACTGAATTTTTAAGTTCTATAAAATCATATTCAATCTTCCAGGATTGAAGTATTATTATCTCTCTTATAATTCTGTTCCACTACGGAAAAGGACACTTTCCCCTTTATTTTTAAAAATAAAATTAATGTTGTATTTAAAAATTAACTATGGAGAGACTCAAAGAATGAAGACAGGCTGGATGTGATGGCCTGTGCCTGTAGTCTCAGCTGCTCAGGAGGCTGAGGCAGGAGGAACTCTTGAGCCCAGGAGTTTGAGGCCAGCCTGGGAAACATTGTGAGACTTCCTCTCTAAAATGAATGAAGGAAAAGTGGAAGGACAGATCAGGCTTTGCTCAAATGTTATTATCAGGTACTATTTGTGATTTCCAAGTGTTTTTAGAAGTCTATGTATTTTCCAAAGGCAGTAACAATAAATACTAAATATCTTTGCTCTTAAAAACAAAGTAGTACTCAGGTGGCACCTGTGGTTCAGTGGGTAGGGAGCCAGCCCCATATGCTGAGGATGGCAGGTTCAAACCCAGCCCCGGCCAAACTGCAACAAAAAAATAGCCGGGCGTTATGGTAAGCACCTGTAGTCCCAGCTGCTTGGGAGGCTGAGGCAAGAGAATCACCTAAGCCCAGGAGTTGGAGGTTACTGTGAGTTGTGTAACGCCACTGGCACTCTACCGAGGGCAATAAAGTGAAACTCTGTCTCTAAAAAATAACCCCCAAAAACAAAGTACCGCTATAGATTTGATTTTTTTAGATGATTGGTTTAATAATTTATTTAAATGGATAGTGAAATATCCATTAATGTACATGTGAATATCAAAGAATGTTTCTAAGATATTATGTTGTGATACATCAACTAGTTCTTCCATGTAAAATAATTTTAGTGCAATATAAACAAGCAGAAATGTAAAACATGATTTGAGCTGTTATCTTTTAAAGAAAGTGGTGAAATGTAAGAATTCCATTCATTGTGTTTGGAGCAGTGTTATATTTTAGTACAAGCATGATAGAAGTGGGAAGTTAACCATTAAAATTCTATCTTCAAAAATAGTAATTTGTATAATTGATGTGATTTAGGACATTTGAAAACTAAGTTAAAAGTGTCATTTTTGCTTTAATTTTTATTTTTTTGCATAAAAGATTTTTTTTGTCATACCTTGGTAAAAAGTTGATGAGCTGGTTTCATTTTGAAACTCTTTATTTTAAAAGTATATATGTATCTTTGTGGTTGGCCTGTGGCTCAGTGGGTAGGGCGCCGGCCCCATATAGCGAGGGTGGCAGGTTCAAACCCAGCCCCGGCCAAACTGCAACAAAAAATAGCCAGGCACTGTGGCGGGCACCTGGAGTCCCAGCTACTCAGGAGGGCGAGGCAAGAGAATCTCTTAAGACCAGGAGTTGGAGGTTGCTGTGAGCAATGTGACGCCATGGCATTACCAAGGGCAATAAAGTGAGACTCTGTCTCTACAAAAAAAGAAAAAGAAAAGAAAAAAGAAATACATGTGTTTTTAAAACTATTTTGTATATCTTCATTTCTGGGTCACACTGTAGCTAACTATTGTTATTAAATCATGAGATAATTTAAATGTGTAAAATAAGTATCTCATTTGTGTTCTCAATAAAAGGGGACTGCAAATATTTTTAAATAAAAATTTGCATTCTATAGAGTACATAGGATATTAAAAATAAATTTTCCATGTTTAAAAAAGAAAAAAGAGGGTGGTGCCTGTGGCTCAGTGGGTAGAGCGCCGGCCCCATACACCAAGGGTGGCGGGTTCAAACTCGACCTCAGCCAAACTGCAACAAAAAAATAGCTGGAACAAGATGGGCAAAGTACTTAAATAGACCCACAAATGGCCAAGAAGCACGTGACAAGATATTCAACATCACTAATCATCAGGGAAATGCAAATCAAAACAACAATGGGTCACCATCTCACACCAATATGAGTATGATTAACAAAACAAAGAAACAGTAAATAACGAGTGTTGGCAAAGATGTGGAGAACTTGGAACCCTTGTGTACTGTTGGAAGAACATAAAATGGTGCAGCCATGAAGGAAAACAGTATGGTGATTCTTAAAGAAAACTGAACATAGAATAACCATATAATCCAGCGATTCCACTTCTGGGTATCTACCCCCAGTATATTGAAAGCAGAGTCTCTAAGAGATAGGTGTACACCCCTGCTCCTAGCAGCATTATTTGCAATAGCCAAAAGGTAGAAACACTATTTTCCTCTTTTTTTGCCAAAAAAAAAAGAAAAGAAAAAAGGTAGCAGCGACATAAACATTACGTCCAAATTTGCAAGATGAAAGATCTTCATTTGCAAAGCAATTTGTTTTGAACAGTTGCCATTCCTCTGAAGCAGTCAGCAGAAAATAACATTGTATTGCATCAATATAAACAAAGACTATCTTCTTATAAACATGCACCCTAAATACCACGTGCATGTAGCTTATTCAACCTTGGGAGCCAGCAACTGCAAGTTAAAGTAGTGATCGGAAATTTATTTATTTATTTTCACCAGTTCACAGTTCACAGAATGTGAGTCGAAGGTTTTGAGTGGGGGAAAAAACTAACAAATCCAAGATTCATCTTTTCAGGATAAACTGGAGAGATAAATAATTACATTAGTATCAGATTATTATACTTATTAATTGCTGCCATAGAACCATTTCCCTGCACTGTAGCTTGGCTTCATGATGGTAGAGAAAATCACTTACATATGTAAATATATAAATATGTAACCGTGACTATAATGTTTATGTTCTTTAATGATAAGAGTAGATTAAGAACTTTTGAAATATCTAAAGTTTGTCTCAGCCAAAGACTATCTGGATGGAGAGGAACTTAGAAGAATGTCTTAGCTGCCATAACAAAATATCATAGACTGGTGGCTTAACCAACAGAAATTTATTGTCTGAAAGTTCTGGAGGCAGGAAGTCTAAGACCAGGGTCCTAGCATGGTCAGGTTCTGGGAGGACCATCTTACTGGCTTGCAGATGGCTGCCCTCTCACTGGGTGCTCATCACGTGGTCAGGTTCTGGTAGGACCATCTTACTGGCTTGCAGATG
>NW_003852420.1:10051284-10060103 GCF_000181295.1 Otolemur garnettii
CCCTCTCACTGGGTGCTCATCACGTGGTCAGGTTCTGGTAGGACCATCTTACTGGCTTGCAGATGGCTGCCTTCCCAATGGGTGCTCATCACGTGACCTTTCCACTGTGGAATCTCTCTCTCTCTCTCTTCCTTTCCTTATTAAGCCACCTTATAAATTCTGTCAGATTATTATCCTATCTTTGTGAATTCATTTCCCATTCATTGCTTCCTAAAAGCCCTATCTCCTGCCCAGGCCCAGTGGCTCCTGCCTGTAATCCTAGCAATCTGGGAGGCTCAAGTGAGAGGATCGGGGGAGCTCAGGAGTTTGAGATTGCTGTGAATTGGGCTGATGTCATAGCACTGCAGTCTGAGTGATCAACACAGTGGGATTCTGTCTCTAAAAAGTAAAATAAAATAATAATAAAATAAAAGTCCTGTCTCCAAATATAATCACTGGGGTTAGGGCTTCAACATGTGAGAAGAACACAATACCGTCCTTAACAAAGGAGCCTCTCCTTTGTCTCAGCACAGGACTTTCACTTTGCCTACCATAGAACCCGTCGTGTATATGGCAATAGTAACTGGTAAGGAAGGTGGGATCTACAGGTCAGACTTGGTGGGCCTAGGGTACTCAAAGGAGCCTTTCTAAAGTTAGAACTCTCTTTTTTTCTTTTTCTTTTTTTTTTCTTTTTTTTTTTGAGACAGAGCCTCAAGCTATTGCCTGGGTAGAGTACTGTGGCATCACAGCTCACAGCAACCTCAAACTCCTGGACTTAAGTGATTAAGTCAAACTCCTGGACTTAAGCAATTGAGTCTCTTGCCTCAGCCTCCTGAGTAGTTGGGACTACAGGCGTGTGCCACAACGCCCAGTCATTTTTTGGTTGTAGTTGTCATTGTTTGGCAGGCCCCAGCTGGATTCGAACCCACCAGCTCCGGTGTATGTGGCTGGCACCTTAGCTGCTTGAGCTACAGGAGCCACCCCAATTTTTCTAGACTACAAATCCACTCAGCTCTCTTCCTCCCTTACTCTCTTGTTCAATGGCTTCCCCTTGGCCTTAAGAGAATTGCCAGAGTCTATCATTGCCTGCTGACCAGGACTCCACGGCTCAGCACTTTCTCTTGCTGTGCCCTGATGCGTACTAGGGAGCTTCTTCCAGCCCGGAGGAATTCTCCTTTACCTTCATGCCTGTGCCCATGTAGTTTCCTCTGCTTGGAACCCTAATCCAACCAATATCTCCCTTTTTTTTTTTTTTTTTTTTGAGACAGAGCCTCAAGCTGTTGCCCTGGGTAGAGCTCACAGAAACCTCCAACTCCTGGGCTCAAGCGAGTCTCCTGTCTCTGCCTTCCAAGTAGCTGGGACCATAGGCACCCCCCACAACACCCAGCTATTTTTTGGTTGCAGCCATCGTTGTTGTTTGGTGGGCCTGGGATGGATTCGAACGCGCCACCTTCGAACGCGCCACTGGCTCCGAGTCCAATATCTCCCATCTTATCCCTTCATCCTCAGTTTGTGCCCACTACCTCCTCTCATCCTTGAGGTCCCAGTTGAGAGAAACTTTCCTCCAGAAAACCTCAGGTTACTCCCTCCAGAGCTGGCCCTATGTACTTTTTATGCTCAGCCTCCATCATGGTAGAGAGAACAGTTGCCATGAACCTCCCCACGTACTCAACACCTGGCTGCATTTGAACCAGATGGAAATCATCGAATAGATCATCAAATTCTCCTAATTGTACCATAAATATTTTTTAGGAGTTTGTTTCTTTAAGCCAACATCCAAAGTCCACAATTTGCAAAATAACATTTAGATTTTTCTGCTGAGTTATCATGTATAGCATTTATCCATGGCTCATCCCTTATCCCCAGGATTGAACCACAAAGTATCATCCGGCCTCCGACATACCCTAGACCACAAATCTGGGAAGCAGATTCATAGTCCACACTCTTAATCTACCAGCTAATCCCTAACCACAAACTTGCCACTGCTGACATTGCTTCCCTCAAAGCAAGCTCACCCAAATGTATCGACAGATGGCCCAGACATACCACCAATACGGTCATTTTCAGCCATAGTCCTCAACCTTTCTGACATCAGAGATCAGTTTCACAGAAGACAGTTTTTCCAAGGGCTGGTGGGGAAAGGGGAAGGGATGGGAGGTGGAGCTCACGTGGCAATGTGCGCAGTGGGGAGCAGCTGTAAACTCAGATGAAGCTTTGTTAGCCAGGCTGGTTCCTAGCACATCACAGACTAGAACCTTCTTTGCACCAGCGACCAATTTCATGGAAGACAATTTTTCCACAGACCTGGCTGAGGGGAGGAATGGGACAGGATGCAGAGCTCAGGCAGTGATGCTATGCAGCCCAGATGCTAGCAAGCCACAGACTGGTACCGGTGGGGGACTGCTGATTTTCAACACAATCTGAACTCACTGTAGGCTTTTCAGGAGCTAGAGAACTGACAGTGTGTTTTTCTTAAAGGGAAAGAAAGCCCAGGGTCTACAGCAGCTTCTGGGGCAGCTCCCAGCCACCCCAGCACAGGCTTTGAAGACATCTCAGGAAGTTTATAACTGGCTGCGTGAGATGCTTGTGGACATGCAGGCTATGTCCCTGTGAGACATACTGTTCTAAAAGCTGGATCTGGATCTAAGTTTAGGTTATTTCTGAGATCTTCCCTCTCCCAAGATGCTCTAAAAATAGCTTCTCTGTTACTCAGGGCATCTATCTTGCTCCCGAACACAAATATGCTGATTTGAATCCAACAGAAAGCGGCATTACTGCCTGGAGGAAAAACCAGGGCTCTTGGTGAAGGAACCATCTGCAATTACTTTCCTTGGCTTTTAGAGCAGATGCAGAGTCCCCTGCCCACGTTCTATCCTGAGCACACAGCAGAGCGGGGCCTCGCCACTGCAATTTGGTAAGCAGAGAAGCATACAAGTCCTGCTTTGTAACACAGAACATGTCGGTGACAGAAATGCTGAGAAACAGAACAGAGGAGGACTGATATTTCCGTGTTGGCAGTTGATCACATCCAGTCTTGTTCGGGGAAGGCGCTTCAGTGTCTGTTGCCATGGGAACCAGACGTGATGAAGTAGTTTATTGGATGTGGTCTCCACGGACTGAAGATCAGAAGCCCCGGCCAGGATCTCACCCTCACGTGAGGTGTTTGGAAGCTGCCAGGGTATTTTCCTCTGATACGTGTGTTTGTCATTTCCCTATCCAGAGATAAATTGGCTAAATAGGTGAATCTAGTATTGGTAGAATTTTGATTATTTTGTCAGGAAGGAAATAATTTGGCACATTTTCCAGAAGGAGGCTGTGATTATAAGTGGTCCACACTGAATTTTGTATCCTGGTATAAGAGAGAGACTTGGGGAGATCACCAGGGCCATCACCGATTGGTGGCTCTTGCTCCTTCCTGACTGTGCTGGTTCAGAAACTCATCCATCATTGCCGGGACTTCTCTGTAACCTTTCCAAGTTCTCCGCGTTCCTCATTTGTTCAAAGCGGACAGTTCTCTGGTGAGAGTCTGGCCAGACACCTTGTCTCCTTAACCACCCAATGAGGTGTAGCCTTGTCCATTTCCTTTTTGCCTTTGGCCCTTAGTCATTCACATGACACACGTGGATGGGCAGCTGATACTTAGAGATTGTGGATCTGGGCCTCTTTCCAGAAATGCCTTACAGTGGTCAGTGTGTAGAAATCAGCACATACTGACCAGTCCACAACAGGTGGGAGCTGGAAGGCCCAAGTTCAGATCCCAACGTGGCCTTTTAGGAGCTAAGGGAACCCTTTCCTTTTCCACGACTGCTTGGGAAGGACTTATTCTCTCAGCTGCTGGAAGTGTTGTCTACTGACAGCTGGGTTCCTCTCCAGAAACTGCCTTCTCCTAAAATGAGTTGCCCTCAACAGGACCACTGTTTCCTTCCAGGACATCCCACAGACAATACCTGGTTCCTGGGGCTGGGGGAACAAAGGCCCAGCCCCTTCACCCGCACCCTCCCTGCTCCCACTCAGGCCACCTCTGGTGGTCACCACAGTCAGCTAACGCCATAATTGGGCTTGCTTCACTGTCCGGCTTCTTCCCCTGCTCAACCCTGCTCCCTTGCCTTCCCACCTTCCTGTCCAGAGGCACTGGTCACAGGGTACTCCCTTAATAACTCTGCACATCAGTGTCCATCTCAGAATCAGCCTCCCAGGTCACAAATCTGCAACAACTCTAAACTTCCTTTAGGACCTTCTCTCCCCTATCTTGCGGTAGGGTTTGGGGCTGATTCATTCCATACTCAGCTTTGGGCTGAAGGCATTTGGGAAAAGCCCACCTTCTCCTCCATCCCCAGCCCATACTGATTTCTGAATTAGGGCAAAAACCAAGAAGTCTGCTGAAGGTTTCTACAAAAACGGCTTACTTAATTTTCCAAAAGATCTACCAGGAGAGATGTCGTCTGTCATTGACTGTGAATGAGGAACTTAACTCCGACAGACACCTTGAGATGAGGAGGGAAACTTGCTGAGATTATAGCCACCCCAGGGAAGTGGAGACGAGATATAATCACAAGGTTCGACCTTTCTGGCTCAAACTACCCCGGCCCCGCAGCATCTGAGACACCCTTTCTCTGCATCATTGTTTAGTATACTTCCAGTTTCCCATCCGTAAATCAGCACTGATGTTACCACAGCCCACCTCAGGGGCATGTTTTAGAGCGTAAGTTGGTTAGGCGTGGTGGCTCACACCTGTAATCCTAGCACTCTGGGAGGCCGAGGCAGGTGGATCGCTTGAGCTCAGGACTTGGAGACCAGCCTGAGCAAGAGCAAGACCCCATCTCTACTAAAAATAGAAAAACTACCCAGGTGTGGTGGCATAGCACTGTAGCCCCAGGTACTCAGGAGGCTGAGACAAGAGGTTTGCTGAAGCCCAAAAGTTTGTGGTGGCTGTGAGCTATGACACTACAGCACTCTACCTAGGGTGACAGAGTGAGACTCTATCTCAAAAAAAAAAAAAAAAAGCATAAAAAGCATAGAAAGTGCCCTGAAGATGTTAATGATTCATATGGTTTTCAAAACCCATGGCTGAACTGCATGACGGTGGACAGGATGTTTCCTTTCTGCAGGGGCTCCTTGACGCTGCAGAGATCTTTCTCGTACAACAATTTGGGCTTTTCTTCAACCTATAGTTTGAAATTTGATCCAGAGCTGGGATTTTTCCAGAGCTACAATTTTTAAGTAGAGGCACTTTAAAAAAACTGAAATCTCTTGTGGAAACCATAGACATACAGCATAATCATCGTCATCAAAAAAACTTATGAAGTGCCTACGGTATGCCACGTAGCCTGCTGAGCACATTACTATAGGTCCTGTGTGCATCCGTGTGACGTCTGAGTTCACTGAAATCTCCTGACAACCCCGTGAGGTAAGCACTGCTACTATCTCTATTGTAGTTCTTGGGGAACTCTGCAACGCATTCACAAGAGCACAGAGGATCCCATGTGGAATTTGATGACTACGACTCTCTATTTATTTTGAATAATGGATAGTTTGAATCTAGCTTTGGGTTACAAGATTTTTTTTTTTTCCCAAAAGCAGGAAATAGAATATATGTAGCACAAATAGACTAGAACAATCACCCACACACAGAATATATTCATTTCAGAGCTTTAGCTGGGTCTTTGTGTGGCTGAGAGAGTTGTGAAGAGACACGACATTAGTCACAGACCACTTTCACATTCCAAACAGGGCTAGAAAGACACCGTTGGAAAGAGGGGCAGGGATTAAGGAAAAGAATAAATGTTGCCTTATATAGAAATGTGAAATTTTACATTCACTAGGGAGAAGCAACTGTGCAGATTATAGGGTGTATTTGGAAAATAATTACTTCTTCCTTTTGGGTTTAGACTGCACTGTCTGAGAATTTATGTCTGTAGTTGGGAGACTGCACATGTGTTTGTGGGTGTATGATTCTTCAACTCCCTCATGAGCAATTAGGAAATGTTTTATTTAGTTCCTTATTTTTGGATACCAAAGGCATCAAAAGAACAGATAGGAAATTAAGAGTTGTAGCTACAACTATACCGGTAGGGAGATTTGGAGTTCAGGGTTAGGACTTAGAGCAGCGGTTCTCAACCTGTGGGTCTCGACCCACAGGAACTGTATTAAAGGGCCACGGCATTAGGAAAGTTGAGAACCACTGACTTAGAGGATCATGTCTGCACTGGACTCTCTAGCAAGACTTGAAACACCAAACCCATAGGAAACTGTCCTGACACCCTTGCCTCTATGTTTTGCCCCAGACCCTACTCAGGGTGATGTAGAGACAAGGACCCAAGACCCAGTCCTATGGCCGGGGGGTGGGGTTTTGAATGGGCAGCAAAAATAGATGTGGCAGAGAGCAGGAGACAAGCTGGTTGATGGGGGCAGATTCCATAACTGAGGTGTGCCAACAAGAAATCCTGATGAAGAATTAAACTTTTCAGAAGGCTTCCCTCATATGTTTCCTATCTGGTTAGAGTTTTCCTTAAACATTTAATGAAATCTGATACTCCTGCCTACCTGGAATCATAGCAATTGGGGGAAGATGGGACATGGGGATCAGGCCACAAAAGGGTGTGGCTGTCCAAGGCAGGCCACTCGGACCTAGGAAGCTGGTGAGATCTCAGATGCAGGAGTCAGGCAACACTTGAGTGCCTGTGTGTGACAGAGGGGGCTGTCCTTAAGAGATCCAGAAAACCAATTCGCGTTATAAGCATAAATGGGGTCCAAAAAGCTTTCTACTTAGCAGAGAGTAATCAAAAATCCATTCCAAACGTTTTCTCTACAGAATAGAAAATAGTTCCTGCAGTAGAAATGCAAACTGGTGTCGTTAGGGTTGGCTGTAGACATCACTGTTATGTCTTAAAGAGAGACATCCACTAAGTGCAGAGGTTTCGTTGTGCAAGTAGCCCGGGTCTGTGACATCCAAGTGCAGTTTTTGGTAGATATTGCTGCGTGGCAGGACATCCAGGTAGAGAGAAAGGAACATGGTGTGGGACGGGAAAGGAAGGGCTCCTGCTCAAGCCACCTCCAGCCAGCAGTGTCACCCTGTGCATCTCCCGGGCCTCTTGGTACCTCAGATTTCTCATCTTTAACATGAGAACATTGCAGATTTCACCAATGGAGATTCTTTTTTTTTTTTTTTTTTTAAAATCATAGCTGTGTGCATTAATGCAATCATGCGGTACAATGTGCTGGTTTTATATACAATTTGAAATATTTCATCAAACTGGCTAACATAGCCTTCACGGCATTTTCTTAGTTATTGTGTTAAGACATTTATATTCTACACTTAGTAAATTTCACATGTACCCTTGTAAGATGCACTGTAGGTGTGGTCCCACCAATTACCCTCCCTTCACCCAACCTCCCCCTCCCCTCCCCTCCTTCTCCCCTTTCCCCTTCTTCTTGGGCTATAATAGGGTTATAGCTTTCATAAGAAAGTTATAAATTGGTTTCCTAGTAAGACTGAGTACATTGGATACTTTTTCTTCCATTCTTGAGATACTTTGCTAAGAAGAATTTGTTCCAGCTCTATGTATGTAAACATGTAAGAGGTAAAGTCTCCATCTTTCTTTAAGGTTGCCTAATATTCCATGGTGCACATACACCACAATTTATAAATCCATTCATGGGTCTTTGGGTACTTGGGCTTCTTCCATGACTTAGCAATTATGAATTGGGCTGCAGTAAACATTCTGGTACAAATATCTTTGTTATAATGTGATTTTTGGTCTTCTGGATATATACCTAGTAGAGGAATTGTAGGAGCAAATGACAGGTCTATTTTTAGATCTCTAAGTGTTCTCTAAACATCTTTCTGAGATTCATTTTTTTGGTCTAAACTTTTTTCTCCTGCTGAAACACATATACCCCTAAATGTATGCCAATGATTGGTTAGCAAATATAAAATTATAGCTAGATAGGAGGAATATATGCTACTGTTCTATGCACTATAGGGTGACCATAATTAATGTAAATTTATCATATATTTTTAAAGACCTAGAAGAGCAGATAATGAGTATTCCCAACACACCATAAAAATGACACATGGGTGGGCCCAGTGGCTCACACCTATAATCCTAGCATTCTGGGAGGCTGAGATGGGTTCATTACTTGAGCTCAGAACTTTAAGACCAGCCTGAGCAAGAGGATATTAAAAATAAAAAAACTGGCCAGGCATTGTGGTGGGTACCTATAGTCTCAGCTACTCTGGAGGCTGAGGCAAGAGCACTGTTTGAGTCCAAGAGTTTGAGCTATGATGCCATGGCACTCTACCCCGGACACAGAGTGAGACTCTCTCTCAAAACAAACAAACAAAAACCCTCTAAAATAAAAGATTGGGGCCAGATGTGGTGGTTCATGCCTGTGATCCCAGTACTTTAAGAGGCCCAGGGTGGAGGAATGTTTGAGGCCAGGGGTTCAAGACCAGATTGGGAACCACAAAGAGATTCCCCACCACCCTGTGCCATCTCAACAGAAAAACAAAAAAATTAGCGGAGCATGGTAGCGCCCGCCGGTAGCTACTCAGGAGGCTGAGGCAGAAAGATCGCTTGAACATAGGAGTTTGAGGTTGCTATGAGCTGTGATCATGACACTGCCCTCCAGCCAAGAAAACAGAGCAAGGGCCTGCCTATAAAATAAAAATAAATACATAAATAAACAAATAGATCAATGATTACAAACAACAACAACAACAACAAAAATAAAGAGCATTAGAGGAGCTGACTCCATAGCTCCCTTCCAACGCTGAAGTCTTTTAGATGTGTATTGCCTTACTTCCTAAAAGTGGGGGTGTCTGAAGGAGGGGCCAGGCC
>NW_003852420.1:10060295-10061070 GCF_000181295.1 Otolemur garnettii
GGCTCAAAACAAGTCCCTTTAGAAGCAGCCCAGAAAACTGTCTTCACAGATACAGCATGCTTAGACAGTTCAGGGAAATCTCTTAGTCCCATCATCTGATCATTATGGTTAAAAACAAACAAACAAAACCCATCTTTTTTTTTTTTTTTGAGAGTCTTACTCTGTCACCTGGGTAATGTCCTGTGATGTCATAGCTCACAACAACCTCAAATTCTTGGCCTCCAGGAATCCTCTTGCCCCAGCCTCCCAAGTAGCTGGACTACAGGTGCCCACCACAACACCAGGCTAGCTTTGTCTGTTTTTAGTAGACATGGAGTCTCACTCTTACTCAGGCTGGTCTCGAATTCCTGACTCAAGAGATCCACCAGCCTCGGCCTCCCAGAGTGTTAGGATTATAAACGTGAGCCACCATCCCAGCCCAAAAATCTTTGTCTTTGAAATCAGTTTAAATTTTTAGTTGGATCTTTAGTAGGGACTGTATTACAGTACTAGGAGGGAAAATATATAAAGTATTTCAGCTCTGAATTAAGGCTTCTTCTTATAGAAACAAATACGAACAACTGGGCACATTTTTTTCTTTGCTGTTTCCTCAGGCATAAATGAGCCTGAGATCTTTGACCCTTGTGGTATCTGGTGACTCACTTTCTATATGCAAAAATAATTTTACATGTCCTAAGACAGGCCTGTCCTCAGAGAAATAGATTTCTTCCCAGAGAATCTTATCTATCCACTCCCTGTTTTATGACTTATTTTGAAGCAATAGAAATATTTTTGG
>NW_003852420.1:10061317-10072820 GCF_000181295.1 Otolemur garnettii
AGAAGTTGTTTTTGTTTTTGAGACAGAGTCTCACTCTGTGGCCCCTGGGGTAGAGTGATGTGGTGTCATCATAGCTCATAGCAACCTCAAACTCTTGGGCTCAAACAATTCTCTGGCCTCAGTTTCCCAAGTAGCTGAAACTACAGGCACATGCCCCTACACCCAGCTAATTTTTTCTGTTTTTAATAGAGATGGGATCTCACTCTTGCTCAGGCTGGTGTTGAACTCCTGAGTTTGAGCAAATCACCCACCTTACCCTGCAAGATTGCCAGGATTACAATGAGGCACTGCGTTCTGCCAAGAGATGCTATTTTAAAGTGTTAGCATAGGCTCAGCACCCATGGCTCAAGTGGCTAAGGCGCCAGCCACATACACCTGAGCTGGCGGGTTCAAATCCAGCCCGGTCCATCAAGCAACAATGATGGCTGCAACTAAAAAATAGCCAGGCATTGTGGCAGGTGCCTGTAGTCCCAGCTACTTGGGAGGCGGATGCAGGAGAATTGCTTTGAGCCCAGGAGTTGGAGGTTGCTGTGAGCTGTGATGCCAGGGCACTCTACCCAGGGCAACAGCTTGAGGCTCTGTCTAAAAATAAATAAATAAATAAAGAGTTAGCATAGAATTCACATTCCTGAAGTCAATGACAATTTCAAGTGTACCATTATCATGAGATCTGTTGTCAAGCCAGTTTATATGACCCAAGTTCTCACCATAGAAACAAAAAGGGGAAGTTGAACTTTAAAGGGTATATTTTCTGGATGTTGATTGCTTTTTATTTTTTGCCCAGCGAATGTTGATCTTATTATGAATGTAAGAATTTTTAAGCACCAGAATCTAATCTAGAGTTTTATTTCGACCTTCAGATAGGAGAATTTGAGTTCAAATCTTCTCTTAATTGTACGAATGTCCATCTCATGGGACTTTGGTCTTAGAGAAGGAAAAAACCCCACAAAAAACCCCAAAGAACAACAGTAAACTCTAATGAAAAAAAACAGGAAATGAGGCTCGTGAGAAAATTCTTCCAGTCTTCACGTGCTCTGTTGAATGCAGCTGTGTCCCTGAGAGCCAAGACTACAACAAAACAGAAACTGGGTCGCTAAATACTTCCCGCTGCGGGGGTCTTAAGAGTGTACTTATTTTCAGTTTCAGATGCTGATTTGCCTTGTCAGATTTTAGCTATGGGTAATACTGGGGTGACTGGTCACTTCCAGCAGGATTCCCCATTTAGAGAGAAGCGCTTCATTTTTCATGTTGCTCTCAATTAGTCTCAAATCTAACAAGTTCCCTAAAAAGTCTTCTAATTCTCTCCTTAGGGGAATAATTGGGCTGGCATTCTGACCATGGGACTAACTGTGACAATGGAAAGAAAAAAGAAGCTAAGGTCAGGGGCAGTGGCTCGGGTGTGTAATCCAGCACTCTGGGAGGCCAAGGCAGGTGGATCGCTTGAGTTCAGTAGTTGAGCAAGAGTGAGAGCCCCATCTCTACTAAGAAAAGAAAAATTAGCTGAGCCTGGTGGCACACGCCTATAGCTACTCGGGAGGTAGTTACTTCTCTGAGACAAGAAGATTGATTGAGCCTAAGAGTTTGAGGTCGCTGTGAGTTATGACACCATGGCACTCTACCCCAGGGCAACAGATGGAGACTCTCTCTCAAAAAACAACAACAAAGGGGGCAGCACCTGTGGCTCAGTGAGTAGGGCACTGGTCCCATATACCAAGGGTAGCGGGTTTGAACCCGGCCTCAGCCAAACTGCAACAACAACAAAAAGATAGCCGGGTGTTGTGGTGGGCCCCTGTAGTCCCAGCTATTCAGGAAGCTGAGGCAAGACTCACCTTAAGCCCAGGAGTTGGAGGTTGCTGTGAGCTGTGATGCCATGACACTCTACCCAGGGCGATAAAGTGAGACTTTGTCTCTAAAAAAAAGAAAGAAAGAAAGACAAAAGAAGCTAAGAGAAGGGGGAGGGGAAGAGGATGGCCTGGGATGCTGCTTTGATGGACAATAATTAAGACCGGAGGAAAAGAAAGAGCCAGCATGAGAGAAGCAAGGAAGAGCCTCCAGGAAGAAAGAATACAGTGGCTGAGACCCTGAGGCCAGAACTAGGATAGTGAGCCCAAGAGTGGCATGAAATGAGCTTGGGAGACAGGTAAGAGCCAGGTCTGTGGCAGCTTAGAGGCCATATGAGTTTATTTTTAATCCTAAATATAGTAGGAATCCACTGAAAGATGTTACATAGACTGCATGATCTGATTTGTACTTTGTTTTTTGAGACAGAGTCTTACTTTGTTGCCCTTGGTAAAGTGCTGTGGCATCATAGCTCACAGCAACCTCAAACTCTTGGGCTTAAGTGATTCTTTTGCTTCAGCCTCTGGAGTAGCTGGGATTACAGGCATCTGCCACAATGCCTGGCTATTTTTATAGATGAGGTCTCCCTCTGGCTCAGGCTGGTCTCAAACTCATGAGCTTAGGCAATCCACCTGCCTTGGCCTTCCAGAGTGCAAGGATTAAAGGTGTGAGCCACTGCACCTGGCCCAATTTGTACTGTTTAAGACAGAACTATTTTCTGTGTAGAGAATGGGTTAGAGGAGGAAAGAGATATCAGGTGGTAACAGAGATGGACGAGTTTGAAATGGGGTTTGGAGACAGAATCAACAGACTTCGTATTAATTGGATGCAGAGAGAGAAGGAAAGAATGACTCCAGATACAGTGAAATTTCTCCCTAGGCAAAACGGGCAGTGGTGCCACTTACAAGACAGTAAGACAAGGGTACAGGAACAGGTTTGGGAGGCAAGAACCAAGAGCACTAAGACATACGGTGAAACCTGTGAAACTCCCTAGTGGGAATATCAAGAAGGTGGAAGAATAAGAGAGTCAAGTACCAGGAAGAGATCAGGGCTGAAGATATAAATGTTGGCAATGGTGTCATCTAGATGGGATTGGAGCCATGGGATTGGATAAAATTATGCAGAAAGAGAAGAGACAAAGTGACCAGGATCCCCAGCAATTAGTTGGCCAGCCAAGGAACAAACAGTATCCCAGAAACCAAGAGGAACGTATTTCCATAAAACAGTCGGTGAGCAACTGAGTCAGTGTTGCTTAGAGATCAGAAAATACAAGACAGAAAAATGTCCATTGGATTGAGCAACACATAGGTCGGTGTTGACCATGATGAAAGCAGGTTGGGTGAGGTGGTGGGGCAAAAGCCAGCCAGAGGGGAGCAAAGACAACAGGCAGAGGGCATGCTTCCAAGAAATCCAGCCCAGATGAAAGAAGTTTGAAAAACTCTTTGCCTCTCTCCGTGTTGTGAAAGAACAAAGCTCTAAGGTTATTGTATTTCAGTCTGGTTTTCCCTTCCTGTTTTGATTGCAAAGTTCACTTTGCTTCAATTTTCAATTAGCACTAACTGGAAAATCACCTCCTTTCATCACAGCATGAAACCTGCATATTATTGTCCTGTAAAGTAACTACCAATTACTTTGGCACAAGTACACTCCCCCAAAGCCTGTGTCCTTCTCGAATAAAGATATCACTCAGGTGACCCTGATATCTTCTTAGAAGCTAAAAATATCTTTCCATCTTCATAAAACCAATTAATTATCCAGGAGAAATAGTCTCCTTATAGTTTGGGCAAGAAATTGAAAATAACCTTTTACCAGCAGGGACAGATTGCTGTTGCTAGCGCTGGAATGACTTGGAAAGTGGAGAAACTGGTCTGGCATTCCCAGTTCTGTTTCACCTCCTCTTACATTTTACAAGATGTGTCACGGACCACCAAGTCTCAAGACCCTCTCTCTGCTCCGTTCTCAGCTCCTGGACTCCAATTAGTGCTGGGTTTTCCCTTGACGTCCTCCTGGCGTTACATGCCTCGTCTCTTTACTTTCTCTTCAACATTAGCTGTTCCTTGACCTGCCTCAGTCTCCCAAGGACCCCCACATTTTGGTGTTCATGCCCTGGGGCAGTCCCCTTTCTCACTGAACAGGGTGGTCAATGTGACCCATAGGATGTTACAGAAATGACCGAGGGTGACTTTGGAGGCTAGGTCACATAAAACATTGTGGCCTCTTCTTTGTTCTCTCTTGGGTTGGCTCACTATCCTAGTTCTGTCTGGCCTCAGGTTCTCAGCCATGGTATTCCTTCTTCCTAGAGGCTCTTCCCTACTTCTCTCATGCTGGCTCTTTCTTTTCCTCCAGTCTGAGCTTAATTATTGTCCATCATGAAACTAATTTATACCTTTTATATGAAAGCTATAACCAAATAGCCTAAGAATATGGGGAGGGGGGAGGGATAAGGGAGGGGGAAATGGGTGGAGGGAGGGGGTTTGGAGGGATCACTTCTGAGGTTTATCTTATAGGGGTACAAGTGAATCTTTCTAATAGTAGAATGTGAACGTTTTAAAACAATAACTGAGAAAATGACATGAAGGCTGTGTTGACCAGTTGATGGAAGTAGTTCGGATTGCATGTGAAAACCCCACACTGTACCCCAGAAGTGCATTAATGTACATAGTTACCTTTCAATAATAAAAAAAAAATGTGAAAAAAAAATTATTGTCCATCAAAGAAGCATCCCAGGCCATTCTCTTTTCCCCCCTTATTCCTTTAGCTCAGTGGTTGTTGTTGTTGTTGCTGTTGTTTGAGAGAGAGTCTCAATCTGTCACCCTAGGGTAGAATGCCCTGGTGTCATAGCTCACAGCAACCTCAAATTCTTAGGCTCACATGATTCTCTTGCCTCAGCCTCCTGAGTAGCTGCAGGGATGTGCCACCAGGCTTGGCTAATTTTTCTATTTTTAATAGAGACGGGGGTCCTACTCTTGCTTAGTCTGATCTCAAACTATTGAACTCAAGCGATCCATCCTCCTTGGCCTCCCAGAGTGCTGGATTACAGACCTGAGCCACTGCCCCTGACCTTAGCTTTTTTTTTTTTTCTTTCCATTATCACAATTAGTCCCATGGTCAGAATGCCAGCCCAATTATTCCACTAAGGAGAGAATTAGACGACTTTTTAGGGAACTTGTTAGATTTAAGACTAATTGAGAGCAACATAAAAAATGAAGTGCTTCTCTCTAAATGGGGAATCCTGTTGGAAGTGACCAGTTATTACCCATAGCTAAAATCTGACAAGGCAAATCAGCATCCGAAACTGAAAATAAATACATTTAGGAGTTTGAGTTGCTATGAGCTATGGTGTCATGGTACTCAGGATGACAGAAAGAGGCTCTGTCTTGAAAAAAATAGGTGTTGTTGTAAGTCACTACCTTTTGGGATGAAATTTATATAGCACTAGACAGCTAATGTATCACTGAGATTCAATTCCAAGGAGCAAATCCACAATCTCTAAGATGAGCTTACACATTTTTAAGAGAATTGTTTTAAACTCAGATATGTAACTGATACATTTTGGAAAACAGAAAAAGTGATATGAAAGGTCTAAGGCAGGGAGTAAGGAGAAGAGAACTTAAAAGAACTTTTTTTTCCTGTGCATATATATCTTTTAAGATGTAGGAAAGGGAAGAAGAATCTAACCTGTGGTTAAGTAAATCCAGAGAGCTTCCTTTCAGATCAGACACTTTCTACTTCATATTTGTCAGAGTTTTCTTTCTCATTACACTTTTAAAACAATCTTACATTAAACTATATTATCGTGGTAAATTAAAAATAACCACTCGAGGGGAAGCCACTCACCACGTGGGAAATCTAACTCTCTTTAGCCCACCATGCTGTGAGGGAGCCCAAGTTAGTCACATGGAGAGGAACTTGAAAAGGGAGAGATGCCCTGCCAGCCTCAGCTGTTTCAGCCACTCCAGTTGAGGTGCCAGATGTGTCAGTAAACCATCTCGGAATCTGGACATGTGGCTCAGTCACTTTTGTTAACTCCAGCCCCAACTGCCGTTTGACTGCAACGGCATAAGAAACTCTCGTTCAGACAACAAGGGAACGTTTCATCAGTCCTAAGTTCCGGTTATTCCTTGTACGAAGATCCAATTATCGAGACAATGAGGATTGCTAAGGAAGAAGGGGATTTTTAACATGACAGACATCTTGTTTGGAGAATGGGAGAAACTGCCTCAACTACTCCTCTCTGACAAGATCATGGGCTTTTTAAGAAGGGCTACACGTCTTGGGGTAGGTAGAGACGGAGCCTCTGGAAGTCTGCCCTGGGTCCTTTAGAATCTCAACTTCTTCCTCATGCAGAAAATCCATCCCTTCTGTGAAACAACTCAAAGATTAAGTAGCTAAGGTTATTAAAAAAATATATATAGGGATCCTTGAAATTTGTTCAAGGAGCCAGTTACAACCAAATTGAGAAAGATAATAAAATGGTTGCTTTTTTTTTTTTTTTTAGGGTTGGGATCTCCCTATGTTACCCTGGTTGGTCTCAAACTCCCAGCCTCAAGCAATCCTCAGGCCTTGGCCTGCCAAAGGACTGGAATTATAGGCACGACTCACCATGATTGGCCTAAAATGGCTGTTTTAAACCACTAAGTTTTAGAGTAGTTTATTCTGTAGCAAAAATAGTCAGAACACTGAAAGAAGGAATTGATCAGAAAAATACTAGGGATCCTTGTTAAGACTGGTGAACATTAGTTTGTAATGGAGCCATTTGTCTAGCTGTGTGACTTCCTCCAGCTCAGCTTCTCAGCTTCAGGGGCAGAGGGAGTGAAGCATAAGATTTATGCAAGATTTTCATTTCACCATAGGTCATAAAGAGACATCAAACACCTTAGGGGTGGCTGGGTGTGGTGGCTTATACTATAATCCTAGCACTCTGGGAGGCCAAGGCAGGAAGATCATTTCAGCTCAAGAGCTCGACACCAGCCTGAACAACATTGAAATCCCATCCATCTCTATTAAAAATAGAGAAGTTGCCTGGGTGTGGTAGCAGGGGCCTCTAGTCCCAGCTACTTGGGAGGCAGAGGCAGAAAGAGTTTGAGGTTGCTGTGAGCTAGGCAAATGCCATAGAGACAGAGGGAGAATCTGTCCAAAAAAAAAAAAAAAAAAAAAAAAAGGAAAGAAAGAAAGAAAGAACGAAAGAAAGAATGAATAATTGGGTTTGATTATGAAAGGAGAAAAGGAGTCCAAAAAATGAAGGTGTGGTTCCGAAAGACTTGTTGTCTGGGGCCAAATAACTAAGTTGTAAAAAAAACAATAAAACAAATAAACAAACCAAAACTAATAGTTGAACATCAGCATTCCCTCTCGTGAACTTTTGGCCACCGTGCTTATAATTGTGTGTCTTCTGTTGTAATTACTTAGGCGCTTGAGCTGTTCCCAGCTACGTGGTGCTGACGTCTGGTGGGGTGGGGCTCACTTATTCTTCAGTATTCCTGCAGCACAGTGCTGGCTGGATGCTTCAGGCAGGCCTTTAGTACAAGTTTGTAGTGCTGCTAGATCTTGACATTTTAATAAAAAGCATCCACATATTTTTACTGTTGATATTGTTCTTGATTATGAAGCAGAGTGCTGGAAGCTTTTAAAACCACTGGGAACAGGCTTCCCATCACTGTCTTTGGTCACTTGGAGGAGTCCTCTTGGTCAGGGCAAACTCCTCATTCTTCTCCTCCAGTTCTTGACTTTGGTGAAGATTTCCAATGGCAACTACTTCAGACTGGGATGTGAAGTGTATCATTTAATCATAAACGTAGGAACAAACCAATTTTTTTTCCCCCAAATGAGGCTTTGGAAAGTCCTCCTGCTAGCAAGGAGATGGCATTTGAGAGACTGAACAAAGGGCTTGGAGTTGATCACCTTGGGTGGACAGTTTCTACTGGATAGCCAAGAATTAGAGATTCACCCTCAGAAAGCAGGGGCATACTATTAAGGGCATGAGGGGGGTTCAAGTTTATTCTCTTGGCTTATACTACCCACTGTTCTGAGGCTGTTCTATTGGCGAATAAAGAGTGGGAATTACTGTCTTGTTTCCAAAGGCACAATCCCAATGTTTGCTGAAAGTTGCTAACTCCATAGCAACCACTCCCAGGCCATTACAACAAGCCTAAACCCATCCTATCGGATAAATCGCTGCAACTTCACAAAACAAAGTGAGACAAGTAAATGCTAAAGGAGCCCAAGATTTCCTCCCAACAGCTTTGTTGACTAGACAAGGAACAGGCAGATGTCTACAAAGCTGAGTTTTTTTTTATCTCACTAAGTATCTGGAAACTCTTCAACAGAGACAATCAAAAGTAAATACCCTACTACACCAAAGCCCGAGGACTGGGCAGGAAACCTGGCTTTCATTTCTCTAAAAAGGTAAAGAAAGGTTATGCTCCTTACATCTAAAAAAATAAATTTGGATGACTTAATACTCTGGAAACCAAAGCAGCAGCCATATTTTATAGTTCTTTTTTTAAGCCATAATTCTATAATCTCATTATATCAAAGGAAATAAATGTGAATATATTTTGTGAATAATATTTTGTAAATCTGCCATTCAACTTGGAAAACTTTTTTCTTTTTTTTTTTTTTGTCATTTAAAGAACACTGTAAAGAGAGATAAATACAGCTGGGCCCAGTAGTTCATGCCTATCATCCTCGCACTTTGGGAAGCCAAGGTGGGACAATTGCTTAAGCCCAGGAGCTCAAAACCAGCCTGAGCAAGATGAAACCCCCATTCTCTATAAAAAAGCAAAAAAAATTAACTGGAGTGGTGCATACCTGTAGTCCCAGCCACTTAGGAGGCTGAGGCAGGAGAATCGCTTAAACCTAGGAGTTCATTGCCATGAACTAGGATAAGGTCATGGCACTCTAACCTATGCAACAGAGTGAGACTGTTTGAGAAATAAAATACAATAAAATAAAAATAGAAAATAAATAAAATCTAGGAGTTCAAATTAGCTTTCAACCTCTCTCCATCTATTTGAATAACTTTTTTTTTTTCTGGGTAGAGTCCTATGACATCATCATAGCTCACAACAACCTCAAACTCTTGGGCTCAAGTGATCCTCTTGCCTCAGTCTCCAAAGTAGCTGAGACTATAGGTACCTGCTCTGAAGGCTGGCTAGTTTTTCTATTTTTAGTAGGGGGAGGTCTCACTCTTGCTTAGGCTGGCCTCAAACTCCTGAGCTTGTGTTCAGCCCACCTCAGACTCCCAGAGTGTGAACCACCTCACCTGGCCTGAATAACATTTTTAATACATTACATTGCTGATTAGCAAGTTCTCACCTAATAGTTACAAGGTTAAGGGTATATATAGGGTGACCAGATTTTAACATCGGTAAAGCGGGACAACATGGCTGGTGGGCGGGGTGGGGGTGGAGCAGGGGACTGGGCAGGGTAGGGCCTGACAACAATGTAAACTTCGATAAGCAGTTCTCGATAACACTTCTCAATAAGTATTTGTTATCATTACAGTTTTACATTATAAAATTAACAAAAATAATATAAAACTCATATTCTGGCAAAATAGTCACATGGCCGCTGAAAACCGTATATTCCTTTCCTGTTCTCCTGCCCATTTCACGCATTCTTTCCAAAAATCAGGACTTTTTAAAAACACTGCAGGACACAGGACAAATTGCTAAGAAGTGGGACTGCCCCACCAAAAGCGGGACGTCTGGTCACCGTAGGTATATAGCATACTCTCTGCATGAAGGGCTCAACTACAACTTGAACTTTACCTTAGAAATGAAAAGAACTTCATAACCTAAACATCTGTACCCTCATATCAATCTGAAATATGAAAAATAAAATCACATTGCAAATGTTTACATTCTAAGCTATTTGGGGGGTTTAAGCAATTGTCTACATTCTCAGTTCTTGGTGTCTTCTTGGTCAAAGAATGACCAGATCCACCAAAAGCAGGGCATGCAACACAGTTTATTGAGTAAGAGAAAAATAGGTTTATGGAGCAAGAGCAAGATATGTTCCCCGTATACAATGATCAGGGCCCCCTTGTTGTGATAAAAAGGCTTTTGTTATGGTCTGGGGTCCCATTTTGTACTGTCTGGGTGGGGCCCTCCTTGTGGTTCGCATGTTACCATGGAACCACTCTGAGGGACAGTTAAGGTCTTGGTAATTAGTCTGAAGTACTCTGGGGTACTTGCTGAATCCTATGGTGCCTGTGCTGCTTGACGGGGATGGGCTTAAGATGGGGGCAGCTCTGAAGACTGGACCTTCCCTTGTCCTTCTTCCCGGGTGGGACAATTGCTTGAGGCAGCACCAAGGCAGAGCACCCTCCTTGTCCTTCCCAAGGAGAGGGAGAATCCTAGCTAGCCATGTAACACTGTGATTATACATATATATATATTTTTGAGACAGTCTCATTCAGTAGCCCTGGGGTAGAGTGCCATGGCCTCATAGCTCACAACAACCTCAAACTCTCGGGCTCAAGCCAACCTCTTCCCTCAGCCTCCCAAGTAGCTGGGACTACAGACGCCCACCACAACACCTTGCTAGTTTTTCTGTTTTTGGTAGAGAGAGAGTCTTGCTCTTGCTCTCGTGAACTCCTGAGCTGAAGCAATCCACCCTCCTTGGCCTCCCAGAGTGCTAGGATTACAGGTATGAGCCACTATGCCCAGCCGATTATATATATTTAAATATAAATATCTGTGATGGACTAACAAATTGTGGTACAAGCACATCATGGAATACTATGTAGCCATAAAAAGATGGTGACTTCACATCTTTTGTAATATCCTGGATGGAGTTGAAAAACAATCATCTTAGTAAAGTATTACGAGAATAGAAAAGCAATTATCCAATGTAATCAATACTAATATGAAGGCAGTAGAAAATCTGATTCATGCCCACATGGGTGAAAACTCATTTCATTTCAAGTTGGGGGGAGGGGTCCTGAGGGAAGGGGAGAGGGTTGGCATGCTTTCACTGAAGGGGCATGCAGTGGGGGTGTACAGTGCAACTTTTGTGCCCTGGGACATTACCTGCCTCACAAAATCAGTTTTGTTTTTTGGGGGGGACAGAGCCTCAAGTTGTCACCCTGGGTAGAGTGCTGTGACATCACAGCTCACAGCAACCTCCAACTCCTGGGCTCAAGCGCGTCTCCTGCCTCAGCCTCTCAAGTAGCTGGGACCACAGGCACCTGCCACAATGCCTGGCTATTTTTTGGTTGCAGTTGTCATTGTTGTTTGGCAGGCCTGGGCTGGATTCAAACCCGCTACCTTAGGTGTGTGTGGCTGGCACCTTAGCCACTTGAGCCACAGGCGCCGAGCCCAAATTTACTTTAAAATAAATAAATATAAATATCTGTGGAAAAAACAGTTTATTCTCCTACTAAATTCTCACAACAACACAGAATGCTTCTGTGACTCCCGAAGTGTGGGAGGTTTTCTCAAACACCAAGCAAGAAATTCTCCAGTAAACACAAGCACGGTGTCTTCTCATTCAATTCTGTTCTGACACTATCTACCTGGGGATGTTACTGGACGAAGAGGATCTGGCCACTCTATCACTGTCAGCCAATGTGGGGGGGGGAATAAATAGGTCCCCCACTGTGTCACTGTCAGCCACTGTGCAGGGGAGGGATAGGTCCCCACTGTGTCACTGTCAGCCA
>NW_003852420.1:10076029-10077003 GCF_000181295.1 Otolemur garnettii
CTCTTGCTCAGGCTGGTCACAAACTCCTGAGCTCAAGCAATCTACCCACCTCAGCCTCTCCCAGAGGGCTAGGATTACAGGCATGATCCACCATGCCCAGTCTTTAATCCTCATCATAAACAACAGTACTTGGCATAACCTGTGACCTAAACAACATTTCCAATTCAAAAATTAATCCCAAAAATCAATAGCCCTAACCTAAATTCCTCAAGGCATATTGAGATTATAGCTCAATTTACAAAACAACAAGAATAGGAGGCTTAAGGTGAAGGTATCACAGGCCTAAACTGGCCGGACCTGCTGTGTCATCTCTGCCCCAGCCTGACTGACTCCATCCTATTCTCACTAATGCGCTTTCACGCATAGTGTCAGATCTCACAGGTTGAGGGCTCAGTCCCACAGGACCGTCCCCCACCTCCTTTGTCAATCACAAGCTCTATGTTGTTTCACCTGTGCTTCAGACAGGTGACCACAGATCAGGGTTCCCTCCTTGGCAGCTTACAAAACTCAGGAAAACACTTAGGCCTACTGTTTTGTTTATTATAATGGATATTTTAAAGGCTGCAAATGAATAACCAGATGAAGAGAAATATGCGGGAAGGCCTAGAGGGGTCCTAAGCCCAGCAGTTTCTGTCCCCCTGGAGTTAGGCTGGGTGTATCACTCTCCTAGCATGCAGACGTGTTCTTGTTACCTTCCTGGAACTCCCCCCCACCCCCCAGGTCCTTTTGGGTTTTGTGGAGACTTCCTTACATAGGTACAATTAATTAAATCATTGGCTGATGGTGATCATCTAAAACCTCCAGCCCCTCTCACTCCTCTGGAGGTGGAGTAGGGCTGTGAGCTCTAACCCTCTGACTACTTGGTTAGGGCAACCAGCTCCCCATTTGGTGGTTATCAGGGGTCTTTCCAAGGCTCATTAACATAAACTCCAAGGGGTTGAAAGAATCTTATCAGTAAGACTGCACCCTCGGGC
>NW_003852420.1:10077559-10084807 GCF_000181295.1 Otolemur garnettii
TTGATTGACACGGGGTTAAGGGGATGGGGGTACCTGAAGGAACCAGAAATAGCTGTGGAGGAATAGCTGCAAACCGAGCCTTGAGAAGCACAAGAGCTGGGCCCGGTTGGCAGCTGCAGGAGCAGCTGCAGGTGTTCACAGCCCTTCCCATGAGAGCTCACTCATAACAGAACTCACCACACTTATTTCCCAGCTCAGGTCTCCTGGGAAAATCTCCAGTTGCTGATGAAGCACATTCTGTCAGTGTCCTGCCAGTCACCCTCAGCCTGCTTTGGAGATCACCTGTATGTTTACGGCTTTCTGAGCCTTCTCTTGGCCCAGAAGTGCTCTCTGGCCACCACCTGGCATAGAGCAAGCCACCAGGTATGCAAAGTTCATGCCCCCACAGGCAGCCCTTAAACAGTAAGAGGTGGAGTTGGATAGCAATGCAGTCTACATAGCTTCTTGGCAGGACCCAGGAGGATTGAACCCCAGTTTCCCACAGCACTGACTGTCTCTTGTCTGGTGTACTAGAGTTGATTTGTACTAATTTACAAGAGCCAATTATAAAATTTTCAGAAATTTTGCAAGCCAGTTATATATAGACACTAATACACATACAATGGGTGTCAGAAAATGTATACACATTTTAAGAAAGGAAAAAAGTGTATTAAATTTGTAGTACTCAATATATACTCATGATGGTTGTTATCGTGTATCTCTTGTAATTTCAGAAGTCAAATTTGACTTGAGTATCACAACTTTAATACAGTTTTTTCCCTTCTTAAAATATGCATATATTTTTTAGCACCCGCTGTATCTGCTAGATATCTATATTTAGAGACAGGATCATACTCTGTCACTGAGGCCAGAGTGTAGTGATGTGATAGATCATACCTCAAACTCCCAGGCTCAAGTGTTCCTCAGCCTCTGGAGTAGCTGGGACTACAGGTGCATGCCAACACATTCAGGTAAATTTAAAAATATATATATATTTTGTAGAGGCACAGGTCTCAGTATGCTGCACAGGCTGGTCTAGAACTCCTGACCTTAAGCAATACTCCTGCTTTGCCCTCCCAAAGTGGTGGGGTTACAAGTGTGAGCCACTGCATGCAGACCAAAATAAATTATATTAAAAACAAAGATAATAAATACTCAAGCCAATCACTTCCTTTAACTGCTCTTAAAGTTTTTTACATCTATTGTGTTTGTACGGTGGAAATATTATATAACGGTATGCAAGTGCACTTCTTGTTTCAATCCAGCATTCAGTGAGGTCACCCTGATGGCTGGAAAATGGCCACAGTGTGAGAATTTACACCATGGAAATTGGCAAGTGCTGCAAATATTTTTTTTCTTCTGGAGAGCCAATTGTTAAATATTTACCATTGCACCACTGAGTTACACATGGAGTGTGAGTACGGGCATGAGCACAGCACCCAGCATTGATGAACTATGTGCACAGAAATCTTTGTCATGGAGTATGCTTTTGGGCAAGGCAAACCAAAATACCAGGAGAGAGCAACCTGATTGGTTCAGGTTAACACTGTTGCTCATCCCTGGATCAACTGTGTACAGCCTGGGAGGCTGTGTCTCTTGGTACTGGGTATCCACTCCACAGAGTGGTGGCTTCCAAACAATCCACATTTGTCGTGAGGCCTGCACTCTCAGTCTGGTGAAAATTTATATAAAAAGAGACATGGGGAGAGGATAAAAGCTCTGGGAGGAAAAAGAATGTCATCTCTACTCAGCAAAGCTTTAGGCCGGTAGTTATAAGACATTTAGAAATTTTGATCAGACATTTTGAACTTTTAAACTTTTAATATTTCTGGTTCTAGACATAGCATTGTCAGTTTTAATTTTGCCACAGAGAATATTGTAAAATAAAACAAACTCCTATTATTTCCATTTTAATAAATATTTTGACCTAAAAGGTAGAAACAGGCCAGACACTGCGGTTCACGCCTATAATCCTCGCACTCTGGGAGGCCAAGGCAGGTGGATCGCCTGAGCTCAGGAGTTTGAGAACAGCCTGAGCCACAGAGAGACCTGTCTCTGCTAAAAATAGAAAAACTAGCAGGGTATTGTGGCAGGTACCTGTAGTTGCAGCAACTCTGGGAGCTGAGAGAAGGGGATCAGTTAAGTCTAAGAATTTCAGGTTTCTGTGAGCTAGGTCTCTGCAGCACTCCACCCAAGACACAGAGTGAGACTCCATCTCAAAAAAAAAATTAAAGAAATAAAAGTAGAAACAGAATATTTATCAAACGATAGCTTTTTATGGGCTAAAGTTTTCTTCATGGAGAATTTTATTACATTTCCTTTGTATTTATTATTTTTCTTCAAGCATGTCTCCAGGAATCATTACGATTCCAGTGACTCTGAGAAAATCACTCTTCTGGTCAAGGTGCTGACGGTTTTACCATACAGAAAGGGAAGTCTTTCAGGTGAACAAAAATAAAGAAGGGTGTGTTGATCCCTTTTGTGTTGCTACAAAGGAGTATCTGAGGTTGGGTAATTTATAAAGAAAAGAGGTTTATTTGGATCATGGTTCTGCAGGCTGTACAAGAAGCATTGTGCCAGGCTGGGTGCGGTGGCTCATGCCTGTGATCCTCGCACTCAGGGAGGCTGAAATGGGGGGAAGGTCTGAGCCCAGGAGTTCTACTACTCTACTAAAAATAGAAAAATAGTTTCTACTAAAAATAGAAAAACTAGCTGAGCATAGTAATGGGCTCCTGTAGTCCCAGCTACTCGGGAGGTGGAGGCATCTCTTGAGCCCCAGAGTTTGAGGTTGCTGCGAGCTATGACTCCTGGTTACTCTACCCAGGGTGACAGAGTGAGACTCTGTCTCAAAAAAATATAAATAAACAAAAAAGAAGCATTGTCCCAGCTTTTGCTTCTGGCGAGGGCCTTAGGGAGCTTCCAATCAAAGTGGAAAGTGAAGGGGAGCAGGTACATCACACAGGGAGAGAAGGAGCAAGAGAGGGGAGGTGCCAGGCTCTTGTAAGCAATCAGCACTCAGGCCAGCGGCGGTGGCTACCGCAATCTCAGCACTTTGGGAGGCCTCAGCAGGACGATCACTGGAGGCTGCTGGAGACCAGCCTGAGCAGTACAGAGAGACCTTGTACCTACAAAAAATAGAAAAATTAGCTAGGTGATACGGCGCATGCCTGTAATCCCAGCTATTTCTCCCGGGGGGATCCCTTGAATCCAGGAGTATGAGGTTATACTGGGCTATGATGAGACCACTCAGTGTTTGGATTTCATTGGCTCTTTTAGCCCAGGTAACAGAGTGAGACCCTGTCTCAAACAAAACAAAACAATCAGCTGTCTCCTGATTGTGGGAAGAGCACCAAGACACTGGTGGCAGATCCACCAGGTCCCACATTCAATGCTATGGATCACATTTCAACCTGATGTTTGGAGGAGCCAAGCACCCAAACCATATTAAAGGGAAAGGGTGTAGGGGAGACCACCCTCTCCGTCTTTCAGGGATTATTCTCTCTCTGCTTTCCTCTATACATCTGTTCTGTCTGTCTCTCCTTTGGTTGACTCACTTTGAACTTGACCTGATTATTTACAATCCCCCTGCCCTCAATTTTTAGCATTTATTGAGAACTTCCATCTCAGTTATGGAATGAATCATGCTCCTCAAAAAATATGCTCAGCCCAAACTCCCATACCTGCGAAACTGGCCTTATTTAGAAATAGAGTCTTTGCAGATGTAATTTGCAGATGTAACTTTGTAACCAGGTTAAGATGAGGTTAGTAGGGCCAGCCCTCATCACACTGGTGTCCCTGTAAAAAGAGAAGAAAAAATAGGTAGATAGACACACAGGAAAGAAAACAGAAAAATAGATACACAGGGAGAACACTAGGTAAGACAGAGGCAGAGGACTGAAGCGATGCGTCTATACATCAAGAAATGCCAAGGATTGCTTAGCAACACCAGAAGCTGAGAGACAGATATGGAACATACTCTTCCCCAGAGCCTTTTCAGAGAAGAAGATGGCTCTGCTGGCACCTTGATTTGAACATCTGGCCTCCAGAAGAGTGACAGGATACATTTCTTTTGTTTTAAACTGTTAAGTTTGCGCACTTTGTTACAAGAGTCCCAGGAAACAAATAGAGTATCCTAAGCGAAGTTGCTGAGATGAGCCGATTGGCTTCCTTCTAGTCAGGTGTCTATCTCTGGTCCAATCAGAGGCCTGTTTAGCTTTGCTTCCTAGACAGGTACCCAAGGGTGCAGCAGTGTGGCCCACATGCCTAATACAGGAAAGTGGGCAGTCTAGGGCCCGCAGGACACCACCCCTGTGACTACGGCCAGTAAGTGAAGATGTGTGGTGGGTGGGGGAAGCAGCAGGATTCTCCCATTAAACTGAAGCTTGAGTTTCAGGAGGGAAACAGACCAAAAAAGAACCCCATTTCTTTAGCCATAATGAGGAAATCTTGATTATTTATTTATTTATTTATTTATTTTTTGAGACAGAGCCTCAAGCTGTCACCCTGGATAAAGTGCTGTAGCATCACAGCTCACAGCAACCTCCAACTCCTGGGCTCAAGTGATTCTCCTGCCTCAGCCCCCAAGTAGCTGGGACCACAGGCACCCACCACAACACCCAGCTATTTTTTGGTTGCAGCCGTTGTTGTTGTTTGGTGGGCCCGGGCTAAATTTGAACCCACCACCTTAGGTGTATGTGTCTGACACCTTAGCCCCTTGAGCCACAGGCACAGAGCCAGGAATCTTGATATTTTATTGTGGAGAAAAGAGAAGCTTTTCAGGATTGAATGAAATAAGGTTGACTAAAGCCTCCTAATCTTGACAAAATATCTTAAGTTTTCTATGCCAAAAATTCTTATAAGCTAGGGTTCCTTAGGAGAAGAAATACTTCCTGGTTAATGAAATATCTGCTCCAAGGTGCAAATATGCCAAACAAAATGGGCTATCCACAAAAATTATTAATCTAGCCCTTTATGGCGGCAACAGCCAGGATAGAGATTAAAAATAAAAGAAATGAAGCCTACATCAACACTCAAAGATGTTGTATGCAGCTTAATGTGTTTCTCTAATCAGATTGAAACAACTGAAACGGGGTGAAAACTCTTTTCTGCAGGCTTTTTTTGGTTTGTTTTGCCATTCTTAGAATTCCTTTACAATACAGCTGAGAAAATAGGCCTCATGATGTGCAGAGCCAAGTTATAAATCATTCTACCTAAATAAATAAATGAAGTCTGAATTTGAGCCAGACCAGTAAGTCCTTCATCTTTCAGCCTAGAACCTACGTGTGCTGGTACGTATTGAACCACTGTCTCTCCGAGGAGAAAGGCTCTGATTTATAATGTTTACTTCTGGTTTACTACTGGTTTCGCATCATGGCCATTTTCAAATCCCTATGCTGAGGACAGTGAACTTGAAGTTGGGACAACAGGGCTAGCATTTGAACTAGCTCCAGAACACTATTGCTGAGGAATTGATTTTAATAGCCCTTGACATCTGTAAAGAACACTCAGAAATACACTTTGAAAAAGTGCATTGTTTTCTCTTGACCAGGTGTTTCACATGAGCGTGCCTTCCCATTTGGCATTCTTTTTTTAATCTTTACATTTGATGAAGGAGATACTATCTCTGTTTTATAGGCCATAAAAATGAGAACTAAGAGAATTAGCAGTTCATATAAAGCCAGGCAGCCAAACTAAGCAGGGTAAATTATTTAACCTCAATGGCCTTTGTTTTCTTTTCTATAAAAAAGGATTAATAATAGTCCCTCAAAGATGGCTGAGAGGATTTAATAAAATAATGCATGTAAGCCAGGTGTGCTGGCTTATGTCTGTAATCCTAGCACTCTGGGAGCCTGAGACAGCTGCCTGAGCTCAGGAGTTTGAGACCAGCCTGAGCAAGAGCAAGACCCGATGTCTAAAGATAGCCGAGAGTTGTGGTGGGCACTTGTAGTCCCAGCTACTTGGGAGACTAAAGCAAGAGAATCAACAATCACTTGAGCCCAAGAGTTTGAAGTTGACAAAGTGACACTGTGTCTTAAAAAAAAGTATGTAAAATTCTTAGCACATTGCTTTCTATTTGAAATGCACTAAATGTTCATTATAGAAAATTAGAAAATACCAGTATGCCAAAAAAAATTTAACTACTTTTAACTGCTAACAATCTTGGTGCAGAATTCTGTTCTGCTTTACATTACTGATGAAGCTCAATCCCAGCATATGAACTCTTTCTTCAAGGATTAAGCATTTGAGCAATTGCTGGATACAGTTCTGCTTCAATCATAATGGAAGCTTAGGTTGTGTACTGATGCATGCAAATTACTTTAAAAAACTAAATTAGAGCAGGAATTATCATGTCATTGTCACTCACGTGTGCTGTGATATTCTCTCTGGTGTGGGAGTACTAAGAACAGAGAAGCCGACAAGGCCCCAGGCATTTAACAACTGTGGAGACACCAGTGGGAACTCAGCAGTGTCTGTTAATGATACTTCTCATGAGTTCCACAAGAAAGACAGAAAGGGAGAACTGAATTAAACAAATTCATAGCTAGACAGGGAAAGCAAGTGTGTTTCTTCCCAGGCCAGCCTGCTGGTAGATGCTCCCGGGAGCATTGTGTTAAAAGGGACCACCAGGCCTCTTCTGCAGGGATTCAGCAGATATGAGAGAGTTCAGCTGTTCATCACGTCCTCCTCTTCCTCCTCCCCTTCCACCTCCTCTTCCTCCTCCCCTTCCACCTTCTCTTCCCCCTCTTTCTCCTCCTCCTCCTCACACTGTATTGGGGTTGCAAAAGTGGAGAATGACTTGAAGCAAACAAAAAGGAAATGTTCTGAAACTATAAATTCATAATATAGTTTATGACACGACCTTGGTACATAGAACTTCAAAAGTTGTTATTATTTTTAGAGATAGAGTCTCATTTTATGGCGCTTGGTAGAGTGCCTTAGGCATCACAGCTCACAGCAACCTTCAACTTCTGGGTTTAGGCAATTCTCTTGCCTCAGCCTCCAGAGTAGCTGGGACTATAGGTGCCGGCCACAACGCCTGGCTATTTTTTTGTTGCAGTTTGGCCGCGGCTGGGTTCAAACCCGCCACTCTCAGTATATGGGGCTGGCACCCTACCCACTGAGCCACAGGCCCCGCCCCTTATCAAGAGTATTTAAAAAGAGACAGCAGTGTGGGAATCTTGGGTTCACTGAGCCTGATGGCAGACTGCAGAATCAGCACTATTTTGTTTTGTTTGGTTTTGGTTTTTTTGAGACAGAGCCTCAAGCTAT
>NW_003852420.1:10085673-10087206 GCF_000181295.1 Otolemur garnettii
GGGCACCTGCCATCTCTATGCGGGGGGCTTGTGTTGGGATGCCACGCCATCTCTCTCCTCTCTTCTCTCTCTTTTCCAACTGTCTTTTCTTCTCTCACTTCCTCACTCCCTCTCTATCTAAGATAGAATAAACTTATACTTTTATATCCTAAAACAAACAAATAAATACATTTTAATTACCTGGGTGTGATGGTGCACACCTGTACTCTTAGCTGCTCAGGAGGCTGAGGCAGGAGGATGGCTTAAGCCCAGGAATTGGAGGTTGTTATGAATTAGGCTGAGGGTACAGCACTCTAGCCCAGGTGACAGAGGGAGACTCTGTCTCAAAATAAATAATAAATAAATAAATAAATAAATAATTTATTTAAAAAAAGAAATCTCTCCACTGGGGACATACAACATTGGATTTTTATTATTATTTTAGAAATAAGGTCTTGCTCTATAACCTAGGCTGGAATACCACTGTATGATCATAGCTCAATATAATCTCAAATTTCTAGGTTCAGGTAACTCTCCCACTTCAGCCTTCCAGGTAGCTAGGACTACAAGCACCACTATGCCTAGCTAATTTTAAGAAAATCTCTTTGGAGATGGACATCTTGCTATGTTGCCCAGGTTGGTCTCAAACTCCTGGCTTCAAGAGATTGTCCCAGTGAGACTTCTCAAAGTGCCGAGATTACAGGCATGAATCACCACATCGAGGCTGTTTTATGAATAAATAAAACACTGACATCTAGAATTGACAAGTGTAACCCTTTCTCTGGAAGCATATTTAGACCACTACATGCCAGGAACTGTGCTGGGGTGTGAAAATTGAGGAAACATAGTTTTCACCCTCGACAACCTGAGCATAGGAAAGCAACGTAGAGACATAACAGATGAAGTTAAGGAAGGGTTAGTTCGGACACTCATTTTCCTTTTACAGGTCAGTAACAAAGGGGTGGTGAGAGGCAGCAAGTCAGGAAAAGCACAGTGAGCAGGATCAGGGACTCTAACAGCCCTATCTAAATCGCGCACATAATTAGTCATGTGTCATTGCCAAGAACCCCTGCCTTCCTGACTCTGGTTCCAGCTCCCCTGGGCTGGCAGCCAGCCTGGACTTGGCAGCTGGGTTTTTGAACCTGGTGCCTGGTGACTGCACCGTCAGAGTTCTTTTGTTCACAGGAAGGATATGCCCTGAAAACAGCACCTCATTCAACAGATAACCATCAATATTTTCACTAACATGATAAAATGATAGCCAGTCAATTGTTGCTACATTGAAGCAGTTAAAAGAATTTTCTTGGGGTATCGATTTCTGCATTAGATTCCCCAGGAAAACTGAGAGGCATTTGGAAAGATACAAACAACAACAATAATAATAAATGGAGCAGGCTGGAAACAAAATGGCTCAGTTTAGGGTTTTGGTTTTTTTTACTTTCTGAGACAGAGTCTCACTATGTCCCCCTAGGTAGAGTGCTGTGGCATCACAGCTCACGGCAACCTCAAACTCTTGAGTTTAAGTGATTCTCTTGCCTCAGCCTCCTAAGTAGC
>NW_003852420.1:10087787-10089774 GCF_000181295.1 Otolemur garnettii
GTCATTTACAAGTGGTATCTTATTATTCAAGATGTTTCTACAATGCTACACTAGCAAAACATGAAAACTTAAACTAATACTTGTGTGGGGCAGGTACTACACAATGACAGAATGTTACTTTAGTCAAAATTAAATGGAAGATTCTCCCAAAAGATGGTGAAAAATAGTTATCCCTGGCTGGGTCCTGTGGCTCACATCTGTAATCCTAGCACTCTGGGAGGCTGAGGCAAGTGGATTGCTTAAGCTCAAGAGTTCGAGACCAGCCTGAGCAAGAGAGAGACCTTCTCTACTAAAAATAGAAAAATGACCCAGGTGTCGTGGCAGGCACCTGTAGTTCCATCTACTCAGGAGGCTGAGGCAAGGGGACTGCTTGAGCCCAAGAGTTTAGGTTGCTGTGAGCTATGATGCCAGGGTACTCTGAGTGAGACTTTGTCTAAAAATAAAATAAAATAAAATAAAATAAAGGATAATTATGCTACTTTCTCTTTTGATGGGAAAGGAGACTTTGTATAGTAATTGAGACTTTCTTTCTTTCTCTCTCTTTCTCTCTCAAGACAGAGTCTTACTCTGTTGCCTACTCTAGAAAGCAGTGGCCATCATAGGTCACAGCAACCTCAAACTCCTGGGTCCAAGCCATCCTCCTGCCTCAGCCTCCCAATCCGGCCTCAGTGTCCTAATCCTCTTGCCTTAGCCTCCCATGTAGCTGGTAGGTACCTGCCATGATGCCTGGCCAATTTTTCTATTTTTAATAGAGATAGGGTCTTGCTGTTGCTCATGTTGGTCTGGAACTCCTGAACGCAAGGGACCCTCCCACTTCAGCCTCCTGTTAGCTGTAACTGTAGATGTGTGCCACTGCTCCTGGTTCTCTGATGTTCTCCATTTTTTATTACATAGATTTTAAAATATGGTAAGAAAATGTAATGAGTAAATACTACTGGAGACCCTCTCTCTCCTGCTGTCTTTCTTTCTCAGCAAGTAGCTTTACTGCCACAATTCTGTGAGTCAGAATGGGGATTACATTATTTGATCTATTCTAAGGGCTTTCTTTAAAAATTCAACCTCTCTGAAATCACTGATGACCAACCATCAGTCCCGACATAGTTGTCATCCCCTGGTCATGCTGTGAATATGTTTGTTTTTCCTAGTACCATGAACAATAGCCACAACCCTGTGGTACTTGAATGAACAAACCCTCTGAGGACCACTGGAGGATAAAGCTGGAGTCCTATTGTTAGTAGTCCTTTGTTGGCAGTTTCTCTTAGGATCAAAAATAGCAATGTTACCAAAGCTCACACAATAGTATTGGTAGCTTAGAAAAAAACAGATTTATTTTTGTTTATTTATTTATTCTTTAGAAACAGGGTCTTGCTCTTGCTCAGGCCTGTCTTGAACTCCTGAGCTCAAGCAAGCCACCTGCCTTGGCCTCCCAAAGTGCTAGGATTATAGGTGTGAAACACGATAGCTAACTCAGATTATTTTTAAAAGATCTTAAAAATTAATTTATAGATAATACATAAAACGATGTTTTATCACTAATATTGTTAAATAATGTGGTGGGGGCTTGGTGGCTCATTCCTGTAATTCCAGCATTTTGAGAGACCACTTAAGGCCAGGAGTTTGAGACCAGCCTAGGCAACAAAGCAAGACTGTCTGGTTAAAAAAACAAAACAAAACAAAACAAACAAACAAAAAAACAAGAGGCTGGACACAGTGGTTCAGGCCTGTAATCCTAGGACTCTGGCAGGCAGAGGCAGATGGATCACCTGAGCTCAGAAGTTTAAGAACAGCCTGAGAAAGAGTGAGACCCTGTCTCTACTAAAGTAGAAAAACCACCCAGGTATTGTGGCAGGTGCTTGTAGTCCCAGCTACTTAGGAGGCTGAGGCAAGAGAATAGTTTCAGCCCTTGAGTATGAGGTTGCTGTGAGCTATGACACCATGACATTTAACTCAGGGCTATAGTGAAGACTCTGTCTCAAAAAAAAAAAAA
>NW_003852420.1:10090552-10095407 GCF_000181295.1 Otolemur garnettii
TTTGAGTCATAGGCACCCAGCTGTGGCGATTTCTTAAAACAAAGTAACACTGAAGTTGATTGACTCTTTCACAAAAATTTTCTTTGTGGCATCTGATGCTGTTTGACAGCATTCTGCCCACAGTAGACCAATTTCTTTCAAAGTTGGAGTTAATTCTCTTAAACTTGCTGCTGCTTTATCAACTAATTGTATATAATTCTAAGCGTTTTGTTATTATTTCAACAAGGTTCACAGCCTCTTCCCCAGGAGATTTCATCTCTCGAAACCCCTTTCTTTGCTCATCCAAGAAGCACCTCCTCATCTACTTTACTTTTAGCCTGAGACTGTAGCAATTCACACCCATCTTCCAGCTCCACTCCTAATTTTAGCTATCTTGCTCTCTCCACCACATCTGCAGTGGTGGTAGTTTCTTCCACAGAACTCTTGGACTCCTCAATGTCATCCGTGAGGGTTGGAGTCAATGTCTTCCAGACCTCCTTCCATGAATCATGAATGTTCTAGGTGACATCTAGAAGGGAAACTCCTTTCCAAAACGTTTTTTTTTTTTTTTTTTAAATCAGAGTCTAACTATATTGCCCTTGATAGAGTAGCATGACATCACAGCTCATAGCAACCTCTAACTCTTGGGCTTCAGAGATTCTCTTGCCTCCCAAGTAGCTGGGACTACAGGTGCCCACCATAATACCTGGCTATTTTTGTTGTTGTTGTTGCAGTTGTCATTGTTGTTTAGTAGGCCCAGGTCAGGTTCCAACCCACCTGCCTGGGTGCATGTGGCCAGCGCCATGACCCCTGTGCTACGGATGCTGAGCCATCCAACATGTTTTCAAGGTACTTTGCCCAGATTTGCTAGCTACCTGTGGTAGCTAGAGCTTTACAAACCATATTCCTTAAATGATAAGACTTGAAGGTTGAAATGACTTCTTGATCCATGGGCTGCAGAATGCTCGTTGCGTCAGCAGGCATGCAACCAACCTGAATGTACGTGCCCATCTCTTGGGTGTCTGGGTGCATTGTCAAGGAGCAAAAATAGTGTTTTGAAAGGAATCTTTTTTCTTAGCATTAGATCTTGACAGTGGGCTTAAAATATTTAGTAAACTACTGTAAATAGATGTGGTCTAATCTAGCCTTTGCTGTTTTATTGACAGAGTACAGGAAGAGTAGAGTTAGCATCATTCTTAAGGGCCCTAGGAATTTTGGAATGGTAAAGGAGCTCTGGCTTCCAATTAACAGTCACATACCAACAAGGGGTGTGTGTGTGTGTGTGTGTGTGTGTGTGTGGACACATTTGTTCTCATGTTTCCCTCCTTCCCACCATTGGTATGTGACTGTTTTAAAGTCACCAGTTGCATTAGCCTCTGACAAGAGAGTAAGTTTCTCCCTTGAAGCTTTAAAGTCTGGTGTTGACTTATCCTTGCAATTTGTAAAAAATGTAATGCCCATGAAGTGAAATAAAGTCAGGCACAATAAAATGAGGTATCTGACATCTCTCTAGCTATGAGGAAGTCCTAGATGCCTAGATGGTATCTCCTTTTATCTACATCTGCATTGCAAATAAGGCATTTGCTGTAGCCGCCTTAATGAATTACCTTAGCTGGATCTTCTGGATAACGTGCTTGTAGCTTCTGAATCAGCACCTGCTGCCTCACCTCACATTTTTAGGTTACCGAGATGGCTTCTTCCCTAAGCCTCATGAACCAACCTCTGCTAGTTGCAGACGTTTCTTCTGCAGCTTCCTGGCTCCTCCCTAGCTTGATAGAATTGAAGGCAGTTAGAGCCTTGCTCTGGACTAGGCTTTAGCTTAAGGGAATGTTGTGGCTGGTTTCATCTTCTATCCAGACCATACAAATGTTCTCCATATTACCAAGGAGGCTGTTTTACTGTCTTATCCTTGGCATGATCACTGGGGTAGCACTGTACATTTTCTTTAAGAACGTTTCTTTGCCTTCACAATGTGGCTAAATGTTTGGCTGGGAGGCCTAGCTTTCAGCCCATCTTGGTTTTTGACTTGCCTCGCTCACTGAACTTTTGATCTTTTCTAGCTTTTGATGTAAAGCGAGTGATGTGTATCTCTCCCTTTCAACTGAACACTTACAAGCCGTTGTAGGTTACTAACTGATCTAATTTCAAAATTGTTATGTCTCAGAGAACAGGGAAGTCTGGAAAAAGGGAGAGGTGGAGGATTAACTGGCTGGCAGAGCTGGCAAAACACACATTTATCAAGTTCATTGTCTTATCTGGGCATGACTCATGACACCTCCAACAATTGCAATAGTAACACTAAAGATCAGAGATCACCATAAGAGACATAATAATAAGGAAAAGGTTTGAAATAAAGTACTGGGAGAATGATCAAAATGTGACATAGAGACACGAAGTGAGCCTGTGTTCTTAGAAGAATGCTGCCAACAGACGTGCTGGATGTGGAGTGGCCACAAATCTTCAATCTGTAAAAAAATGCAAGACCTGTCAAGTGAAATAAAGTAAAGCACAATATGGGCGGTGCCTGTGGCTCAAGGAGTATGGCACCAGCCCCATATACCGGGGGTGGTGGGTTCAAGCCTGGCCCCGGCCAAAAAATGCAAAAAAGGAAAAAGAAAAAAAAAATAAAGTGAAGCACAATAAAATTAGGTATGCTCGTATAATAAAACTTATATATAAATAGGTAAAAAAAAAAAACCCACTTTTAATAAGTAAAACTAAAAATTCTAAGTTAAAAGCGTTATGGCATCAGCCAGCTATGGTGACTCACGCTTGTAATCCTAGCATTCTGGGAGGCTAAGGCAGGTGGATCACTTGAGCTCAAGAATTTGAGAGCAGTCTGAACAAGAGAGAGACCCCTTCTCTACTAAAACTAGAAAAACTAGGCCGACAATGTCGCAGGCACCAGTAGTCTCACTACTTGGGAGGCTGAGGCAAGAGGATCACTTGAGCCCAAGAGTTTGAGGTTGCTGTGAGCTAGGCTGATACTATAGCACTCTACTCAGGGCAACAGAGTAAGACTATCTACAAAAAAAGAAAAAGTATTATGGCATAGCATGAAAGATAGCATTTCTTTATTCTTAGTATTATAATCACCTTTTTTTTGAGACAGAGTCTCACTAAGTCGCCCTCAGTAGAGTGCTGTGGCGTCACAGCTCACAGCAATCTCAAATTCTTTGACTTAGGTGATTCTCTTGCCTCAGCCTCCCAAGTAGCTGGGACTATAGGTGCCCGCCACAACGCCCAGCTATTTTTTTGTTGCAGTTGTCCTTGTTTAGCAGACCCTGGCTGGGCCAGCACCATAACCACTAAGCTATGGGCCCTGAGCCATAATCACTTTCTTTTTTTTTTTTTTGCAGTTTTTGGTCAGGGGTGGGTTTGAACCCGCCACATCTGGCATATGGGGCTGGCGCCCTATGCCTTTGAGCCACAGCGCCGCCCTCATAAATCACTTTCTTAAATATGATAAAATTGGTAGTTTCTTCATAGAAGTGAGGTTCAGAGAAGGTCTGAGGTGGCTATCAGCCTTAGGGAGCAGCAGGCACTGTGCAAAATGTCGGGAGCCTTCTTAAACTTCACCTGAGATGCCCTGTGGTTTTTAAATTTCCATTTCACCAGCAGAGAAATAAAGCAAAGGAGATATTTTGACCTTACCATTTGAACCTTTCTTGTTCCAGACATTTGGATCTTCGAGAGTTTGGAAAGGAATATACCAAAAACCTACAGCTAAGTTGAAATTGGTTTAAAGGTTTACATTTGAGGCACCTAAATTGCTTTGGAAATCAGCAATTTCTTTGGTTTTCTCCATGTAGGATTGATCTTTATCTAAAAGAACTATCAAGGCCTAGGGGGTGGCTCACACTTATAATCCTAGCAATCTGAGGCAGGTAGATTGCATAAGCCCAGGAGTTAAAGACCAGCCTGAGCAAAAGTGAGAGACCCTGTCTCTATTAAAAATAGAAAAAACTAGCTGGGCATTGCAGCCGGTCTTGTAGTGCCAGCTACTCAAGAGGCTGAGGCAAGAAGATCACTTGAGCCTAAGAGTTTGAGGTTGCTGTGAGCTCTGACACCACAGGCGCTCTATCCTGGGGTGATGAAGTGAGACTCTGTCTAAAAAATAAAAAATAAAATAAAATGACTGTCAATAATAAACACTAACAACTTCCATCACCAACATGAAGCATAAATAGTTGTTCTATAATTTGGGAAACTGTTCATGGACTCAAGCAAAGGGAATGAAAGGCATGGACAGTCCTTTTGAGCAAGACCACCAATGATGTGCATAAAACACACAAAATTGATAGTGTTTGAGTCTGATAAAAGATCGTGGAATTATCTGAGAATAGTCACAATATTTTCATGGCTTGATCAAGAGATAAGTGATCAGTCTTTTATTCAAGTCATAATGAATATTTCTGGGAGAAGAATCAGCACAAAACAAAGCTGATTATAGCTAAAACCACCAAGGTGAATAGTGCTATTATCTAATCATTGTTGGAAGAATCAATATTTTGTGATACAACACAGACTTGCAAAATTAGACTTGGGTAAGATAATGACCACAAAAGGAAACTCACAGTGGTAGAAGATATAGTTAGTAATTTGTTTAAAACATCATTGAATCAGCTTTGATCTCAGTGCTTGAAATTGATCTGTTCTGGAGATCTATTTCATTTGGGCTAAGTCTAGGGAGAGGGTGTGATTCCAAATATTGATCCAGTTCCTTCACATTGTCAAATCTCTGGGCATAAAGTTTCTAGTGAATTCAAAGAGAATCTCAGTGGCTTCCGTTGTTATTTCCCCTTTATCATTTCTGATTGAGGTTACTAGAGATTTTACTTTTTTATTTCTAGTTAGTCTGGCCAAAGGTTTATCT
>NW_003852420.1:10095844-10097924 GCF_000181295.1 Otolemur garnettii
AGATTGTTCTTCTTTTTTCAATTCCATCAGAAGGCTTGTGAGTTTGTTGATACGCTCTCTGTTTTTTGAATGTAGGCTTCTAAAACAATAAGTTTTCCTCTCACGACTGCTTTTGCTGTACTCCACAGGTTTTGGTAGCTTGTGTCTTCATTGTTGTTATGCTTAAGGAAGTTAATAGTTTTCCTTTTTTATTTCTTCCTGCATCCAACTGTCTTTCAGCATAAGATGGTCTAATTTCCAGGCATTTGTGTGAGGTTGAACATTTTTGTTGGAGTTGAGTTCCACTTTTAGTGCCTTGTGATCTGAGAAGATGCAAGGTAGAATTTCAATTCTTTTGATTCTGTTGAGGTTTTTTTATGTGTCCTATGATCAATTTTGGAAAATGTTCCATGGGAAAATGAGAAGAATGTATATTCTTTACCTTTGGGATGGAGTGTTCTATATACGTCTATCAAACACAGTTGTTCTAGGGTTTCATTTAAATCTCTAATATCTTTAATTTCTGTTTAGAGGATCTGTCCAGCTCTGAGAGAGGGCTGTTAAAGTCCCCTATTATGATGGTGTTATAGGATATCATATTGCTCAGACTAAGTAAGGTCTGTTTCAAGAATCTGGGAGCATTTAAATTGGGTGCATAAATATTTAAAATTGAAATGTCTTCTTCTTATAACTTTCCCTTGACCAATATGAAGTGACCATCATTGTCTTTTTTGACTTTGGTTGCTTTAAATCCACATGCATCTGAAAATAAGATTGCAACCCGTCTTTTCTTATTAATTCTGTTTGCCTGAAAAATTGACTGCAAACCCTTAACTCTGCGTTTTAATTTGTCCTTTGATGTGAGGTGTGTTTCCTGCAGATAGCAAATAGATGGCTTGTGTTTTTTAATCCAATTAGCCAATGGATGCCTCTTCAGTGGGGAATTCAAGCCATTGACATTCATTGAGATAATTGATAAGTGTGCTAGTGTTCTATTCAGCTTATTTTGTGAAAGCCTGTTGCTTAGTTTTGTCTTTGCATCATTGTGGAAACTAGGCTCTGTCCTTTAATTTCTGGGTGTTTACTTTGCTGAAGGTCCATTGTGATGGTCATTGTGTAGAACAGGTTGAAATATTTCCTGTAGAGCTGGTCTTGTTATGGCAAATTTCCTCATTGTTTGCATATCAATAAAAGATTTGATTTCTCCATCAATTTTAAAGCTTAACTTAGCAGGATATACAATTCTGGGCTGGAAAATTTTCTGTTTAAGTAGATTAAAGATAGATGACCATTGTCTTCTGGCTTGAAAAGTTTCATTAGAGAAGTCCACGGTCACCCTGATAGATTTGCCCCTGTAGGTCAGTTGGTGCTTACTTCTGGCAGCTTGCAAAATCTTTTCTTTTGTCTTGACTTTAGATAGTTTCATCACAATTTAGATAGTGTCTTGGAGAGGCTCTGTTTGAGTTGAGGTGACCCAGGGGCCGATATCGCTCTGAAAGGAGTATGTCAAAATCTTTGGTGATATTTGGGAAGTTTTCATTTATAATATTCTCTAGAATGGCTTCCATTCCTCTGGGGCGTTCTACTTCCTCCCTCAGGGATTCCTATAACTCATATGTTTGAACACTTCATAGAGTCCCGTAAGTCTGTCAGTGAACGCTCTGCTTCCTCTCTGCTTCTTTTCTGCCTCTTTAACTATCTGAGTTATCTCAAAAGCTTTATCCTCAAACTCCGAGATTCTTTCTTCTGCATGGTCTAATCTGTTGTTGATACTTTCTATTGCATCCTTAAATTCCCTAATTAACTGCTTCAGTTCCTTCAGCTCTGCTATATCTTTTCTATATTCTTCGTCTCGTTCACCTCTTATTTGATTCTGTTTTTGGATTTCCTTTTGGATATTTTCCACTTTATCAGCAATGTCCTTCATTGTTTCCATCATTTGCTTCATTGTTTTCATCATCTGTATTCTAAATTCCCTTTCTGTCATTTCTAACATTTCTTTATAGGAGGAATCCTCTGCTATAGCTACCTCACGATCCCTAGAAGGGGTTACTCTGAACTGGTATTTCATGTTGCCAGGATTTTTCTGCTGATTCTTCTT
>NW_003852420.1:10099398-10100652 GCF_000181295.1 Otolemur garnettii
CAACCTCCAACTCCTGGGCTTAAGCCAGTCTCCTGCCTCAGCCTCCCAAGTAGCTGGGACCACAGGCGCCTGCCACAATACCCAGCTATTTTTTGGTTGCAGCCGTCATTGTTGTTTTTGGTGGGCCTGGGCTGGATTTGAACCTGCCACCTTAGGTGTATGTGGCTGACGCCTTGGCCACTTGAGCCACAGGTGCTGAGCTGTACTGTACACATTTAAAGGAAGCAAACTCTTATGAAAAAAAATTTATCACTTTAGTATGAATAAGAGCAGAAGAATTAAGTCAACTCCAAGATATTTAGGAATGTTTGTAACTTTCTTTTTGGGATAGAGTATCACTTTGTCACCCTTGGTAGAGTGCTATGGTGTCATAGCTCACAGCAACCTCAGACTCTTGGGCCCAAGTGATCCTCTTGCCTCACCCTCCCAAGTAGCTGAGACTACAGGTGCCCACCACAATGCCTGGCTATTTTTAGAGATGGGGTCTTGAACATGTGAGCTCAGGCAATCCACCCACCTTGGCCTTCCAGAGTGCTAGCATTATAGGTGTGAGCCACCATACCTGGCCAGGAATGTTCGTAACTTTTCATGGTTAATGAGATTAATTTAGATCTTACCTCATTATTTCCAGAATAGCTCCATATGTTTGAATTTTACAAAATATTTAAAATTCATTGTATTATTTCATTAAATAATGAAATGTTATCCTGTTTGTCTGAAACTAGCACTACAAGATCTCATTTTTATGCATTAACAGTACATAACTAGAATGGAATTTTATTTCTTTAAGAAATTTTGAATTAAGCACAAGGCAATGTGAACTCAGCTAAAATCTTAAGTCCTCCAGCCAACTGAATAGACCCCTCTTGGCCAAGGGGACCCCAGCAATCGGCTAAAGCTGAGTTCCTCGCCACCGGAAGGTCAACACTCCTCAATATGCCCCTTTCCCTCCTTGGAGATACCCTTTGTAACTCTTTAACAGGCCTAACGCAAAGACAAAGCTTAAACCACATCTGTAGCTTTTCAATTTACTTAACAGATCACTTGAGTCTAAGTATATATCTGGTGGCTTGTCTCTGATTAACAGACTACCTTATCTTAATTTAAAAATTCCAACCCTGGCTCAGTGCCAGCCACATACACCTAAGGTGGCAGGTTTGAATCCCCGGTCTGGGCCTGCCAAACAACGATGGCTGCAACCAAAAAATGGCCAGGCATTGTGGCGGGCGCCTGTAGTCCCAGCTACTTGGGAGG
>NW_003852420.1:10100787-10102478 GCF_000181295.1 Otolemur garnettii
AAAAAAAAAAAAAAAAATTCCAACCCTTCAGAGCTTCATTTCTTTAACCAAACACAAATCAAAGAATCCTTAAACCCACTTAGCACTTGTACTTCCCTGCCTTTTCCCGCCAAACCAATGAACTGATTTATGACTTTATGTATAATTCTTGTCTCCTTGAAATAAATAAAACCAAACTACAACCCAACCATGGGGAGACCATTTACTCAAGGCTTCTTGCATGTGGCTCTTCAGGTCATGGTTGCACCTATTTGTAGCCCTTGATACAGTGCCATGTTGTCACAGCTCACAGCAGTTTCAAACTCTTGGGCTTAAGGGATTCTCTTGCCTCAGCCTCCCAAGTAGCTGGGACTACAGGCGCCTGTCACAACGCCTGGCTATTTTTGGAGATGATGTCTCTCTCTGACTCAGGCTGGTCTCCAACTCCTGAGTGCAGATAATCCCACCCACCACAGACTCCCAGAGTGCTAGGATTACAGGCTGAGCCATCGTACCCCACCAGAATAAGCCTTTTTAAATTACCCAGAGTTTGGGTTCTTTTCACTGACAGAAGGTGCATAATAATTTAACTGCAATTCAAGCTCAAATATCAAGTGTGGTCAGGAACAATCTGATTTATAAGACCAGAAACCGTTTGTACTTGGAACTCATCTATTCCAAATACCTTTCAGGAGGCCCATTGGAACCAACTTGAAACTTGAGCTTTTACTGTAAGAGAACTTAACACATTTGAAAAGGTGGTTCTTTTTACTTTTCAATACTTCAGTTGATTTAAATGTAATTTGATAACACAATTTTACATTGTACTTAACCAGAATTTATCTTTGATGCTGATAACAGTTTAACTTAGATAAGTGGCAAATACTGAATAATTTGGAGGGGGGCATCAAAGGGGAAAAAAACTGCTTTTAAAACAACTTTGACAGGGTCTATATTTTTCAGAAAATAAAGAACTACGACTTTTGCAAGGAGGGCGTTTTCAGGAACATCCCTTTGAACTTTAACTTGCATACCAATAACGTGGGCATGTAGCTAAACGCGATTTGATTAGACAGGTTTGCGATGGGCCTGTGAGTCTGCAATTCTAGCAGCTTCCAGGTGCTGCTGGCTTGTAGACCACATTTTGCGTGGCAAAGGTATAAACTCCCAACAGTTAGGTGACCTAACCGTTTGTTTTCAACTTTAAGGATTTGATCCAACGGTGACTGTTGTTTTGTAACAGAAAATTCCCAGAAAACATCAGAACTACTAATTTCTCTCGTTTTCAAACGGAGGGAAAAGTGCAGTTCAGAACTGCTGCTCCAACCTCCGCACTTGGTAGTTCCTAGGACAGTTTCCGCGCACCACGCCACGAGGCACTTCTCCTCCAGGCGGGCCCCACCCGCCAAGGTAGGCGTCAGGGACTGGGGGCGGGGGACCCCGGGGATACCCAGCCGAAGCCGCTAGTCCACTCCAGGAACTTGAGAGCCCGCCCCCCCGCGCGCAGCCGCCGATTGGCTGGGACGCGCCGAACGTGACGTCAGGCTCCGCCCTGCCGCCCTCCGGCCCCGCCCCGCGGGGTGGCCTGGCGGTTTGGTCTGGAGCAGCTGAAACCGGTTTGAGCGGAGCCGCTTCCTGCCGCTCGGCGCCGCCGCGGGCCGCCTGGGGGAGCGCTGGCGAGGCGCGGACGGCGGGCGCCCAGCATCTCGGCC
>NW_003852420.1:10102632-10154120 GCF_000181295.1 Otolemur garnettii
GGCGGGGCGAGGGGCGCCGGGCTGGGGGGCGGGCGGGGTCCCCTGTGCCAGACCGGGTCGAACCGGGCGCTGGCCGCAGGGGAAGCTGCGGCCTTGACGTTCGCTGCGGTAAGTCGGTGAGTAGGAGGCATCATCCGACTTTTGTTCGCTGCCACGATTCCAGTGGGCTGCCTGGTGCTTAGCTCCTTTATGGAAAATATCTGGAGTGCTTTAGGTATACACAGTGCGTAGAGCATAGGACCACCGCGAAGATGCTAATTACTAAGTTAGGGAACAAAGACACAAAAAATCGAAGGTAAAGTCCTCTGGGAACCTCTTCCGCAGGGCATTCCCCTGGCCCATCACCGCTGTCTGTCCCTAAGTAATTCATAGTATTTTGACAACTGCTTATTTCCTGAAATTGTCTGAACCCTAGTCTAGGGCATGCTTGTATAACTCAGTTATTCTGAGAAGCCGCAGTGCCTTTCGTAGGAAAATGTTCCAGGGATAGTCATCGGTGCCCTCGATAAAATTTTAAGACCCCGCCCCCCTCCCCCCAAAACCCCTCAAAACGCCCTGCCAAACAAAAGGAAAAAACCCCCGGCAAATAAGGTGTTGCGTCAGCCCCTCCCCAGACTCCACTGCCTAGTTGTAAAGGAAATCATGCTTGAGTTGGAGAGAATTTTTTTACCTTGGGGCAGCTGTTAAGTCCCCTGTAACACCAGCACAGAGGAACTGCGCGCCCCGGACAGGATGTTTGGACCTGGTGTTTTCTTCATAGTCCTCTGTCGCCTTCCTTTCTATTTCTGCAGCAGCTCCTGCAAACTACCTACCCCTTCCTTCATGCTGCTGCTGCTTGCTACTTCTCTGACAGTTGTGACTTAGCTAAGAAATTAAATACAAGCTATCAGTTTGTCTTTCCAAGATTTTTAATGTGAATACAAATAACACAAAATAAAGCAAACAGAGGTAAAGCTGCATAGGATCCAGTGAATTCCTATATTTAAGAACTAGGGAGGACCAAGAACTAGAGAGAACCAGTATTCAGTATAAAATTTAAATCTGAAAAATAAAATGTAAGGAAGTTCTATTTGGAAATAATGACCATAAAATTGAAAAAGGCCAAGTAGGTAAAATTTGATATGTATAAAAACTAGATTGGTGAATCAGATCTTTGTGTATAATTTAATGAGAAAATAACATCAAGATAAACTGAAATGGAAAACATTTGGGGAAATGTTACTGTGTTTTAGAAAGTTGATCAAGGAGGTAACTTGGCTTATTGAAATCTACTTTACAAATGCTTTCCTAATAAAAATCTGTTAATGTCTGCATATAGTTGGTAAAATATTGGCCTAAAGTATGCTGGAATCAGAATAGTCGGTCATAGTAATCCTCCATCAAGATGAGAAAAAATTAACTCAGGGAAATGTGAGCATTTCATATATTTCTTTAATATACTTATGAGGATTAAAGCTGCTGGGGTCTAGGAAAGAGCAAGGAGATTGGGAAACAGCTTTTTTTCCCTTGGAAAAAAATTTGAAGGAAACTAGAGATGTTCATTTGGCCAGAAAAACACACTTTAAAAATAGCTGACTCAGTTTAGCTCAAAACTAGATGTTCCTGTACCTTCGTTTACTTAAATTCCCCTTTTGTTCCCCAAGCTGGTAAATCAGTAATGTCATGTACTAGAGAAGCTAATCTGATAAAAAGAATAGAGTGAAATGTATTTTGCTGGGTAGTGTGAGCTTTGAAATTTTTCAAAATATAAATTAATTACAATATCATATGTTGTTAATTGCCTCTGTCTTTTAAAAGGGTTGAAATAATGTTAAGTACTACTTGAAATCTGAGATGGGAAGGACCGGCATTTATTATTTATCTTCAAAAAATGCAAAACAGAGGTTATATTTAAAAACAAAACAAAAATACCTGTCTTAGGAAGTATAGTCTGTGAGATAATGGGTGAGTTGGTAAAATTATTTATTTGGTCAGCTCATGGGTATACAATGACAAGCATTTTTCCCATCTTACTCTTGTTTTCTGACTATGTAGAAGACCTCCTACCCCTAGATTGGGATGTTTTTCCCTTGTTTGGAAGAGGAAGAAGTATGGATGGATGTGTAAAGTTTTGGTTCCACAACAGAACGGTTTTTTACTTTGTCGTTGCTGTTTTGGTGGTGCCAAAATTGTACACTTCGGTCCTGCACCAGGATTTTGGCCTCTGTCCATGATCAGGTGAATTGCGGTTGAAGGAGCTCCCTAGGCTTTTACTTGGTGTGGCAGTGGATTTGGGGGTAGTGGCAAGTAAACCAGATTGCTTTGCTTTGGGCAGTTCAAGTGGTAGATGATTTGTTGACTTTTGAGGAGATTTTCTGGAGGGGGTTTTGTGCTTGTGTCAATAGGTTTGTAGAGTATATTTACTGCAGCTATTTACTGCTGAGGTACTGTGGTCATTCTTATAAACAGCTTTAGATACGAAAGTCACAATTTTAGTAATCAGTTGATTTCTCTTTAGTAATCAGTTGATTAAATTTATGTAACCTTTCCATTTGTCTTAAAGCAGCAGACATCTAGAGATAATTGTTTACCAGCTATTGATTTTAATGCACAGGAATAATTAACATCTAATTTCCCTTAAATTTGTTAAAATAGTTACTTAAAATTGATGAACAAATAGCTGAGTACCAATTGTGTAATGATGTGGATAATATTGTCCTTAGTTGAGAACTGTGTACTATATAAAAGTTTTTCTTCTTCTTTTTCTTCCCAGTACAACATCAACATCCTAATATAAATCCATCAGAATGACACCTTCTCAGGTTACCTTTGAAATAAGAGGAACTCTTTTGCCAGGTATTGTAAAGTTTTACTTTAAAACAGTGTCTTAAGTGAACATTTTTCTTATCTGGATTATCTTAAAGATAGTGTTATTATGAGAATGGGCCTAATTTTTAGATGAAAGCATCTTTAGGTCTTGACTGATACTAGAAATGTACTCAGAGCATAATAAACTCAACAACAAACCTCCCCGTATACTAAGTATCTTATTCTCTTTATTCCTTTTTCAAATTTGTAATTTTTCTTCTTTATCACAGTGTTCAGCAAAGTATCTTAGTCTCATGTTTTCCGAGAAAGCTGTGAATTTATTTAATTTTCCATAGGACAAAGATAATTGGGCTATGATAGCAAGGAAATGAGGGGAATTTTGCTAGTGCAAGAAGTTGATGAAGTATTTGGCTGAGATAACTTTGTTCTTGTGAATATCTGTGTTTTGCCATCTATTAAAGTACTGTGAAACAACTGTAGTGTGAGATAGCCTGTCTAACAGTATTACACCTGGGTTGTGTACCTTCCTGTCTTATATACTCTAGTTATTCTGGCCTTTTTTTAGTTCTTCAAATCTGCTACATTCCTTCCTTTTTGGGGACATCTACCTAGATTTGTGCCCACCTCTGGGTTCTTCCCTTGCCCTCCACCCCCAAATCCCACATTTCACTAGGTTAGAGCACCTGTGAAATTCTCTTAGGCTTTCAGTACTATTTTTTAGCACTTTTAAGAGATTTTATAGAATTATTTGAGTAATTTTTTTTGTGGACAGATTACAAAGTGTTAAAACATGACCATGTCTTATTTATTCTGAATTCTTGTACCTAGCACAGTATGTATGTATTCAAAGAATGAAAGACTCATGTTACTTTTCTTTTTTTTGAGACAGAGTCACAGTCTGTTGCCCTGGGTAGAGTGCCATGGCGTCTTAGCTCACAGCAACCTCAGATTTCTGGGCTCCAGCCATCTTCTTGCCTCAGCCTCCCAAGAAGCTGGGACTATAGGCACCTGCCACAGTGCCTTGTGAATTTTTTCTATTTTTGGTTGAGACAGAGTCTTGCTCTTGCTCAGGCTGGTCTAGAACTCTTGAGCTCAAGGGATCCTCCTTTTTCGGCCTCCCAGAGAGGTAGGATTACAAGCATGAGCCACTACAGCCGGACTCATTTAGGTTACTTCTGACTTCTTTGTTAAAACATTCATTACAGCAGTTGGCAGAGAGAGAGAGAGAGAGAGAGAGAGAGAGTCTAAGTTCAGATCCTTACCTAAGGTCTGCTACAGCTGTTCCTGACTGGGCTGAGTTCTGCAGATTGAAGCTTGCTAGTCAGCTGATGAATTGGCTCCATCAAGTGCTCACTTCTAGTCTAATGTGTGTCCTCCTCTGTGGAGAGAAGACTGCAGAACTATATTGTACCCTTTTGAGTAGTTGTAGGCAGGCAGTTTAAGCTAGAAGGAGCTGACCATGTCAGGCAAAATAGACTGAGCCCAGAATTAGCTATAAAGGGTCAGCATGGTGAGGGGGACACTTATTCTCAGTGATTAGGGAGGAAGAAAGTAATGGTAGATGTGGATGTAGAGGACTCCATATGTGGGGACAAGGAGGTAGAGAGGAAGTGAGGGAATGTCGGGGGAGACTGCCCACCTCAGCTCATCCTTCACCTGATTTTCTCAGTGCAGGGGAGGAAGGATTCCCTGCTGAATGTGGAGAGAGTGGGAAGTGCAGAGGGAGTGAAGTTAGAGGGAACAAGTAAAAAGAATATTTCAAATTGCTTTACTTAGCATTGGAGTCTTTATTATCTTTTATAAATGAGGGCCAATTAAAGAAAGAGATCTGTTTTAGTGAAAAGTTACCCTTTTTTTTTCAGAAGCCATAATCCCAGGGAATCAGCAGGAGGAGAAATAACACTGCAGGAGGGCAGTAGTAAAGTGCAGGAGCCCCTACAGGAGGAAAGCAGCCACTGATTGCCCAAGTTGCATTTGGGCTTTATGTTCTTTTCAGAGCATAAAGTAGCCTGCTGTTGAGGGTGGGGATTGACTATATGAAAAAGTTTTAATGAGACTCTCCCTTGTGAAAGAAGTACATGTGTGATGGCCCCAAATCAGTGATTTTGTGGTAATCTGTACTTTGAGAGCTAGGAGCCATAGCATATGTTATACATGTACGTATGCTAGCAAACAACATAATGATCTTGGGAATGAATATTTGTGCCTTGTAGTTAGCTCAATTGTTTAACACCCCCCCCTTTTTTTTGATTAATGGAGAAGGTAGTGATACCTAAGTTAATTGGAAAAACAAAACAAAATGGTTACTTTTATGGATTGATGAATTGTTTCTTTTTTTGTTGTGGTTGTTGAGACAGAGTCTTACTATGTCGCCCTTGGTAGAGTGCTAGGGTGTCACAGCTCACAGAAATCTCAAAAACTTTTGGGCTTAAATGATTCTCTTACCTCAGCCTCCCAAGTAGCTGGTTCTACAGGTGCCTGCTACAACACTTGGCTGTATTTTTGTTGTAGTTGTCATTGTTGTTTAGCAGGCCCAGGCCAAGTTCAAACCCACCAGCCCCAGTGTTAATGACTGGCACCCTAACCACTGGGCTACAGGCACTGAGCCAGTTGACTATTTGGACATGAAATCCTTAACCATGTTGTGTTTTACACACATGTATTTAGTATCCTGAAAACTAAATGATTATCACACTTGGAATTTTACAATGCAGGCTTAGAAAATGCTTGTGCAGGTGGCTTTAAGCTGGCTACAATTCTAGTCTTTTTAGAGCAATGCCTCAAGCCCAGTTGTTCTCAGAATGTGGAGGAGTTTGCCTTGAACCAAATTAGCATTCAGATTCAATTCATTATGTTTGTGAATTTTAATTATATTAATTCAGAATGTGTTGACATATGTCAAAGACTTCTGCATATTTATATACAAGAATTTGTAGACTTCTGCTAAATATATAAAATTTAGCAAGTAGAGACAAAGGTTTCTTTTTCTTTTCTTCTTTTTAAGACCGTGTCTAGCTCTGTCGCCCTAGGTAGAGTGCAGTGGCACCATCGCTGCTCACTGAAACATCAAACTCTTGGGCTCAAGGGACCCTCTTGCCTTGGCCTCCTGAATAGTTGGAACAACTGTCATAAGCCACCACTCCTGGCTAATTTCTTTCTATTTTGGTAGAGATGGGGTCTTGCTCTTGCTCAGGCTTGTCTAAAACTACTGGCCTCAAGTGATCATCCTACCTTGATCTCCCAGAGTGCTGGGATTACAGGCTTGAATCACTACATGTGGCCAAGGTGGAAATTTTATGTTGGCCTTTGAAAAGTCTTGTCTGTTTTGTTTTGTTTTGAGACAGAGTCTCAAGCCGTCATCCTGGGTAGATTGCCGTGGCTTACAGCTCACAGCAACCTCCAACTCCTGGGCTCAAGCGATTCTCCTGCCTCTGCCTCCCAAGTAGCTGGGACTATAGGCACCCACCACAACACCAGGCTATTTTTTTGGTTGCAGCCGTCATTGTTTGGCGCCCAGGCTGGATACGAACCCACCCAGTCAGGTGTATGTGGCTGGCACCTTAGCCGCTTGAGCCACAGGCACCAAGCCAAAAAAGTCTTTTATTTTTTGAGACAGGGTCTCTGTCACCTAAACTGGAGTGCAGTGGCACAACCATAGCTTACTGTAGCTTGGCGTTCTTTGGCTCAAGGGCTCTTCCTGCCTCAGCCTCCCAGGTAGCTAGGACTACACGTGCATTACCATACCTGGCTGGATTTTGCAGAGGTGAGATGTTGCTACATTGCTCATTCTGGTCTTGAATTTTGGGCTCTAGTGATCCTCCCACCTCTGTCTCTCAAAAGTGCTGGGATTATAGGTGGAAGCTAGCACGCCCGGCCAGCTTTTAAAGTCTTTTGATGAGAAGTGTTCAGAAGAAATGATAGTCATTAGTTACATCAGTAAGAGTTCTGTACTATGTTTTTCACTATGTAAATTTTTGTTTTGTGGGGTTTTTAATTACTGCTATCCCATTAATAGTGTTCTTGATTTTTAGCTTGTTAATAGTTCCTCAAAAATACTGATTATTTCTCTAGAATACTTAATGTGTATTCAGAGTTTGCCTCTTTAAACGGAAGCTGCCTTGAAGGTGGGGACTGTGGTTTGACTATTTTGTATTCTTTGTTACTTGCTAAATTGGCTTAATATGTAGTTGAATGGATGAAGAAAAATATGTTTTTATATTTTCCCCACCTGTAAAACACAGGTGCTCGTGTAGTAACTGGGCCCAAACACGTACCCGCCAGTGAGGCTCTTCCATGTGCTAAAGGAGAGGTCATATTCAATTGAACTCACTCATGCGACTGACGGCTCTTGCTTCCTAAAACTAAAATTTGAAGCTTTCTTTTTACTTATTCCCCCTGTAACTGATCTGTTTCTTTAGGAGAAGTTTTTGCAATATGTGGAAGCTGTGATGCTTTGGGAAACTGGAGTCCTCAAAATGCTGTGGCTCTTCTTCCAGAGAATGAGATAGGCGAAAGGTAGGCATGGGAATACCAGGTTACGAGTAATTGCAGCATTTAAATAAACATAAATTTAGGGGCTTCTAAGATACCTTGATGGTTTTCTTTTAGTTTTAATTTTTGTCAAAGTTGTCAAATTTACATAGTCAAAAGAATGAAATAGTTTTGCAAAGTTTGCATGGAAAAAAGTTTCCCCTGTTCTTAATCTCTGCCACTCAATTCTTGACTGGTATTTAGGTACTTACTACCACATTTATAAATAATAGGCTATATTATTATTATTTTTTAACTTTTAGGCATTATCCTTTGAGCAATCTTCTACCTGCCACTTCACCCGGGTAGTTTTTCAATTTTTTCTCCTTTTTTTTTTTTTTTTTTTTAAAGACAGTCTCATTTTGTTGCCCTTGGTAGAGTGCCATGGCATCACCGCTCACAGCAACCTCCAGTTATTGGGCTTAGGCAATTCTCTTGCTTCTGCCTTCCGAGTAGCTGGAACTACAGGTGCCCGCCACAATGCCTGGCTATTTTTTGTTGCAGTTTGGCTGGGGCCAGGTTTGAACCCACCACCCTCGGTATATGGGGCTGGTGCCCTACTCACTGAGCCACAGGCGCTACTCTAGTTTTTCTATTTTTAGTAGAATTGGGGTCTCACCCTTGCTTAGGCTGCTCTCAAACTCCTGAGCTCACACGCTGCACCCGCTTTGGCCTCCCAGAGTGCTAGGATTATAGGCGTGAGCCTGCTGCACTCAGCCCCTCAGTATGTGTTCTTTTTTGTTTTTTAAGATAGAGTCTTCCTATGTTGCCCTCAGTAGAGTGCTGTGGCATCACAGCTCACAGCAACCTCAAACTCTTGCAAGCAATTCTTTTGCCTCCCAAGTAACTGGGACTACAGGCACCTGCCATAACGCCCAGTTATTTTTTTGTTTGTTTAGCAGGCCCAGGCTGGGTTCAAACCCACTAGCCCCTGTGTCTGTGGCCAACATTCTAAGCACTAAGCTACGGGCACCAAGCCAGTATATATTCTTTTTTTTTTTTCCAGTTTTTGGCCAGGGCTGGGTTTGAACCTGCCACCTCTGGCATTGGGGCCAGCGCCCTATTCCTTTGAGCCACAGGTGCCGCCCCTACCAGTATATATTCTTGATAAGAAATCTAATTAGTTTTTGTTTTTGCGTGTATATTTTCCTGATAAGTATATGAGGTTTGACAGTCAGGTTGAGCTTATACTAGAACAAGTGCTACATATCTCGTTGCTAAATATTACTGTAGTCACCTTTGAAGTACTTCCCTTGGGAAGCTATACACCAGTGTTAGAGCCTTGTCCATCCTTCAAAGCAATTTTGGAACTCTTTCTGAAATGGCCATCACTATGGTCCCCAAAGGCCACGTACTTCAAAGGTGACTGTAGTAATATTCAGCAATGAGGTAAATAGTGTTTTTGCCAGGGTGAGTTAGTGAACTTAACTGCCCAATCTAGTATGGTATTAAAAGGAGCAGAGAGTGGAACACATACTTGATGTCTTAGCTAATGTGAAGAAGTGTATCCTTAGTAGCATTAAGTCCAGCTAAACTTGATATGGGAGCAGTGGACCAGGGAAAGGAAGACTTGGTGTCAGTGGCTTCTACAGTTAACTGTTTTTCACAGGTTAGTTACTCCCTTCAAGTGGCTATTTCTTCTTTGATTGCACATCAGCCTCTCTTGTCTGAACTAAAACCTTGTATCTTTCTGAACTTGTTGCTAAAACACACCTCTACCTGTCTTAAGTCTATTTCAGCCAACTTGGTCAAAGTGATGTGACTAGAACAAGAAAACATTTCACTACCTTCAAGGACCAGTCAGTTTGATGTTGATTGTGTGCAGTGAAGTAGAATCGATTCATATGTAATAGATAAACAGTGTTTTACTGGGAGAAAGGAAGTAGGTGACAGGAGAGAATCTGTTTGCCTTTAGGCAACATTCTCGTGTTTCAGAATTGTGTCTGTTTGGAATTGAGTGGACTTTACGTTTAAGTCCTGTGTTCCTCTTTGGTAGTCTTCTCAAATCACCCCTCACCAGCTGTCCAGGTTGGAATTTTTTTCTGCTCACAGAAACTAGAAGGTTGTAGTATTATTTCCTGATAATGCTGAAGACGTGGGTCACTTGTGCTTTTATCTGCTCTCCGTGTAAGATTTTATGGTATTTTAGGAGAGGATGTGAGGGCAATTCAAAGGCAGCTGCGCTAAACCACCTCACTGCCCTGGTTTCCTGGTTTTTCTTGAATATTGTCAGATTATGTTCAATCTTTACTGAGCCTTTGTGGTTTATTCTTAATTTTGCTACATTTGTTTAGAGAAGTAGGGTACAAAGGCTCATTCCTTTGCTGTTTCATCTCTTATTTTCATTTTAATGTTTTTATTTAAGAGATGAGGTCTCTGTTGCCAAGGTTAGAGTGTAGTGGCTCAACCATAGCTCACTGTAACGTAAAACACTGGACTCAGGCAGTCCTCCTACCTTACCCTCTTGAGTAGCTAAGACTACAGGTGTTTAACACCATAGCTAATTTTTTTCTTTTCTTTTTTTTTTTTTTTTTTGAGACAGAGCCTCAAGCTGTTGCCCTGGGTAAGTGCTGTGGCATCACAGCTCACAGCAACCTCCAACTCCTGGGCTTAAGCGATTCTCTTGCCTCAGCCTCCCAAGTAACTGGGACTACAGGCTCCAGCCACAATGCCTGGTCATAGTTGTCATTATTGTTTGGCAGGCCCAGGCTGGATTTGAACCTGCCAGCTCTGGTGTATATGTCTGGCACCTTAGCTGCCTGAGCTACAGGCGCCGAGCCACCATAGTTAATTTTTAAAAACTTTCGTTTGTAGAGACAAGGTCTTGCCGTGTTGTCTGGGTTGGTCTTGAACACCTGGCCTCTAGTTACCTTCCTGCCTCAGCCTCCCAAGGTGCGAGGATAGATAATAGGCATGAGCCAGCATGCCTGACCATTTTAGTGGTTTTTAACCAGTAATACACATTAGAATCACTCCGGAGGATTTAAAAAAAAAAAAAAAAAAACCCCAACTAGATCCTATTCCTGGAGACTGAGAAATAGTGGATGAAAATGGGCCTCAGCATATTTTTTTGACTCTTCCCACTAATTCTACTGGTCATATGGATCGCATCTGGGCTAGTGTCACATACTCTGGCTGTTTTCTTGAGGAGATAGTACTGGAAATTTGTTAGGTTTTTTTTTTTTTTTTTTTTTTTTTTGTAGCAGGGATGGCAGATTTCTATTCTGAAAATTGATACATTCTGCCTGGAGGCCTGTGTTGAAAAGGATTCTGAGGCTTATTAGGGAGAAGTAGGGGCACGTGTGCCATGTATTTGCTATTCTTTCTTTACCATGGTGATTTGTAACCAGCCATGTATATCTGAGGGCTCTGTAAAGCTTTACCAGTTTACATATGACCAGGCACCATCCCAAGTTTGTATAATCGGGAGCTTACAGAGTAGAGCAGGGCATATGTATTTTATTACTACCAGATTCACATGATTGTTCAAGCTAGGACCATGTGGACAGTTGGTAGTGGACATAGGCATACCTCAGAGAGATGTGGATTTAGTTCCAGACCACTGCAATAAAGCAAATATTGCCGTAAAGTGAGTCATATGCACTTTTTTGTTTCTTGATGCATATTTAAGTTACATAGTCTGTTGAGTTTTTAATTAAAAAATATTTTATTGCTAAAAAATGCGAGCAGCTATGTGACCCTTCAGCGAGTTGTGATCTTTATGTTGGTGGAGTCTTGCCTCAGTGTTGATGGCTGCTGACTGATCAGGGTGGTGGTTACTGAAGCTTGGTGTGGCAGTGGCAGTTTTTTAGAATGAGGTGACTCTTTTCATGAAAGATTTTTCTGTAGCTCGTAAGCACCAATGAAATATTGTGAGAATCACCAAAATTTGACACAGACGTGAAGTGAGCACGTGCTGATGAAAAAGTGGTGCCAGAGACTTGCTCAACACAGGGTGGCCACAGACCTTCAATCTGTAAAAGGCAAGAATGCCAGGTCTGCCTGTATGATGAAGTGAAGTGCAATAAAACAAGGCATGCCTGTATTTTGTTAGGAACCAGGATTACATCAGGGTGAGGATAATGTCCTAGAAGGTGTCTTCGTGGAGCTAGGTGGAGAGCAGTGTTAGCCATCTGGCATCGAGGAAGAACATTTGGAGTTGCTGTTTACTCACTGAACTACTCATGCTGAAGTAATGTTTGGGTAATGGTCTATGACAGTGGTTCTCAAACATAAGTGTTCATGAGAGCCACCTGGAGGCTTGTTAAAGTACAGATTTCTGGGCCCTTACCCTCAAAGTTTCTAATTCAATAGGATTGGTCTGGGCCTGATAATTTGCATTTCTGAGAAACTCTTCAGCTTATAATAATGGTCTTAGGACCACACTTTGGATATACAGTAGAGTCTCTGTAAGTCTTACCTATAGAGGTGGTCAACCTAAGGAACTAGGCTACTGTGTGATACATCATGTGATGCATGTCCAGGTCTATGAGAATTAGGTCAATGTAGGGAGGTGGTCAACTATGGAAGTTCTACTGTAACTGGGTTATGATCTGAAGCTATTATAAAAATCAGTTACAGTTAAGAATTGTGCATTCTTCACTTGGAGGCAGCTGTTGAAAGAAAGTCTTAGCTTCTGTTAGAATAGTGTGGTACAGAGGAAGACATGGAGCTGAAACAAGATATAGATATTGATTGCTTGGGTAAGGCAGGACAGAACAAGGGATGTCCCTCACTTGTGACGCAAAGGCCTTGGACCCCAAACCTTTTAGCAGTCATGTAGCATCCATGGCGAAGGGGAATGTCAGAGAAGACTCTGCCTCTGGCTTCCACTTTTGCACTCCCTCGATTTTATGTTTGAGATATTTCTCCTGGCTCTTTGTATGGCTGGTTCCTCCTCATCATTTAGGTCTTGGTTCAGACATCCTTCCTCAATGAGATCTTCCTTGAAAAAGTCTACTCTAAAACTTCTACAGAATCTCATTTGGTTATTTGTCTGTCTATCCGTACAGCAAAGCTCCTTGAGGACAGGACCCCTCAGGGTTTATTGCTGTGTTCCTGTTGCCTGCTACAGAGTGGCCTGCAGTAAAGTTTTGTGTGGAAATGAATGAGTGGTATTGAGTATAGATTTTATTTGAAGGGTTTGGTGAATTAAGAGGTCTGTATGCCTTGTAGTTTGGTGTTGACGCTGTTTCTTCTATTTTTTCTTCACAGCATGCTATGGAAAGCCACCATTGTACTCAGTAGAGGAGTATCAGTTCAGTATCGCTACTTCAAAGGGTACTTTTTAGAACCAAAGGTATGTTTTCTTTATCTAGTTTCCAATTTCTTTAGCACTTCTTCCAAAAGCAACTCACTTAAGTTTGAAAACATTAAAAGTAAAATGAGTTGGGTCACATAAGGAATAGAACTCTTGATTAATAGAATTTTAGTACCTAAAACAAGGAAATTGCCACTTCAGAGGCAGATGATGTCTGCCGTGGAATTTAAAAAGACATAGTAAGTATGTTCTGCAATATTTTTACCATGAAATTTGTTTTACTAATAAATGTTCTCTATAGGTATTTATTTCCTATAACACTTGTGAACTAGTTAGTAACCAGTTGTAGGCATTTTTGTTTTGTTTTTTAGTCGTAATGTGAGATGAATTCATTTAGAGGGGTATATAGCCAGCTTTAAGTGAGTAATTTCTTTTTTTAAAATTATTTTGCAGCGGCCATCTCTTCGTGGCTGCATGAAATCCACAATTGAAGTGATTCCTCTTCGATTTTTCTAAAGATCGTATTGATAGGCCAGTATGTTTTCTGAAGACCTTTGGAATATCTATTAATTGTAAATCTGCCTGTTCACAAAGATTCATTATTTTTGGATTGTTTTTATATTTAGGAAAGGAAGTCAGTTCCTTTTCTTTTATACTGAATATACTTATTTGCTGAAAGCATTCTTTTCCTTCAGATTTTTACCTTTGGCACCCTTGGGTTGCATGTGAATAAAGGTTTAAGCAGGGGGTCTAGGAAAAAACGTGTATTATATCTTGTTAAAAAATGTATTTCCTTTGGGAGTAATTGAATACTCTTGTAACATGTGAACAATGCAAGCAGCCACTGTTACTTCATTCTCTTAGCCACCATTATTAAAAAAGAAAACTGACAAACCCACTTTAGCTGTCTTTTGCACCTATTACGTTTCTTATTACAAGAATATTTTGTAAATACGCAGTGATTAAACTTAAAATACGTTATGGTTGATCAGTGTGTTGGCTTTTCTTGACAATGGTCTCACTTTAACAACTTTAAAGAGCATCTGTCGTTTATCTGGCATAGAAATTATGTATCATGACAGACTTCTTCGATATAAATTGAACTACTATTTGTAGATATGTAGGTCATAGTTTGTGACAGTGGAAGCTTATCTGAGTATCCTGGTATATGAAATTTAGTTTTGTGATGTGAAATCAATTTTACTTAACAAGGGGAGTTTGAACAAGAAAGATCACAATGAGTCCTTTGGGCCTAGTTTTCTAAAGTAAGACTGTTGTCAACACAGGTCAAATTAAGCCAACCTATAGTATTTTTCCTCTTCAGTGAAAATGTTAACCAAAAGCAGAAAATCAGCCTACAATGCCTTTTGAAAAGATTGGCAAGAAGTCTGCTTAGTAGTAAAAACCAAGTTTTTCTCCTTGTAATACTTGCAAAAGTTTACAGTATATGTTGGTGAGTGTGTTTCTTTAAGTAGGTGCTCTGTATCGTGTACACATGTACCGTGTGATGCAGGGGCTGCCATGGTAAGTATGTTTTTCATGGACTAGAGTAAATAGCTACATAAAATCCCATGCATATGGCTACAGTTTTTTTTTTCCCACATGCCAGCTTAAAGTAAAACTTCTTTTAAAAATTGGTGGCACTTTTTAAACAAAACATTTTTAATACAAATAATTTTGAAACTTTGTTTCAGTTGTGCATTGTCAAATGATAGAAGTAATGTACAAAGGATCTTAAATTGTGAAATGATGTAAATTATTGGAATACATATGTTATGAATATAAAGAATGATAGGAAACCAAAGTAATTGTGAAAGCATTTAAAAGCTGAAATAGGAGATAAGATTAATTTTACTGGGTCAAAAGCTTTCAGAGGTCATATACGTAGGCAGTTTTACCTAGGCTGAAAGTCTCAGGATATTTGGACAGTCCACCTGACCTGTAGGCTTCAGTTTCCTCAGCTATAAAATGAAGGGTTTGAACGATAGATTTCTTAGATCTCTTTCTTTGCTAAAATTTTATTGAATAAATAAATAAAGTTTTGCCATTCACATTTTCCTCTTCCATACTTTGCTTTTTCGGACATATTCCTTTTAGTTTAGATGTTAAGGATTCTGAAATCCCTTTTCTTCTATTTTTCACAGCTCTGTATTCTCATACACTTTGTAAATTATAAGATGTGTCAAATTTTAAAATATTTTTATTTGCTTAGATGACTAAGCAAAATATTATTTAAATGTAGCACATAAAGGTCTTATTGATGTGAAACATTGATATGTGTCTGCAGCAAGTATATTGATTTCATATCTTCACTGAAGATCCTTTTGGAATTAACATGCAATTGAAACTTTTTTTCCCCATGTTTACCCCTCTTTGCTGGTAGGCATATTTCCTCATAATGAAATATTAGCCAATTTTTAATTAGATCCTGTAATATTTTTCCTTCACTTTTGTGAAATTCGGTTTTATTTTTCAATAACATATCGGTATTTTAACTTTTATAAGAGCTAATATTATTAGATCATTACAAACTCTCTTGTTCTGATTTTAATCTCCTTTGATTTTTGTTTAAATCCTTTGGCAAAAGAATCAGTCATCTGTGATAGACATAATCATTGGTTTTCAGAATAGCCTAGGTTATCATTTTGCGTACAGTGATTTCTTAGTACAGAAAAATTCTCAGGATGCTAACTACACCCAGCAGTTAACTTGAGATTTGAACCTTTAGAGATGTCTCTTGACCTAGTTTACTTTGCTTTACTTATGCCTAGGTGAGCATTTGTCTTATTGGATCTTACTAAAAAACAGTAATTTTTAAATAACTACTGTGGGTATGGCCTTTGTATGGCATCGTAGAGAAAATTCCTCAGATCCCTTTTAGGTGGAGGTTATTTTCAAAATTGTGGAAAGAAAACAGTAAAAATGTTAAAAGTTGGTGATATATTTAAGCAGTAATGTTACATGACTAATAATTTTGCTTGGTGGTTTCTTAAAAACAAAACTCCACCTTACATGTTGGGTAGCCTTTTATTTTTATTTCTCTCAGTACTTGATGTAGCTGAGTCATGTCAATTATTGTTTGAGACAGCAAGCATTAAATTTTTTTTCTTGTGGAAATATTGATTTTTTAAAATATTTTTGTTAATATGCATGCTTGAAAACATTTCTGCAATCATCTGATTCTGTATATGCTAACATAGGAAATTACCAATACTATTAATGAAATATTGTCTTGGACTGATATTGTTACTCTTTTCTCCAAAGATCCACCTTCTGCTTTACTCCAAAAAGCTTAAATTGCGGCAGCCTTTTGCAGAATGGAACTGTTCTTTTTCTAAGATCTTGAAGAATGAATTTTGACAGTTAATATATTAGAAAAGATGGTGTGTTTTGGAATCATCACTGACATTTTGAATTTCCTAATGCCATGGTCTTAATTTTTTTTTAAAGAATTTATGTAAAGCTAAAGTATAAAATTACCTTCTAAAGTTTCATAAATAGCCATAACAATTTTTGAAATATAATTTATTTTAAAGCTACGTTCTTTCTTTCTTTCTAACTTATAACACTTTATATATCAGCCAACATGGACTTGTAATGTGAATGTTAATAAACATAAGATCTGTAGAACTGTCCCTGTGGACTACTGCTGAAATACGTTATTCAGGTCCAGATTGTTTTACGCTGTGTAGAGTGGATTTGTTACTAAAGTAGCTGAGAGTAGAGATGTTAAAATTGCAACTACAAGGGCTGAGTGTGGTGGCTCACACCTGCAATCCTAGCCCTTTGGGAGACTAACACAGGAGGATCTTCGGAGGTCAGGAGGTTCAAGTTGCAGTGAGCTATGACGATACTGCACTCTAGCCTGGGTAACACAGTGAGACCCTATCTCTAAATGAAACAAAACAAAGCGAAACAAATTGCTACTAAACTTTATTCCCCATCACATTCAATCCACAGGACTATTCTTATACACTTTGTGAAGTTCCCGATGTTGGAATTAGAACAAAATAAACCACCTCCTCTGCTTTACCCACTTTTTGTCCCTGTTGACATTTAATCTTACATTCGTGCCACCCCTTTCAACCTACCTTTGATTAGTAACTTTTATAAGAATTTGGGTCTATACCACCTTTGTAGAGGTTTCTTTAGTGGTAGTAGAGGGGGGAGGACGTTCAGGGATCATGGATGTGGTGGAGGAAGGTCTTAGCTTAGTTTTTTCAGACGTCTTATTGCTAAGAAGTCTTATTCTTATTTTTAATGTGTACGTTTGCATCTTTTGAGAATTAGTAAGCTTGATGGTTAAACAACAAACTTTAAAAACGTGTCAGGAAAAGGTTGTAAAAAACATGGCACAATAGGACAAATTAAATGTATCTTCTTTTTAGTGGAATGGATGTGAAATTCACCGTATTCTAAGATGAGCAGTTTCATGTTACATTTCTTTCTTTCTTTTTCTTTTCTTTTCTTTTTTTTTTTTTTTTTTTTTTTTTGAGACAGAGTCTCATTTTGTCACCCTTGGTAGAGTGCTGTGGCATCATAGCTCACAGCATCCTCAAACTCTTGGCCTGAAGTGATTCTCTTGCTTCAGCCTCCTGAGTAGCTGGGACTACAATCGCCCACCACAATGCCTGGCTATTTTTAGAGATAAAGTCTTGCTCGGGCTCAGGCTGGTCTCAAACCTGTGAGCTCAGGCATTCCACTCACCTCGACCTCCTGAGTGGTGGGATTATAGGCATGAGCCACCTCTCCCAGCCCTTTGCTACACTGTTTAAAAAAGTTTTTCCCAGTCTGTGTAGTGAACTCATATAGCAAGCAGGTAGTCAGCTTGAGAGAAAGTATTTTATTTAATACCTCAGGGTTAATGATTTGAATGAATAAATAATGCTGTTTTAATTTTTAATTTTCAAGTTTGCAAATTAAAAAAAGAATTTTAACTGGCTATTTTAAGGGACAGAATTAGCTCTTGTCTATTATTAGTTAATCTTATAAGTAATTTGTTACATATTTGTTACTGTTTGGTACATTTATTATAACCAGTGTTAAAATTCTGTGAAACATGTAGGAGAGTATTCAGTGCCATCTGAAAATACACATCTTACAGAGAGAAGCTGTTATTTTCCTGGCTTTTTAGGAGTATATATAATATATGCCTACAAGTGGGCTCAATGATTATATAAGAAAATGTTGATAATTATCCCTAAATGGTGTGATAATGGTGATTTTTGTATTTTCTTTTTGCTTCTCTGTATTAAATTTCTTTAGAGATCATGTAAAAAAGGAAAATAATTAAGGTACCCTGTAAGCTTACAGTTTGAAAATTTGCTTCTAAAGTGTGGGAGTTTTTTTTGTTGTTGTTTTGTTTTGTTTTTTTTGTCTGTTTCTTATTTTTGAGACAGAGTCTCACTTTGTTACCCTCAGTAGAGGACTGTGGTGTCATAGCTCATGGCAACCGTGAACTCTTGGGCTCAAGCGATTGACTCTCTTGCTTCAGCCTCCTGAGTAGTTGGGACTACAGGCCCACCACAGTGCCCAGCTGTTTTTAGAGATGAGGACTCTCAGGCTCAAGCTGGTCTGCAACCTGTGAGCTCAGGCAGTCCACCCACCTCGGCCTCCCAGAGTCCTAGGGTTACAGGTGTGAGGCACCACACCTGGAAAATTGTGTATTTAAGAGTTTTATTTTGGTACATAATTTTAACTAGTGATTTTTTTTTTAATGATTAAAGGAAAATTAGGGCACCTTTAAACTTCAATGTTTTAGATATACCAGGGAATCTTTGGTATGTCATTGCTTAAAAGTTGCTGTATGTTATCAGCAGCACATAGAGGCTTTGTTTTATTTTGTTTTTAGTAAGGGAACTTGATAACAGAAGACAATATGAGGAATTGTCACTCAATGAGTTTATAAGCTATAAGGTGTAAGAATGAAGCTAGTTGTTGGTTTCTCTTTTATCACAGTTCTTCAAATTTCCCATCCATATGTTCTTTCTTTTAGGGTTTTCTGTATTCTTAGCAACACTGGTTATAATAATATGAGAAATCTGATATTCTTTTTTCTACTTATTAGTCTTAAATAAAATAATAACTTTATTATGCCTGTTAGCTCCTTGATAATCTTAAAGTACATGTTCCTACTCTTTCTGCTGTTGTACACTGATTTAATTTTTTTCCAACCACTTGGAGACTTATTAAATACAGCAGGAGGTGGATGCTGTTTTTGAGGACCACCTCCTTGACTGCTGACACACCAAACAAAGTATATTTGGCATTAATCTTAGGACGGAGTATCAGTTAAAAATTTAGATTTCTTTGAAAAACAGAGTATTATGGGCAGGTTTACGAATGGGTTTAAAACAGTTCTGTGTGCCAGCTCATCTCATTTTTCTTTGTTTACTGCCTCACTCTCATTTTCTTCCAGCATTTCATCATGTTTTGTGACCTGGTACATTACTGATTTTTGGCATATAATATTGATAATCACCAAGATGAATCTCTTGGTCTCATATTTAGTATAAGACTTAGGCCACAAACATCTAATGGAGTCATGGGTAGAAAATAAGATATAAGAAATTATTGCAGACATTTAACTTTTAAATTGCAGACTATCGGTGGTCCATGTCAAGTCATAGTTCACAAGTGGGAGACTCATCTACAACCACGATCAATAACCCCATTAGGTATGGGCATTAACTGCATCTGTTTGAGGCATATGCATAAAGTTACTAATATGCTGCACAGTGGCTTAGAGGGATTGAATAAATTTTTATTCTAAAGTTTAAAGTCAATGCATTGTCAGTACTACAGATTTCACTGAGCATTTCATGGATCTTACTTTCAAAACTAAACAGTTTTTAATTGCCTTTCTTTATAAACTTAATTAGAAATGCTTGCCTATTTTTATTTTCTTGGGTTAGAGTAATTTAATTTATTTCATATGGGGTGATTAGAAAGCTTGTAAGATACCATTCTTCTTGATTGAACATCCGTGGCTCTATCTGATTACTTGCTCAGGCCTAGAGAACATTTGAGGAAAGGATTAATCTAAACCAAAGGCTCTTAAATTTTTAACTTTAAACAGTAGAGTAATATGACAAGTTATTTATTTTTAATTAGTAAATACTTGAATAAACTTGTATGAATGAATTCAGATTTCTTTGTTATGGTAGATATAGATTTAATTTATTTAAATTCCCTGCTGGCTATGCTAAAATTGATACTTACGGAGTTTTTATTTTATTTTTTAAAAATTACTCAGTTTTCTTATGCCTCTGGCATTTCTTTTCATACAAGTATTTTCTAATTTTCTTGTCCATATTGAAAATAGAATTTGAAGTTCATTCTACTTAATTCTTCTGTAAATTGACTCAGTTTTTAATGTAAAATTAAAATTTAAAGGTAATAACTGGCTTGCTGGTTTACTAGCTTAGAGAGCAGTGAAAGTTTCTTTTTTTTTTTTAAAGTTTCTTCTTTAGCCTGTAGCAAAGACACATCTTGTTTAAACAGATAACCTCATTCCATCCTCTTTATTGGATTTTCTTTTTGTATGTTTTTAATAGGTTTTTGGTAGAGTATTTACAATTTTTATGACAGATACTTAAAATTGTAATAGTCCCATACTGAGGTTGGAACTTAAGTAGCAAAGTTGTATTTTAAAGCATCTTGTAGTTAAATGTATTTTCTTACTGTGATAAGTGAGATGACTTTATTTTTTAAGAAATAAGTTTATTTTATGCTTTTGAGAAATATAACTTTTGAACTTAAGCTGTATGAAATCTATTAGAGAATCTTTATTAGAAACTATCACATTTATTTAGACAAATATTTGAAATTTATGTTTAAATTAAACTGGAATTAGACTGGGAAGATAATTAGTATTTTGCTCAGAGGGGCAGAGCTTTACAGCTTCTCTCCTTTAGTTGAAGTTTCTGTTAGGAGAAGGGAATGTGCTAGCGTTTACTCTTTCTTTGCGAGTTTCTCACAGCTCTGTATGTAAAGGTAAGTTTACACTGTTTGTAAAGCTTTTAGCTGGGTGTAGAGAATAATGGGGATTTGAGGAGACTTATGTTTTAGACAAGTTTAGAATGTGCACTACATAAGAATAAGCATTTTAATTGTGCCAAGACCTTTGGTTTGAAAAATCAGCAAGGAGTTATTATTGTCCAGCAACCTGTAAGTCTTGTCCATTGATGAGGGTAGAAGTTCATCCCAGTGCCTCTAGAGCACTCCTCTGAGGAGTTTTCTTTCTCTTCTTTATGATATGAATAACCACCAAAGTATGTAAGAACTATTACTGTTTGCTAGCCTCCTTAAAAGAGAGTTCTTTATTGAGGGCTACAATAAATATGCTTATTCACTTTGGGCTGCTTTTTAAGTTATACATTTAATACTTTAAACCTTAAGATGGGTAATTTCTCAGTTTTTCATTTTGTACACTTCATGAATTTTAACTGGGTTTTCTATTTTCCTTAAATTCTAGAAAATGAAATTACAATTGATGATGGACAATTTGGAATCCACAGTAAGTGAGACTAAGTTTTTTAAATGTTTGCTGGTGTGATTAAGATGGTACTTTCTATTTCATTGAAAATAGGGAAGGAGAACATACAGTCGCATGCTACTTAACCATGTGTTACCAAAGAAGAACCGAATATGCAACAGTGGTCCCATAAGATTGTAAGGGAGCTAAAATTCCCATCCTCTAGTGGTGTAGCTATTGTGCAGTGCATTACCTTTTCTGTGTTTAAATATGGTGACGTACACAGACACCACTGTGTTGTACTTGCCTGCAACATTCAGTGCAGTAACGTGCTGTGCAGGGTTGTAGTCTAGGAGCCGTAGGCATACCATGTAGGTTTGTGTTAGTTCACATGTGATGTGAACACAGTGAAATCCCCCAATGATGCATTTCTCAGAATATATCTCAACTGTTAAGCGATGCATAACTGTAGTCACAATATGAAAACAGAGAGTAGATCCAAGAAATAATACGTTTGGTTAAATAATAATTAGTTTCCAATATAATTTTTATGCTTTAAAATTTTATCCTTTTGATTTTTGGTTGACTGGTGATTTATAAGCGTATGACTTAATGTAATTAAATGTATATAGTATATTTAACTATTAACATAGCATCTCTTTTTAACTCTTGTTTTGAAATTTATAACTCTAAACATCTAAAGTAGGGGTGTCCATGGCTGCATGCTGATTTTGTGAGGACTTTTTTTGCTTTTCTGTGATGCCAAATATCATGAAAAGTATGTACAGACCTTTTCTGTTTGCTAATTAGCTCTCACTAATGTTTTTGTACTTAATGAGACAACTTCTAATGTGTAGCCGAGAATTAAAAAAGGTTGGACACTCCTGATAAGATGCGAAACATTACTCTTAGGCAAGTGTGTTTTGTGTTTGCATTTACCTTTACAGTAAAATCCGCATTAACCAAGATGTTCTAGTAATTCTGAGTCTTTAAAGATTCTTTCTAAGAAAGTAGAAAATGCCTTAACTTCTAAATATGTTGTTATATTTGTATGCTTTTCTGCTTTAGTAAATACTACAACCTCATAATGCAAATTTTCTTCAGCAACTAGACTTTTTATGTTACATCTGGGTTGTCATGGTATACTGCGGTCTCATGTAGGTACTATGTAGGAGTCAGGGCTGGGCATGGTGGCTCACACCTATAATCCTAGCCTTCAGGGTGGCTGAGGCAGGTGGATCACCTGAGCTCAGGAGCTCAAGACCAGCCTAAGCAAGACCAAGACCCTGTCTCTAAAAGCTAACTAAGTAAGATACAATATAGGAGTCAAAAGGTAGAAAGGATGTGAGCAGAACATGTGCCTGCACTGACTCAGACTCAGAGATAAGTTGCTGATGACCAGCTTGCTTTCCTGTTAAGCACCAGAAACAGCAGGACCAGAATGTTTCGGTTGTGGTTTTGCTATGTGTTTATGTTTATGTGCATTAGAAACGTACATGCTCTGGCAGTCTTTGGATAGGAATGTAACTTTTTTGCCTTGATTTTGTTTGGGATTGTTTATATTACATCAGAAGATTGTCTAAAATATTTGAATAGCTTTAGTGGCAAGTATTTTAGAGTCTTGTCCTCTTTATTATTTACAAAAGATAATATTTATGCTGCATGTTTTGGAGAGCTTTCTTTGTGGAGGAATAGTTTTCTCCCTTTTTTAGTGGTATAACATGGCATTATGTCCTCTATTAGGTGTGAATTACTATTTATGGTTGGAAAGCATTTTTATGGAAGTTCAGCTTTAGTTCACTTTTCCAGATGGAAAGCAATTTCTTCAACTTTGTCTTTTTCTGAAAATAATGCTTAACATTTGACAAGTTGTAAACAATCTTAAGTTATACTAAGAAGAGAAGTTTCTTGATGTCCAGTGACAGCTTCTCTGGTATTTATGAAAATCTTATTACCTTTGTAAGTAGGCAGCTTCAAGTTAATGCTAACACAGGATCATCAAAATCATGCTATTTATTTATGATAAAATATGTAAATATGAGAATATAGAATTGACTTGCAGTGCCCTTCTCATATCTCGAACCCCCAGAACTAGTTTGAGCCAAATATCTCATGTGATGCTTTGAAAGTGTAATAATTATCCCCATGAGAACAATTGCTAGGTTAGATCCTATCCTAAAACATGCTCTTTCTAAAATAAATTTGTATTATTTTAATCATGGATTCAATATGAATATTTTAATTTACTTGAGTTGCTAAAGCCTAGCTAATTGTTAATAGTCATTTAGCTTTCCCCCCATACTTCATGTAAAAGTTCTTTTTCAATGACAAATTTAAAATTACCTATATATATGCTTTGGGGAGAAAAGTAGCAGTGTTACACCTGTGTATAACTTCAATGTATTAAAATGTGAATGTGAACTTGTCAATATGCATTAGTACTTCATGGTTGTTTCAAAAAGTATATGTAATAACTACTGTTCTTCATATTTGCTCTGCCAGATGGTGTTGAAACTCTGGATTCTGGATGGCTGACATGTCAGACTGAAATAAGATTACGCTTGCATTATTCTGAAAAACCTCCTGTGTCAATAACAAAGAAAAAATTTAAAAAATCTAGATTTAGGTATGACCATGTATATTTGTTACTTAGGGCTTTTATATTTACTAATGCTGTAGATTTAATACCTATTTGATTTTGTCTTTTAAGTGTATAAACTAAGAATAAAGTACACTTACAGATGTTACATGTTGTAATAACTGTAGGGTTTTGTAGGAGTGGACTGCTTCCCCCCCTCAGATTGCTACTGTTACACATACTTGGTAGTCTTAATCTCTAAATTCAGAGATTTGTGTTTTTATAGTTTCTATCATTTGAAGTTTCCTAATGAGCAATAAATAGTTTGTTTTAAAATGGATGTAGTGGAGATGATTTTGTATTAAATGAGGGGAGAATGGCATAAACAGAGAAAATGATTGTTGAAAATATTCTTTAGGGTGGCACCCATAGCTCAGTAGGTAGGGTGCTGGCCACATACACCGAGACTGGTGGGTTCAAACCCAGCCCAGGCCAGCTAAAACAACAATGACAACTGTAACAACAACAACAACAACAAAAAGCTAAGCTGGGTGCTGTGGCGGACGCCTGTGGTCCCAGCTACTTGGGAGGCCGAGGCAAGAGAAATGCTTAAGCCAAAGAGTTTGAGGTTGTGAGCTCTAACGCCACGGCACTCGACCCAGGGCCACAGCTTGAGACTCTGACTCTGTCTCAGAGAAAAAAAAGAAAAATATTCTTTACTATTCTAAATTTTACTAAGGCTTGAAAATAAAATTTTCCATCAAAGAAGATAAAAGTTGTCATAGCAATTGCAGATTAGTTTTTTTTTTAAGAAAATTTTAGAGACGTCAAGCTTTGTATAAATGGTTAAATAGAAGTGACTTTATTTTTCTGTAATGTTATTATACTTATCTTTGAGTGAGCTAGCTTCTTGAAGACCGAGGAGCCCTATCATTTGAATTTTTGTGACTTTGCAACTAAGAGTTTTTAAGTCTTTAAAAAAAATTTTTTGTGTGTGGAGACAGAATCTTAGTAGTGTCTCACAGCTCATAGCAACCTCGAACTCCTGGGTTTAGGCGATTCTCTTAGCTCAGCCTCCCGAGTAAGCTGAAATTACAGGCGCCTGCCACAACGCCCGGCTATTTTTTTGTTGCAGTTTGGCTGGGGCGGAGTTTGAACCCACCACCCTTGGTATATGGGGCTGGTGCCCTACCCATTTAGCCACATAGCCACAGGTGCCGCCTGAGTTTTTAAGTCTTAATATGTAAAATGGTGGGTTTTTGTTTGTTTGTTTTGTTTGTTAAGAGACAAGAGTCTCACTATGTCACCCTTGGTAGAGTTCCATGGCCTCATAGCTGACAGCAACCTCAAACTCTTAGACTTCAGAGATTCTCTTGCCTCAGCCTCCCAAGTAGCTGGGACTACAGGCACCTGCCACAATGCCCAGCTATTTTTTTTGTTGCAGTTGTCATTGTTGTTTAGCTGGCCTGGACCGAGTCCAAATCCACCAGCCCTGGTGTATGTAGCCAACACCCTAGCCACTGAGCTCCGGGCACCAAGTCTGCAATACAGTCTTTTCTGACAAAATGTCAGGGCCGTTTTTAGTGACTGAAGTAATTGATAATAAATACAATACTTATTATTTTCATAATAAAATTCATAGTGACATTATAGTTTGTAAATCCTTAAATATTTTACTGTAATTACACCGAGACTGGTGTAATACCAGTGTAATACCTTAAGTAAGGTATCACAGATTCTAATCATAAAATAGATAAGGGAAAAGGTGAATGGCCCTTCATAATCCCTCTGTGCTGGCTGTTCTGATAATGCGTGGAGGGTTTGGGGTGTACCTTGTCTTTTATCTTAGCTTTTTGAAGCCTCTCCTTTGCTTCTGAAAATCCAAGATGATTGGGGCACATGGTTCATCTACAAAATCCATTTGACCTCAGAGATATTTTAAGTATTAACAGTTAATTTTCCATAAATGAATATTTAATTTACTTTTTTTTTGAGATAGAATCTGACTGTGTCTCTCAGTAGAGTGCTGTGGCTGGTGTTACAGCTCATAGCAACCTCCAACTCTTGGGCTTCAGTGATTCTTTTGCCTCAGCTTCTCAAGTAGCTGGGACTACAGGTGCCCGTCAGAACGCCTGGCTATTTTTTGTTGCAGTTGTCAGTTGTATAGCTGGCCCAGACTGGGTTCGAACCCGCCACCCTCCATGTATGTGGCTGCCATGGTAACCACTGTGCTACGGGAGCCGAGCCTACATGTTATTTTAAAAGAAACAAATAAGTTGTGTTACAGTTGTAAATTGTCTTGATAGAATAGGACTTTGAAATAAAAATATAAGTGAAAGATAAAGCTTTGGTTGGTTGGCTCATTAGGATTTTTTTTCTTTTGGCTGCAGTTAAGAAATTGATAGAAAGTTGGGTGTGGAGTGCTGCCTCATGTCTGTAACCCTAACACTCTGGGAGGCCGAGGAGGGTGGATTGCTTGAGCTTAGGAGTTTGAGGCCAGCTTGAGCAAGAGCGAGACCCCAGTCTCTACTAAAAATAGAAAAAACTAGCTGGATGGTGGCAGGCAGGCGGATCTCTTGAGCCCAAGAGTTGAGGTTGCTTTGAGCTATAATGATGCCACAGTACTCTAGCCAGGGTGACAGAGTGAGACTCTGTCTCAAAAAAAGAAATTAATAGATAATTAATGGTTGGGGTTTCGATTGGAATGCAAATAAATACTGAACCCTGTACTGTTCTCTTTCTCCCTCTTTTTTTTTTTTGAAATCCTCTTGTCTTCAAAATATATTATTATTTACATAGAAATCACTTTTGAATGTTTGCACATATTACCATTTGCTTAGGCTTAAGTTAAATCGGAATATTATAACCGTATTTAGTTAGGCTCTATAAATTAAATAATTTGATTTATATTGAAATAGTTGTGCTTAGCTAGAGATTAGAATTCTGGTCATCTTTTTTTCCCCAAATTCATATTAGTGGTAGACTAAGCCTTCAAGCAGTAGGAAATAAATTTGTCCACAAGAACTTGAGGACTTTAAAAGCTTAGTCCTAGCTACTTGGGAGGCTGAGATGAGAGGATTGCTTGAACCCAAAAGTTTAAAAGTGCAGTGAGCTGTGATTGTGCCACTGCACTCCAGCTTAGGTGACAAAATAAGACTCCTTAAAAATGAGCAAACCATAGCAGCATTTTACTTGTTTTTGTTTTAAGCAGCAGAGTCTCTATTTCATAGGTTGGAATGCAATGGTTATTCCTAAGCGCAATTACAGTGCACTACAGCATCAACTCCTGGCTCCAAGTCAGCCTCCCACCTCCCCCTCCCAAGCGGTGGGGACTGTAGGCACCCACCACTGCACCTGACTCAGCTCGTGCATTTTAAATAAAACCCTGGACATGTATCTCATTATTGCTAAGTTTTAAACACACACTCTCTTTTCCATTGATTCCACCAGTGTATGGAAAGCACAGTGTCTTTATGATGGGTGGTAACACATGTATACCTATTGGAATAAAATTCCTTTAACATCATAGCATCAACTAAGTTCTTTCTTAGATCCATTCCCTTTAAACTTCTTTATTTGTCTGTGTAAAAATGGCTATTCTCCCAACATGCTTCTTTGCCTGTTCATTTCTTTCCATTTGTGGTCTCTCTATATTTATTGTTACATAGAATGTTTGCTCTTTCAGGCTTACCAGTAGAATCAGTTATCTGGAACCATTCCTAATGGTTTGGTTTCTGAAACGGGATGATTTTGTTTTTGGTTATCAAAATGCTACTTTTGACTTTATAGTGCAATTATAGTACATTACTACTAATAGAGTAACTTGTGTAGTTGACCTCACAGGGAGACCTCAAAACTACATAGCTATAAGACAAGGTTGGGGGCAAGGGTCAGACAGAGAGACTAAAACAGTTTTTTAATTTGTATTATAAATCAAATCCCATTTAATGCTAGAATGAAAACTTTTTGTAGTTCAGCTGTTACTCTTTATAATAACATTGCTCCCTATATTAAAATGATAGTATTTTTCTTTTTTTGAGAGATGGAATCTCACAGTGTCACCCAGGGCATTGTTAGCCTAGCTCACAGCAGCCTCAAATTCCTGGGTTCAAGTGATCCTCCTGCCTCAGCCTCCTGAGTAGCTGGGACTACTGAGGTCTGCCAGGACACCCACTAATTTTCTATTTTTGGTACAGATGGGGTCTTGCTCTTGCTCAGGCTAATCTTAAACTCCTAAGTTCAAGGGATCCTCTTGACTTGACCTCCCAGAGTACTAGGATTATAGCATGAGCCACTGTGCCCAGCCAGTATCAAATATTTATATACTTCAACTGGTACAGGAAATATTCTAGAACTTAATTTATTTTTTTGTCCTTAAATGTGCTCAGTGCAAATAATTGCTGCTTATTGGGAATAGACTAGTATTTGTGGCATTATAAGTTCGGTAACTGGTCTTTGTTTTCATTGCTGTGAGACCTGTGATTTAGATTCTTGGCTTATTTGTTACACACACAGGGTATCAAAAAAAGTATACACATTTTAAGAAAGAAAGAAACTATATTAAAAGTGTAATAGTCAAGTCCCATTTGACTTCTGCATTACACGGGGCATTCAACATGACATGTATTCATCTTTTGTTACCAGTGTGTAGTGAGTATTACAATTTTAACAGTTTTCTTCTTTCTTAAAATATGTATACTTTTGTGTATTCCTGTGTGTGTGTGTGTCTGTCTATATATGTGCATGTATGTGTGTGTTTGTGTTAAGTACAACTTTTTTTTAGTAATGTACTTTTCACGAAGTGCCTGCACTTTCACTGTGGCAAAGGGAACATGTTCAATTTAAATCACCAATTGTAAGTCTTTTAATGAATACTAACAGAATATGTTTCAATTTTGTGCTTGTTTTATATATATGCAGAAACATGTAGATGATAACATCAGTATTTTAGAAAACACTGGTGACATAACCTGTAGTATGTATATTGTTGTTATTTGACAATTTAGTGTGTTTGGGGGGCACTTTTTAATTAAACATTTATATGAGTTTTTCTTCTGTGCTACTTCGTGCATTTCATTGTTTTTCCCTATTATGTAGGGTAAAGCTGACGCTAGAGGGTCTGGAAGAAGACGACGATGATAGGGTGTCTCCCACTGTTCTTCACAAAATGTCCAATAGCCTGGAGATCTCCTTGATAAGTGACCATGAGTTCAAGTGCAGGCATTCACAGCCAGAGTGTGGTTACGGCCTGCAGCCTGATCGCTGGACAGAGTACAGCATACAGACAATGGAACCAGACAACCTGGAACTAATCTTTGATTTTTTTGAGGTGAGTAGTTATTTTAGTGAGGGAGTTGAAAAAGAATACAGATGTAAGCTTATTTTTATGTACATTTTGATTTTTATTTTAATCCAATTTATGTAAAGCCATGATTCATACAATGTTTTAGATGTTTGCTCCGCTCTTATACTTAGCAGCCATAAAAAATACAGAATTGACACACTCAGGTACAGTTAATAATATGCTTCAGAGAAATTTAGCAGAATTAATGCTTCAAATCAAGACCAGATGCCTTGTTGTCTGTGCCTGTGAAGCAGCCTGGATATAAATGAATTGCATCCAAAGGAACCTCTAGTATAGAGGACTGGGCAGGCTGTGTGCCTTTTGGTGGACAACCTGGTGTACCTATCTGATAGCATCACTGAGTTGTCTTCTCAATGGAAGTCTGTCATTTATCAAGATGTTTTATTATGAGAAATTGGTGTGACAATTATTTGGCAGCTTTACTCAAATTACTTGGGTATTTGCGTGTGTGGGTGTGTAGGGGAGAAGGAACAGACAGACAGGAACTCATTCTGACGCCCAGGTTAGAGTGCAGTAGAGGGGTCATAGCTCACTGTAACTTCAAACTCCTGGGTTCAAGCAATCCTCCTGTCTCAGCCTCCCAAGTAGCTGAAACTATAGGCATGTGCCACCATACCCGGCTAAAGTTTTTCTTGTAGAGACAGGGGGTCTCGCTATGTTGCCCAGGCTGGTCTTGAACTCTTTGACTCAAGCAGTTCTCTCACCTAGGCCACCCAGAGTGCTAGGATTACAGGCATGAACCATTGTATCTGGCTTGAATTTATAAATACATAATAAAAATAATTAAAAACTTGTGCCAGTTTGTTCACAGCTGTGCTGCCAACTTTCTAGAGGTTCTTATGATACTTTCATTAGAGCTTGTTAGCTCCAGGCTGTTAAGATGCTCCCCTCATAAAGTACAAGGTGTTTCCCTGAGGTCCTAACTGCAGTGTGCCCGGCTCAGTGGTTACATGTACTGCTGTTTTCTTAGCCTCTAGCTAGCTTTTCTGCTGCTTCCACTCCCATTTCCACAAGATTAGAGTTCAGATCTTTGAGGGTAGGGGACATGTATTAACTAACAGGAGCACCTAGCCACAGTGTCTTGAGAGCTGCAGATTGGGGATGGTTTTAAACCTATAGGGTGAACCTTGTTACATATAGTAAAATTATTATGATCTTTGAGTTAAATTTGATAATGCTTGTAGATATTCTTTATGAATGGGTACAGAGCTCTAAGTAATGAGATCTGTGAGACCTCATTATGAAGAAAAGTTTTTGTTCAACATTTCCTCTTTGCCTTAGGACCTATAGTATTTTAATAATGTCATTAGCATCCTAACTTCACTTTCATTTGGTTTGCAGTTTTGGTAATACTATTCTATTCATAGACTAGGCTGATAAAATAGCCAGTGTGATCTCAAAAGTATTTGGTTTCCAAGAGAATTATTATCTCTATGTGCCACTTGTGTGGGCACATTTTTAGACAATCTAATACAGAGGTCCTCAAACTTTTTAAACAGGGGGCCAGTTCACTGTCCCTCAGGACTGCGGGCCCTGGGACGAGTCGGCTGCTAAGCAGGACAGGCAGTGGTGGCAAAAACACCCAGCGGGCCGGATAAATGTCCTGCATGTGGCCCGCAGGCCATAGTTTGAGGATGCCTGATTTAATATATCTGAAAAATTCACCACAAAGCTTAGTCTTACAATGTAAAGGTGTTTAGAAGCTTATAGGCAGTGCTTTAATTTCACCTACTGCTATTAGATCAGAAGTGCCAGTCAGAATTGTGATTAAATAATATATAAAAATCTTAAAATATTTATATTTATCTTTTATTATAAATAAACCATCAAAATTGCCTGAATATAAGTTTGATTGCATTTCTTATGGGTCAGTACTCTTCCATAGACTGAGTTGACTTTAAGGTACTTTTTTGATCTTTAAATTGAAAATCTCCAAGAATTAGGATTATCTTAAGCCTCATTTTTTTTAGGAAGATCTCGGTGAACATGTCGTTCAAGGTGATGCCCTTCCTGGACACGTAGGTGCAGCATGCCTCCTGTCGTCCACTATTGCTGAGAGTGGGAAGAGCGCTGGAATACTTACTCTTCCCATCATGAGCAGAAATTCCAGGAAAACAATAGGCAAAGTGAGAGGTAAGTTTGGAGAAGCAGTGGGAAGACCCTTTGCAAATAAGCTAAGGCTAAATTTGCTTTAGATTATTAACTGATGTAACAATTTTAAGGAGCATATCTATTAAATTTTTTAGGAGCTTTACTTTGAATCAATTTTCACTTGCCTTTTTTTTCTTCTATTTGATAGAGTTTGACAATGGTGGTTTAAGTGGTACTTAAATGTATTTGAACTCATAATGTTTATCTCTTCCTCTTTTTTTTTTCCATGAAAGTTGACTATATAATTATTAAGCCATTACCAGGATACAATTGTGACATGAAATTTTCATATTCCAAGTATTGGAAGCCAAGAACACCATTGGATGTTGGCCATCGAGGTGCAGGGAACTCTACAACAACTGCCCAGTAGGTTGAATATTTGAATAGGGTTAGCATCTAGTAGCTTATGTTTGATAGGGTTACATTGATTTAACCCACTAAGGGTCAAATGCTATTATTATTACTCTGATTTGGGAAATAGAGTTACCATTTCAAAATGATGAGAAACTAACCTAAGATTCTGCCAGCCTTTCTGATACTCTACTGCATTATTACCGGGAAAGGTGTTCGAGGTAGAAAGGCAGTGAGGGAAGCTTGCTGCAGAAAGCTTTGGGGGTGCTCTGCAGTGGTGTCTGCATGGTGGTCCTTATTACTGACGTGTTGCCCTCGCTGAGTCTCTCAGTTTCCTTATCTATAAAATGGAAGGGTTTGAATAAGATTATCCCTAGTATTATTCTTTTAGCTCCAAGCACCATGGTTCTAAGAAAGCACAAGCGAACTTAAGGAATATTATAATAGTTCATCTAGACCTCAGCAGAAAGATGGTGTGTCTCTTCTCCACAGACATAGGTTCCAGCCTTGCAAGTTTACTTAATCACCTGCTCATTGCCACAGATTTTCTATTGTAAATTTTAGCCATACCCCATTTTATTTTAAGAGATGGCTGCGATAGCTTTGAAATCTGTGGAGATCATTAGGGGATCTTTTAAGGTCTGTAATACAAACCAAATCACCATTTAAGGAAGAAGCACCCTCAGGCCCCATTTTACAAATAATAAGTGTTTAAGTTTTCCATCCTTTTTTTTTTCTTTTCATTTTAGAGATAGGGTCTTGTTCCATTGCCTGGGCTAGAGTTCAGTGATAGGATCATAGCTCGCTGTTCCTACCACTCTATCTCCTGCTCCCCTGCTTAAGCAGTCCTGGGTCAGCTTCTCAAATAGCTAGGACTATAGATGCACTCCATCACACCTGACTAAAATTTAGTTTTTGTTGACACGGGTTCTCACTATGTTGTCTAGGCTGGTCTTGAACCCTGGCCTTAAGCAATCCTCCTGCCTCAGCTTCTCAAAGTGCTGAGATTATAGACATGGGTCATTGTTCCCCTTCTTGTTTTATTCTTTTTTTTTTTTTGTCATTTTTGGCCAGGGCTGGGCTTGAACCTACTACCTCCGGCATATGGGACCAGCGCCCTACCCTTTTGAGCCATGGGCACCATCACTTATTTTATTCTTAATGTAGTTTCTATCCTTCTATCCTGTTGGTGTGTCAGTCTTTCCCTATTCCCCACAGTCTACCAGCATAAAGTCATTTGTAGGCTTTATTGCAAAGAGCAGGTTTCTATTCCATGCCATTCAAAAGGGTTATTTTTCTTAATAGGTCATCCTACTTGTCTCTAATAAAAAATCTACAGTTCAGGGAAGGTATGTATTTTGGTATAGGATATATCTATGTTTAGCTTGTAAATACCTAAGTTTTTATATGCACATATTAGCCATGTGATTACCACAGTTATAATTTGGGGATGGCACAATTAACCTTAAAATAGAGAATAAGTATCATTTCCCATTGTTGAAAATATAGATGGCTTTCTGTTATGTTTCTTTCTTAATTTTTTTCTATATTCTAAGATAACTGCATTTTTCTCTGTTTTAGGCTGGCTAAGGTTCAAGAAAATACTATTGCTTCTTTAAGAAATGCTGCTAGTCATGTAAGTAACCATTTTTTCTGTAAACAACTTTAGATTGCTGAGGTAGAGGAATGTGGCTCAGAGGAGTCTCTTTCAGTCTGCAGTTTGAAAAGAGACATTGATGCTGCTTCTGCAGTGTTTCTGTGTGAAGGGGAACTGTCTCTTGGGGGTTATGTTTAGACCAATGTTGAAGATTGAGATAGAGACAATAGAATCAGAAGCATCCTTTTGAGATAACAAATTTTGAGCAATTGAAACAAGAAAATTCTCTTTAAGCATTGGTTTTCACTATTTGAAAAGTGTGATTATTTAGATACTTTGGAAATGGTACTTATAGGGTTTGATGGTGCTTTTATGTAATACTAAGAAAATTATCAATTTCACCCATTGTACGACAATTTGATTATATTAAAATATCTTGATTCCGTCTTGGCACCTGTAGCTCAGCAGCTAGGGCGCCAGCCACATACACTGGAGCTGGTGGGTTCAAATCCAGCCTAGGCCCAACAAACAACAATGATGATAACTACACTCCCCCCTCCCCTCCCCCCAAAATAGCCAGGCGTTGTGGTGGGCGCCTGTGGTCCCAGCTACTTGAGAGGCTGAGGGAAGAGAATTGCTTCAGCCCAAGAATTGGAGGTTGCTGTGAGCTGTGATGCCACAGCACTCTACCCAGGGCAACAGCTTCAGACTCTGTCTCAAAAAAAAAAAAAAAAAAAAATCTTAATTCCTTTCTTTTATCCAATCATGACAGGTTAGAGGGGTTTTTTTTAGTTTTTAATATTAGATCAAGTAACTGCCACTTGACATTTTTAATCAAGAACCTGAAATTCAGGGTGGTGCTTGTGGCTCAAGGAGTAGGCACCAGCCCTATATACCAGAGGTGGTGGGTTCAAACCCACCCCAGCCAAAAAATAATAAAAGAACCCTTTCCCCCATTTTTTTCATACCTGACCAGTCTCATGTTCCAAAGTGAAACTAGGGATAAAATGGACAAACATCTCAGTTTTTTATTCTCACCTTTTTTACATTGTCTTCTACGTGCCTTAAACTTTACATTATTTATTTTTATTTATTTATTTATTTATTTTGCGGTTTTTGGCCGGGCTGGGTTTGAACCCGCCACCTCCAGCATATGAGGCTGATGCCCTACTCCTTTGAGCCACAGGGCACCACCCAGCTTTACATTTTTTAAAAAGGTTCAGGGAGTAAATTTGATGAGTCACTCATTTAATTTTATCAGTTATATAAGTTAACATCTCTTCTAAGATGTACTTTCAAAGTATTTTATCCTCTGTGAAATTGTAGTGGGTTTTACAACTTAGCTTTGAGTCATGGTTTAAGTGGGAGCATTTCTTTCCCTCTTGGTTGTATATAAAATAATGATGTATTTATAATTCATGACTTCTTGAATTATAGTAACTATATTAATGTATGAGAATATTAATAGTCTTTGTGTTAAAGGATAATATTAATCTATGAGTATATGGGACTATAATTCATAATTTGAGACCAGTTTTGGTTCATTATAGTTAATTAATCTAAACGTAATTTTATTAGCTATAAACATGTGATGATCCTGATAGAGAATTTTCTGGTTCATCCTTTTTGAGAGAATATTTCATTAAGCCTTCTTCCATATTCTGATGAAACCCTTTATAACTCACACAGATCATATTTTTAAATCTTCATTTAGTTATTAACAGCTCATTGGCTTGTTTTAATGTCATTTTTGACGGTCTTTTGGTCTTGGCTTATTTCTTAAACCTCACACATGAATTGTGGGATTAAGTTTTATCGCAGTTAAAATTATTTTCCAAAACAATTATGATTATTTAAAATTAACAAACATTTATACTAAAAAGCAACAACTTAAAATGTTTAAAAGTTAGTACTGTTTAGGGGGTACTAGCATTTATCTTCTTTGATAGAATTGATTTGTGTTACTGTCTTGTTTAAAAGGAACTGAGTTTCCTTTTTTGGGAGCCAGTAAGGACATAGGTTTCATAGCCAGACTCATGGGCTCCTTTGGTTCTAGTGTGTGATACATGTGTACTTACAAGTTGAGCACTAGAGCCAGTGTAAGGGGTAAAAATGCATCCATGCCTCCTTGTGTGGTACTTCTGAGGGTCACAGTTAACAACATTGCCAGACCATGTTACCTTGGACCCTAGCTGTCCTAGTTTTCTTTTAGTGAATGTACACGTTTGTGTATCAGTGTGTATTGCCAGTCTTTAACTGTATTAATTCATAGGAGAAAAAGGAGCTGACTTTAATAACTCTAACTCTTTGTCCTCATCTGTTTAGGCTTCCTGAGGAAACTGGACATGGGCATCATTCATACTGCCCGTTTCTGTTTTCTGTGTCTGTTCAGAGCAGTGGTTAATTCAACACTGACGTATTGCTGAGAAAGGTTATAAAGTGTACTCTCAGGTGCACTGAGAATCAGAACTAAGAGGCTCTGTAGCTTATTCTTTTTCTTACCTGTTCTTTGAGGCTCAGTCTAGCTGAGGTATACAGGGCCAGTAGGCAGCAAGGCGAGGGAACCCTGAGCTCTAGGTTCTTGTTAGGTTCGATTTCTGCTCATACATCAGTTCTCATTTTTTCCAGGAAAAAGTTGCTGTACTTTTGCCAAAGAGAAAAATAATTGTTTTACAAAAAGAAATTACTTTTTAGGAAAAGCTTGACGTGTAGGTGTAATATTAAATCATTCATGAGGAAGTGTTATGTTTTTATGCACAGGTCTTTAATTTTATAGTGAATGGCAAATCTCTTATGTCCTTGTAGTTTTAGATATATTGTGTACCAGCTGATGTTTCTCAAATACTTCCTTCCATCTGTCAGGGTGCAGCCTTTGTTGAATTTGATGTCCACCTTTCAAAGGACTTTGTGCCTGTGGTATATCATGATCTCACCTGTTGTTTAACTATGAAAAAGGTACGTTGAAATTCCTTCATTTTAAATTCTAATTGTTAGGTACAAGATTTAAAAATTAGAAAGTTTATTATATTTTTAATTATTTAGTAGAGTTGATCATTCATTTTCTTGGCAAATTGCTGCCAGTAAGGAAGTAGACTTACTCTTACAAACTCTCACAGTTCTGAGAGAGTGAGAAAATGGGAATATTAAGTTCCTAGAGTCTCAGTATTGCTGAATTTACTTTTATATATTACTAAAAAAGGGACATTCTAGGTGGTTTCTTTATCATTCTCCCACTGTCACTATACTGAGGTGAGAAAGGAGGGGAAATGTCATAATGTTTTTTTCTAGGCTCCCGTCTATTTCTTTTTCACCCTTTTCTCAAATTAATAGTGCAGAAAGAACCACTGTGAAAAACTGTGAAAATGATTTGGAGTCAGATAGTGAGGGGTCTTAGTGAAGGGATTTAAGATTCAAGAGCTAGAGAGATAAGGGGGATACAAAAGAGTTTTAGGTGAGATGAGACATGTCCAGAACTGATTTGGTAGCTGGAGGCAAAGGGGAGCAGTAATGTGGGCCACAGGTAAGGTGGGCCACAGGTAAGGTAAGCCTGGACTGGAGCAGGGACAGGGAGAATGAACAGGAGGTTGGGAGGGTCTGTTGGGGAAGAGTCCAGGTAGAGAATGGAAAATGGCATATAATTTTAAAAAGCTTGTAATTGTTGTCATCCAAACATATAGGGAACTTGCAGCCTTGGGGCTACATGTGACTTTCTGTATCTTTAACTGTGGCCTTTTAACTGAATCCAGATTTTACATTTAGATGCAGTTGAGGGCGGCACTTGGCAGTAGTGAGAGCTATGTGTGGCCTTGAGGCCACAGGCTCTCCACCCCTGGTTGAATTACAATGATGTATAGAAAAGGGCCCTTCCACGTTTGTGGAATGGTATTAGCACAGGGAAGGAAGAAGTTGTATCTATTCAGGTGACAAAATAGAATAATTAAACAAAAATGGACCGGGTTGTTTTTCCTGTAGGAGAGGTGTGCAAAGTAAATGAGAAGGAATGAAGTGGTAAAAGATTTTGTTAGCAAAGACTGAGATTAGTGGATAGAGCTGCAGTGCAGTTCTAAAAATCTATGAGAATTAAAGAATATTATCAATCCCCTATTTTCACCAGACTCTGTCTTGCTGTGAAGTAGAACCTGAATGAGTTAATTGGGGAATTAAAAGTAATGAACTTTAGGGCAAGGCACAGTGGCTTATGCCTGTAATCCTAGCACTTGGGAGGCTGGGCAGGTAGATTTGCCCAAGCTCATGGGTTCAAGATCAGCCTACGCCAGCAGGTGACAAAGTGAGACTCTATCTCAAAAATAAATGAATGAACTTTATATATTTTTAGGTTGAGTTTTAATTTATAACCTGGTATTTTTCTTTAAAAACAATTCACATTTGGCCAGGTGTCGTGGTTCGGACCTGTAATCCTGGAACTCTGGGAGGCAAAAGTGGGAGGATCCCTTGAGCTCAGAAGTTTGAGATCAGCCTGAGTGTGAGCCAGACCCCCGTCTCTACTAAACATAGAAAAATTAACCAGCTGTTATGGAAGGCACCTGTAATCCCAGCTACTTGGAAGGCTGAGGCAGGAGGATCACTTGAACTAGGAGTTTAAGGTTGCTGTGAGTTAGGCTGAGGCCCTGGCCCTCTAGCCTGGATAACAGAGTGAGACTCTGTCTCAAACAAATAATTCACGTTCATTAGAAAAAAATATAAGAAGTTTAGGAGATTGTAAAATGAAAAATAAATCTTCCTTTCCCCTTTCTTCTTGGTGTCATTTCTTTGCTCTGACTAGTTTCTTGTGTATCCTTCCAGAAAAACTTTATACATATACACGTTCATACTAGTGTACATGAATGAGTATATATGTAATGCGTTTTAGTATCTTTGCTGGATTGATGATTTATTGGTAGTACCTTAATCCATTTCCTTAAGATAAAGGTACTTTCAACAATGTGATATTTGATCATCCTTTCATACAGCATTAAAACCTAATGGAGCGGATTTACTCATGGTGAAAACACAATAGATGAGGATTCTTATTAAGCATTATTGCTATTTTAAACCAAACTTAGAAACACTTAGAAAGTTACTGACAGAAACTGATTATTTCCTATTACTTTTCTAGTCGTAGTAGTGTGGATATGTGTCAAATAAAACGTATATAACATGCCAGGAAATAGGGGAGATGACTGACTTCTGTCTCTGTCCTTCGTGTGTCTTCTGTGGCACAACTTCTCTCAATGGTTTTTTTCTTCCAACACTTCCCACTTGTGTTAAAAACAAAGCCGAAACATGACAGATAGCATCACATAGGAAGGGCTCTCCGGCAGTGCTCTGCATGGCTGCCTAACAATTATTTTCATCATTAATTCAGCTGCAGTTTTAGGCTTATCTACTGTTAACATTCATTAATAATTTAGGGCTCATTTCTCTCTCTCTTTTTTTTTTCTTTTAGAAATTTGATGCTGATCCAGCTGAATTATTTGAAATTCCAGTAAAGGAATTAACATTTGACCAGCTCCAGTTGTTAAAGGTAGTAATAGTCATGTAAAATGTAGAGTATCCTTTAGTTTGGGGACTCTCTGCATTTGCCTATATACAGTAATGTTCTCTTTGCATGTGGGGATGATGGTGTATCTAACATCTGTAGAGTGCTTTCTTTTGTTTCATTTTCTGATCCGTTTGGGAGGATGGGTTTGTGCTGATTCATCTGTCTTTTCTGACAGTTTTCATGAATCCCTTTGGTTATTGCATTTATGAAGGAGTGAACTAGGCCATAGGTCTTCATAGGCCATAGGGGTAGCCCTTCTCCCTATGACTTTATATCATTGTATGTGATAGTTGATTTTTATACATACGTTAATTTCTAGATCTTTGTATATTTTGTTGTACCATATAATTTTCTTTTTTTGTCATATAATTTTAAATGGTTCCTCTTCCCATCCTCTTTAGATACCTAAATAAATGTTTAATTAAGTGTAAACAGTTTTCTAACTTTAGAAGTTTTATATTCTTCCTAAATTTGCTATTTGATCATGATCTTATATGTGTATACATATATAAAATATACTCCGTGGTTAATGCCTATTCTTATTAAATATTAGATAATGCTACATTTTAATTGTCTTCTTTAACTTGCTATTTTTTTCAAGTTGCAGTTCTGCTCATTATCTTTGCATAAACTAAGGATTTTTCCTGATTGTATTTTGTGGTGTGTTTTCTAGCTTGCTCATGTGACTGCGCTAAAATCTAAAGATCGGAGAGGTATGTACCAATATGGAGAAACACTTTGCATTTTGTGTAAAGTGTTAGGATTTCGAAAATCCATTTCACATAATCACGGTCATTTTAATGAATGTAATACTCCGTCATCTAAAGATAATTTTAGCCATGTGAAAACCTTGTATATATTTTTAATTGAATGATGTGCCATTTTGTTACTTATTTTAATTTGAGAATCAGAACTCCTTACATCTTTGTACCTACCAATCTTTCCTAACATTCTTAATCATTACAAAGTGGAGCATATATCAAATACAGAATCCAGCTTCAGGGCCAGGCTGAGCCAGCTCTGTCCTTTACCACCTATGACCTGGGCAGGTTACTTGTCTGCTCTGTGCCTCACTTTCCCCAAAGCTTGCCTTACCTACCTTGTCCTTTTGTCATTTCACTTCGCTTTGTACTCCTATGGAACTTAATAAATGGGACTTACTGTATCCATTTTTAAACCTTTTATTTTTGTATATATTGTGGTCTCTTCAAATAGGACGTAAGCCTCTTAGGGGTAGAAAAATATTTTTATCTTCCCAGGAACTATTATGATGCTCTTCATATATTAGGTAATGCATAGATATTTGTTTCTTGTTGTGGTAATTCACAGTTTGAATACCTATGAAGACATTATGAAATGAATGTTTAAGGTTAACCTTACCCAGAACATGAACGTCACTATGTACCTTATAGATACTTGATGACTATTGTAGTAAAATGAATTTTGCCTTTCATTTATTTATTTGGAAACTTTTAATCTTTGAATTTGTAGTACAGATTTCGTGTTCTTTTTAGAATAGCTTGTTCTTTTAATTGTTTTTTCTCTTTTGGAAAAAAAACTGTTCTGTGTTTCTAAAATAATCTATATTAGTTAAATGATAATGGTATAAAAGCATAATAGTAGCTATATATTCTCTTAATTTCTGATTTCTGTGTTGATTTTGGTATTTCAAACAAAAAACTTAGCAGAATGACTAAACTCTGAATTCCATTGAGGAATAACAAATTATTGCTTATGACTGCTTTTTAAAGAATAGTACTATATTACAATTTTTATAAGAAAATAATCACTCTTGGAACTTTTGGTCTATGGTCTTTACATTACATTTTGCAAACTTGTTTTCACAAAAATTTCTTATTTAGAAAATGAGGTTTTTAATGATTAAAAATAATATGAACTCAAGAGCCTTCAAAAATGCTATCTTTGAAAGGATCTTGTAATTACTCAGTGTGTGTGCTTGTGCGTGCTCACACTCTCTCTCTCTCTCTTTCTAAAGATTTAAGAAAAGATTCTTAGTGCTATAGTAACATTTTATTTACTGAGCTTTTGTATTTTAAAATTTTAGAATCCGTGGTTCAGGAGGAAAATTCCTTTTCTGAAAATCAGCCATTTCCTTCTCTTAAGATGGTAAGTTCTTAGAGGAAAACCAGGACAAGGCTATCATTAATTCTTTTATGCCTGAATCATTTATTTTGATGTCTTAAATGAATACTAAAGGCTGTCAAAGACAGCTTTAATATAAAGATAAGGCCTCATGGGTGTCTTTTAGAGAAGGTAGCATTATTGTGTGGCATCCTCATTGGTGCATTTTAGAGAAGACAACATTCTTGTGTGGTACACCTGTGCTACATTTTTTTAAAGAGTAAATTATCTCAAATGAATAAAACTTCACTGTCAATGGGTTAATTAGGTAAGAATAGCAAATTTACATATTTCTGTGTTTAAATGGAAGGAGAAAAGGGTGGGAGGAAGATGCAATGGTGGGAGAGGCATTTTTATGTTTAAAACTATTTCTTAGCTTTTAGAAAGAAACACAGTTCTCCAACAAAAGAAAATAAGTATCTTTGTGTTAATTAAAATAAGACATATTTAAGAATTCATCCTGGAAAAAGTATAAGCAAAAAGTGGCTATATAGACTTAGAGACACATTTCATATAGGAATGCCTTTGACAGTATCAGGAAAGCCCACAGAGATGCCAGGGAGATTCTCGGTCTGCTTTTGCTACACTGGTCTTCCCTAAATTCTGGTCTTTTTTTTGAGACACCCTAGGTAGAGTGCTATGGCATCACAGCTCAACAGCAACCTTAAATTCTTGGGTTCAAGAGATCCTCTTGCCTCAGCCTCCCAAGTAGCTGGGAATATAGGCACCTGCCACAGCGCCTGGCTATTTTAGAGATGAAGTCTCACTCTTGCTTAGGCTGGTCTCTTAACCCCTGAGCTCAGGTGATCCACTAGCCTTGGCCTCCCAGAGTGCTGGGATTACAGGTGTGAACCACCACTGCCGGCCTATGGAAAATAATGTTTGGAGAGAAGCTTATTAGTGGGTTTCATCTAGTAAATTATCTGGTTGCTTAAGTATGGATGTGGATGTATATGACGTAGACAGGAAAGAAGTGACAGCAAATAATCTATAATGAAGGTATTTTGTTAAAATATTTAGGTATGTATTACCAGAGGAGGAGTTCATAAAACAATCTAAAAAATCATTAAAGAAAATCTCAGTGGTTAAAGGTAACTTGAGTATTGATTATTCACTCTGTAACAAGGATGATACCAGCAAGTTCTTAAAATGGACATTGTCCTTGTCTAATTCTCCAGGTATTTATGAAATGCAGCTAAGTAGGATTGTTCCTTCTAGTTCAAAGCTCTAAAGTTATCTGGTGCTTAGAAATTCCATGATTCCCAGACTTCTTGAATCATGGTAAAACTTTTTTTTTTTGCAGTTTTGGCTGGGGCTGGGCTTGAACCTGCCACCCCTGGTATATGGAGCCAGCGCCCTACTCCTTGAGCCATAGGTGCCGCCCTGGAAAAACATTCTTCTAATTGTATTAAAAGTTTGATAACTTTTATTTAGCCAAATAAGTTAAACATGCACATGCACATTTAGTTACTTGACTGTCACCATCATTTAATCATAAAGAAAAAAAATTTTTTTGAGACAGAGTCTCACTTTGCCCCTCCCCCCCCCACCACTTGGTAGGGAGCCGGGGCGGCTAGCTCACAGCAACCTCAGACTCTTGTGCTCAAGTGACCTTCTTGTCTCAGCCTCCCAAGTAGCTGGGACTACAGGCACCCGCCACAGCACCCAGCTCTGTCTTAGAGACAGGTCTCACTCTTGCTTAGGCTGGCCTTGATCTTCTGAGCTTAAGCAATCCATGCACCTTGGCCTCCCAGAGAGCTAGGATTATAGGCATGAGCCACCACGCCTGGCCCTGGGCATTTTTTTACTAAAATTTCTTCATTAGGCCAGGCCCAGTGGTCTGATCCCTTGAGCTCAGGGGTTTGAGACCAGCCTGAGCAAGAGAAGACCTTGTCTCTACTAAAAATAGAAAAATTGCTTGCCATTGTGGCAGCTACATCTAGTCCCAATGACTTGGAAGGCTGAGGCAAGAGGATCTCTCAAGCCCAGGAGTTTGAGGTTTCTATGAGCTGTGATACCATAGCACTCTACCTAGGGCTACAGAGTGAGACTCTGTCTCAAAAAAAAAAAAGACCTCACATGTCAGCTTTTATAGGTTAATAGCCAGGCTTCATATTTTCAATTGATTTTCTGTTTACAACTACAGTAGAACCTCTAAGTTGACCACCCAAAGGACTGTAACAAAATGGTTAGCATATGGAGGTGATTAACATAAGGAACTAGGCCTAGTGTACTGACACGTACATGTGGTGCATGTTCGGTCTGGTGAAAATTAGGTCAACTTAAGGAGGTGGTTAATGTAGGGAGGAGGTCATTATGCAGGTTCTGGGGTAAAATAAAATAATCTGATTGCAAAGTTTCTAGATAATTTAGATAAATTGGCAAAGTATTTGTTCATTTATACAGTAGATGATAGCCATATTGATTTATAATGTTGCCTGTCTTATTACAGCTCACTTTAGATGTTCAGTGAAAAGGATTTTATTTTATTTTTGAGGCAGAGTTCTGGGGTTGAGTGCCATGGCTTTGTCATAGTTCAAAGCAACTTCAGACTCAAGCAATTCTCATGCCTCAGCTTCCCAAGTAGCTGGGACTGCTGGCACCCACCACAATGCCTGCCTAGTTTTTCTCTCTTTTTTTTTTTTAAATTTTAATTTCTTTTTGATTTTTAAATTAAAAATTTTTTTTCTTAAAAAATTTTTTTTTCTATATTTAGTAGAGATAGGGTCTCACTCTTGGTCAGGCTGGTCTTGAAATCCTGAGCTTAAGCATTTCACCTGTCTTGGCCTCCCAGAGTGCTAGGATTATAGGCTGGAGCCACCAAGTCCTGCTGAGTGAAAAGGGTGGTGATGGTGATTATTTATCAGAGATACTATCTGATACTGCTGCTTTTGCTGTTCAATTGCTTTTGACTTCCTTATTTTATGTACTAACAATCAACCGGGTTCTCCGTTTGAGTATTCGAAAAAATAGCGTTTTATGCTGAACGAAGAAAACATTTTATTCTTACTAGTGTTATATTATTATTGATTGCCTTTGTAATAATAGGTTTCTTTGTTTTCTTTTTCTGTCACCTATCTCATCAAAAAATGAAATTGACCACCAACAAACAAAACTCTAGGTTTTAGAGGCTTTGCCAGAAGATGTAGGGTTTAATATAGAAATAAAGTGGATCTGCCAACAAAGGGTGAGTAATTGTGTATGCAGCATACTCCGCCCTGCCCCTGTTCTAAAAAGTTCTTTTTTTCTTAATCTCTTTGTTCTAATGGAATAAGTGAAACGAAAATCTTACTGGTTTCCTCCATCAAGCTCATTGCTTCTTGGACCTTTTAAATAAAGCACGTTTTACACTTAAACTAATATGTGAGTACCTAGTGATGAACGTAGTAGAAATTTCAGTTTACGTGGGTCTTGTGTACAGATTTCACCTGAGGTTTATGGGCATGTTTATAAAGTAGACAGCCACAAGTCATAGACCTCTGATTTAGTTTCCCTAGACAGTGTCTTCCTGTATCGTCCAGTCTAGAATGCAGTGGCATCATCATAGCTCACTGCAAACTCAAACTCCTGGGCTCAAGCAATCCTCCTTCTCAGCTTCCCATGTAGCTGGGCCTATAGGCATGTGCCACCATATCTGGTTAATTATTTTTAATTTTTATTTTTGTAAAAATGGGGTTTTGCTACAATGCCTCGGCTGGTCTCAAACTCCTAGGCTTGAGTGATCCTCCTGCATCGACCTCTCAAAGTGTTAGGATTGTAGATGATTTCATATTTTATTTAGTTTTTATTTTCCCATCACCATCTAAAATAGATTTGAAGCAATTTTCTAAGGAGTTTTTGATAAGGTAGCAGAAGCTAGTAATAATTACCCTTGAAAAAGAAATTTACATAGTTAATTATATTATAAATCACTCTGAGATTTAGTTATTTCTTTGTTCAAGAAATATTTCTTGAAAAGCTGCTATGGGCCGGGCATTTTCTGAGTGTGGAAGACAAGAAGTAAAGAAGACAGAATAAGGCCCTCTCTTCCCAGTACTTACATTCTAGTGAGGAAAACAAAGCTATTGACTGTGTCACGGAGGAATATGTGTCATTGGTAGGATACATGGGGAGAGGGTTACTGTGAGGTAGGGGGAGGAAGTAGTTAATTCAGGCTTCATGACGAGGCATCTGGAACAACGTCCTTGAATTTATCTTGTTCAGAATAATGTATAACTGCTCTGAAATCATGCTATTTGAGGCAAGCTGGTCCTGGTTAGCATTAATAAATGCTCAAGCAAAGTTTTATTCATTGTGCTTTTTTTAGTTTTCTGAGCTTATATAATTACTTCAGCAAATCATATGTTGTATAAAACACTTCATATTTGAATGTCACTAGGGCTGACTCTTGGTGTCTTGGCTACATTTATTAAATTATTTTAATTATTTTTGAGGGGACTTGATACACTGAAAGCCCAAAGAATGAGATTTGTAACTGGTAATTAATAATTAATAGATTTTTTGATAGTGTGTTAGCAAATGAAGTATCCTATAGCTTGTGAAGATAAAATCATAGTAGATTGTAAATTTCCATAGCTTTAGCTTTTTAGCCTTAATAAAGCAAAAGTCTATTGTGTGGTATAGTTGTTCACTTTTTATGGGAGAGTCTCCACACCTGAATTACAATTGCTATGTTACTCTATCTCTATTAAAAAAACAACTATTTAACAACTATTTGTTGTTACTTTATCACCTTCAGTAGAGTGCTGTGGTGTCACAGCTCACAGCAACCTCAGCCACGATGCCCATCTATTCTTTGTTGTAGTTTGGTTGGGGCCGAGTTCAAACCTGCCACCCTCAGTATATGGGGCTGGTGCCCTACTCACTGAGCCACAGGCGCCGCCCTCAGATAGTTTGAGATGTTGATCAAGTCACTAAATGTTTTCGCTTTCCCCATCTGTGAAATAACTGTTAGACTAGAGACGCAGAGCTATTTCTAAACACTGTTATTCAGCAAGTGTAATGCTTTTCCTTTCCCTTTTTCTTTCACATAGGATGGAATGTGGGATGGTAACTTATCAACATATTTTGACATGAATCTGTTTTTGGATATAATTTTAAAAACTGTTTTAGAAAACTCTGGGAAGAGGAGAATAGTATTTTCTTCATTCGATGCAGATATTTGCACAATGTGAGTAATATTCAGTGATTTTTTTTTTCTTTACTCTTAGAATGTATCTAGGATATAAGACACAAGTAGTGGTTGAAAGTGAGGAGTTGTCCAGATTCACCCCTGCTCTGTCCTCTCAGTCGGGTTGTGTGGATTTTCATGTCCTTTGTGACTGTTAGCTGGTGGGTGCCATCTGTTCCTTTGAAGTCCATAAGGACTGGGTCCTAGAGCCACAGAGCCACACACCCTGTTTTATTTCCCAGAATATTATATCCTTCTTACCAGAGTGCAAGGGCTTTCTCACTGACTATTTTTGAGAACACTTTAGGCCCTGTAATGAAAATATTTTTTAATTTTTATTTTCTGACTGAAAGGCAACATGCATTAATGGTGGTTCTGAGTACTGGGCTTATACTTATGTTTGTTTTCTTTATACTTTTAGTATTCCTTAAAACGTCAAAGCAGGATATTACAGTTATTTCCCCAATGAAAAGTAATTTTTTAAAAATTATCTTTTTTTAGGGTTCGGCAAAAGCAGAACAAATATCCCATATTATTTTTGACTCAAGGAAAATCTGATATTTACCCTGAACTCATGGACCTCAGATCTCGGACAACCCCCATAGCAATGAGCTTTGCACAGTTTGAAAATCTACTAGTAAGTGATCTTTTAATTTTTAACATTTTTCTATTTTATCTTTTACAACAGTAGTAAATAAGATTTCATATTAAAGATCTAAGAGTTAAGGTTTTGACTAGAGTATAATAAGCAAGTAGCTCTACTTAACAATGAAGATTTTAGATCTGAGAATGCAAAACAGTTAAATGAAAAGTAAAAATTGTCTTGCAGGCTTACATTAAGTTTTTAATTTTTCACAAATGGATTTAATGAATCATTTAAAATGGCTAGTTAGACTATAAATTTGTTTTGGCAGAGCATTTCCTTAACTAAAAATGTTTTGACCATATATTCAATATCTACATCTTCATAAATTAAGTTACATTACTAATATGCTGTGAAAATAGCCATTAAATAGAAAAAGATAAACAGGCAGAAACATTCAGACATTCTCCTTTCCTGCCCACTGTACTGTGCAGAGCACTGACCCAGATAATGAACGTTTACCATTTGCAGTTCCTGGTCACTTTCTCATGAACAACTCATTTTTCTTCTTTCAGGGAATAAATGCACACACGGAAGACCTGCTCAGAAATCCATCCTATATTCAAGAAGCAAAAGCTAAGGGGCTAGTCATATTCTGCTGGGGTGATGATACCAATGATCCTGAAAACAGAAGGAAACTGAAGGAATTTGGAGTTAATGGTCTGATTTATGATAGGTATTTGTTTTTCATGAAACATTTTCATGGAATGTCAGAAAAAGTATAGTTTACATCTTACAAAATGAAAAATAAAGTTAAACTTAGTTAAGTTAAAATTCTGTAGTTGAGCCTCAGGTTTATCTTGACATTTGTTTGTCAGTGGGTGTTTTCAAACTTTGAAGTATGCCAGAATCCCTGGGGAAGCTTGTTAAAAATTCATTTGATTGGGCCCTAACCCAGATGAACTAAGTCATCTTGTGGGTGAGAGTGACTGCCTGCCCAGACACCTTTCTTGTCTATGCCAATTTTCTTGGTGATTCTCATTCAGTTCTGTGGCTTTCATACACTTACATATTCCTCCCATTTTTTTTTTTTTAAAGACAGAGTCTCACTCTCTTCCTAGGCTAGAATGCTACGTGTCAGCCTCGCTCACAGCAACCTCAAACTCCTGGGTTCAAGTGATCCTCCTGCCTCAACCCCTCAGCCCTCCACAGTAGCCAGGGCTATAGGCACTGACCACAACACTCAGTTAATTTTTCTATTTTTAGTAGAGATGGGGTCTTATTCTTGCTCAGTCTGTTCTTAAACTCCTGAGCTGAAAGGATCCTTCTGCCTCTGCCTCCCAGAGTGCTAGAATTATAGCAATGAGCCACTGTGCCTGGCCTATGTTCCCAAATTTATATATTGCCAAGTCGTGACCTCTGTAAACTTTTCTGTCCTGGTACTGACACCTATTCCTTCTGTAGACTTCCTGATTTTAATATAAATGACAGTTACATCCATCTAGTTTCTTAGGCCGAATTCTTGGAGTCTTTTGTGATTCTGTTCTTTTATTTCATATCCCAGTCCAGACAGAAAATTCTCGCTTTATCTTCAAAATATATCCTTAATCTGTCTACTCCCCACATTTATCATTGTCACCTCATGTCTGGTGTGGATTACTGATGGAGCCTGCTCCCTGGAACTGCCTCCATGCAGACTGTGCTCAGTGCAGCAGCTGGAGAGCCTTTAAAACTTCATCGGGTCATGTTGCTGCTTAAAGTTCTCCCATGGTTTTCCGTGTCACCTAAAGGGAAAAAAGCCAAAGTCCTTACAAGGCCCTGTCTATCTAAGCTGATTCCCCTCCCCCACGCCTCCCAGGCCCCTTTCCCTCTCTGACCTTATCTCCTACAGCTTTCCCCATCTGCTGTTCCTCTTTCTTCCAGACAGAGAAAGAGTCCTGAAATACCACTTCAGTGAGGCTTTTCTTCAATAATAACCTCTGTTCCCAATGTACTTCCTGACTTGTCCCTCCATGTCACTTATCACCCCCTGACGTGCCATGTATATATTATATTTTGGTTATTTTACTTGTTTTTTCCACTGGCAACTCCCCCGCCCCTCCAAATGTGCACACACAGGCAATGACATAAGCTCCATGAAAGCAAGGCTTTTGACTGTTTTATTTTCTGCTGTGTATCTTTGAGACTAATGTGTGATACACAGCAAGCAAGAACTCAAATAGTTATGAAGCAGACCATTTTCTGTATTTAAAATCAGTTCCTTTGGTGTTTATGAGGTAAGTTTGAAAGCCACAAATTTGGGAGACAAAAAGTTGTCTTAGTATAAAGAAAGTTGGGTTAGAAGGGATTCATTTATTCTGCTGAGGGAGTAGCAGGCTTGCTAATAACAGGCACACCTTGGAGGCAATGCAGGTATGATTCCAGATCACCACAGTAAAGTGAGTCACATGAATTGTTTGGTTTCCCAGTACGTATCAGTTAGCTTTATATTATATTGCAGTCTTTAAGTGTGCAGTAGCATTTTGTCTAAAAAACAATGTACATACCTTAATTTTAGCAATACTTTATTACTAAGAAACACTAAGGATTTGAGCCTTCAGCCAGTTGTAATTTTTGCTGGTGGAAGGTCATGATTCCATGTTGAATGGCAGTAAGACTTGAGAATCAAAATGACTTTTTTTTTTCCTTTGAGACAGAGTCTCATTTGTCTCCCTTGATAGAGTGCCATGGTGTCATAGCTCATAGCAACCTCAAACTCTTGGTCTCAAGTGATCCTTTTGCCTCAGCCTCCAGAGTAGCTGAGACTATAGGTGCCTGCCACAATACCTGGCTATTTTTAGAAATGGGGTCTTGATTTTGCTCAGGCCGATCTCTTAACTTCTAAGCTCAGGCAGTCCACCCGCCTCAGCCTCCCAAAGTGCCAGGACTATAGGCATGAGCCACTGCGCCTGGCCTCAGAATGACTTCTTGATCCATGGGCTGCAGAATGAATGGCAGGAAAACAAAATTTATCTCTTTGTACATCTCTATCTGAGCTCTTGAGTAATTGGGTGCATTATTGCTTAGTAGTCATTTTTTGTTTTTGTTTTAAATACAACCTAGAAAGCTAAGGAAGTACTCATATTTTGAAAGGAATTTTTTTTTTTTTTTTAAAGAAGGAGGTCTCAATAGTGGGTTTAAAATCCTTAGTAAACCATGCTCTAGACAGATGTGCTGTCATCTAGGCTTTGCTGTTCTATTGCTAGGACACAAGAATAGATTTAGCGTTATTCTTAAGGGGCTTAGGAGTTTTGGAAAGGTAAATGAGCCTGGCTCACCAGCTGCATCAGCCCCGAGCAAGAGAGTCAGCCTGTCCTGTGAAGCCTTGAAGCCAGGCATTGACTTCTCTCTTTGAAAGGCCTAGATGACCACATCTTCCAGTAGAATGCTGTTTTGTTTATATTGAAAATTATTTTTAGTGTAGCCACCTTCATCTGTCTACAGGGTGTCCCAAAGGTCTCCATAAATAGGAAAAATTTTAAAACTCATATTTAAAAACTCGATTTTTTTATATTTATATATCCACACATAGGGAAATATTTTGTAGAATTTTGTAATAAATATTTTGTAAATAAAGGTACATTTAATTATAACTTCCCATATTCCCTAATGTATGGAGACCTTTGGGACACCCTGTATTATCTTAGCTAGATTTTCTGTTTAACTTGCTGTAGCTTCTTTGCTTGATGCTTCACCTTTTACTTGTATCTTATGGAAGATGCCTTCTTTCCTTAAACCTTGTAACCAACCGCTGTTAGCTTCGTAATTCTGCAGTTTCCTCACTTAGACTTGATAGACGTGAAGACTTAGAGCCTTGTTCTGGATCCCTGGGCTTAAGGGAATGTTGTGGCTGGTTTGATCTGTCCAGGCCACTAACATTTTTTCTGTTTAAGCAGTAAGGCTATTTAGCTTTCTTATCATTCATGTGTTCCCTGGAGTAGCACTTTTAATTTCCTTCAGGAACTTTTCCTGTGCATTCATTACAACTCGGCTAATTGTTTGGTGTAAGAGGCCTAGTTTTCAGCCTGCTTCAGCTTTCAATGTGCCTTCCTCACTATGCTTAATCATTGCTAGCTTTTGATTTAAAGTAAGAGATTTATTATTCTTCTTTCCATTTGAACACTAGGAGGCCATTGCAGGGTTATTAATTGGCCTACTTTTAATGTTGTGTCTTGGGAAATAGGGAGGCTTAAGGAGAGAGAAAGAAATGGGGGAATAGCCAGCAGGTGGGACAGTCAGAACACACACAGCATTGTTAATGAACTTAATGAAATTGAGCTTGGCTTGTACCCCAAACCATGACATGAGTAACATCATAGATCCCTGGTCACAGATCACCATAATTGATTTACAATAATAATAAAAAAATTGAAACATTGCAAGAATTACCAAAATGTGATAGAGACATGAAGTAAGCACATGCTGTTGGAAAACTGGCACTTACAGACGTGCTGGTTGTGAGGTTGCCAGAAACCTTCAATTTATAAGAAACAGAAGTATTTGTCAAACACAATGTAACAAGGTGTGCCAGCACTTGGGCATCATCATACCAGGAGTAAGTGATGAAATTCTCACAGGCCTGCTTTAAAAAGGAGACTTTCCTGGATTTAGCTCATATTACTGTCTGCCCTGTATGCCCCAAAACTATTACGTTAGTAATATCATAGATCCCTGGTCATAGATCACCATAATTGATACAATAATAATGAGAAAATTTGAAATACAGGGTGTCCATAAAGCTCGTGTGCAATATAGAATTATACACTAGTTTGGGGTTAGAAAGAACTCATTTAAAATTATACGCCGTTTTAAATTGCACACATGAGTTTTATGGACACCCTGTATTGCAAGAATTACCAAAATGTGATACAGGGACATGAAGTGGGCACATGCCTT
>NW_003852420.1:10155853-10156842 GCF_000181295.1 Otolemur garnettii
GGTTCAAACTCACCAGCCTGGTTATGTGGCCAGCACCATAACCACTGTGCTACGGGCACCAAGCTGAGTATTACAGTTTTAATGAAAGGTTTTTTCCCTAATAGTGTACATTTTTTGACACCCTCGGTATATATGTTTTTAGGTGAAATTAATGATCACAAATATTTTCATGTAGGAAAAGTGTTTTGTGAGCTTATGCTGCATATGGCTTTGTAGAGTATACAAATATAGGCAGACACTTCATCTTGGTTGGAGCCAAATGATGGCATGTAATGGAGAACAGAAGGATGTGTAACAGGTGGTAAAGAAAGTTCTTCCTGGCATGGAGCTTCAAAGAGGAAGAACTGAGTTGAAATTTTGGAGGTGATTAAATTTGCTTTGACAGTATTTGCATTAAAGGTAGAGGCAAGAGCCTGGACGAGGGTGGAGCTGTGTTGGAGGTGTGGAGGCTTTTGAGAAGACAGGCTGGGGCTGGCGTCATCAGGCTCTGGTGAGAGATGACGTGGATTGTGGTAGAGTTGCTTGTTATTTTCAAAAGAGTTTTTTTTTTAAATCAAAAAATTACATGTATGTAGTTTTAAAATTCCCCAAAGAATAATCCCTTATACCTCTTTCTTTTATTGTCCCTAGCCAAGTGTCTGTCCCCTAATTTTTTAAAAAGCTGTTTCTACTGCTGTTTACCTCTGTTTCTAAATAAGCTGCTTATGTTGTTACAAATTCAGACGTTATATTGAAGGTTTCAAATGACTAATGATTTGAAGCCTTTGAGGCATTTTGGATTGGGGAAAGATATTTCTCTACCTTTACAAAGTCATCAAAAAACAGGAGATTTTACATTTAACTATGCTTTTGTGATATATACTATCTCTTACATAAACTGCTGTATTTGATTTTCTAATATTTTGTTTGGGAATTGTGCATTTATGATAATGAGTAAGATGACCTTTAATGTACCTTTTTCCAATGGTGATTATCTAATTTTGATACTG
>NW_003852420.1:10157255-10158231 GCF_000181295.1 Otolemur garnettii
CCAATGACTATCGTTTATTACACACACATCATAATTAGGTTCCGTCGTAAAAAAAAAAAAAAAAGAAGTCCCTGGTCCCTGTATTCCACTACTTGATCCCATTTTTATCTCCTCCCCCAGATGTAACCACTTAGCAAATTACTCTTTTATTAAAATGTTTTAATTTCATTTCCTTCTCATTTAACAATGTACCATTTAGTTGTGTATAGTTTTAAGCTTTATTTGTACTTTTTGAACTTGTCATTATGTTCTTTAAATTCCTGTCATTGCATATAGCTACAAATCATTCCTTCCCGAGCTGTATAAATAAAGGGTAAAGTTTCTCCAGGGCAATGACTTCTAAACCTTTTTGACCTCAATCCATTTTATGTAGCAACTCAGAATGCAGATTGTTATATCTACAAGTATACCCCAAACAGTATTCACACATAATGCCCCTTAAATTCTTCCTATTCGTGTGTACTTTTTAAATGCTAGTCTTCGCTTTCTGAACTGATTATGTGACTGCTAGATCTCTAGCTCAGCACCATCAGGTGTCTGTTGTGGGTCAGGCATGGGAAGAACAGCAGGAACACATCACCTGCGGTCGGCTGTTCTGCGTTTCCTGTGTGGCCTCCTGGCAACTCTCAGCAGCAGGACCAAGCATGGTAATCCTGTTAGATAGTATGGAAACTTATTCAACACATGGTTAAGACAAACCATCATTTTTTTTTCTTTTTTCCCCCCCTCTCTCCTTTTCTCAGAGGAATACCCTGATTCAGGCTCACTAGGGCACTCTGTCCTGAGATTACAAAGCTGCTGGTGTGGGACTGGGACCAGGTGCTGTAGGCTTTTTAAAAAAGAAAAATAGGCTTGGCGCCTGTGGCTCAAGCGGCTAAGGCGCCAGCCACATACACCTAAGGTGGCAGGTTTGAATCCCCAGCCCGGGCCGGCCAAACAACAATGATGGCTGCAACCAAAAAAAAAAATGGCCAGG
>NW_003852420.1:10158418-10167373 GCF_000181295.1 Otolemur garnettii
AAAAGAAAAATAATAGCTGCTAGAGTGGCAGTGGCCCTCTTGGAGTGACCCTTAACATGCCTCCTTTTCCCTGGGATTGCTCCAGTAAAACTTGATTAACCTCTGTGGGCACAACTGCCACCCAGTGCCCTGGCACTCCCTGTTTCCTGTAGCATATATCTTGTTCTCTCTTGCGTCACTATCATTTTTATAGAAAACATACTTTGGTATCTTCTTAAGAAATGAAGGCATAAAAAATAAAAGTTTTTGAGGTCTTAGTGTCTAGAAATGTTATGACTGGGTATAGAATTACGTTAGAAATGATTTTCCTTTTAGAATTTTAAAAGCATTTATCTTTACAATTCCCAGTGTTATTGTTTGTGAATCTATGTTGACTCCTGTTCCCTTTGTGTACGAGAAAGAAACTCTCACTTAGAGACACTTCTCTTTGTCACTTAGGGGTCCTACAATTCCGTGTCTGTGGGTCTGGTTTTGCCCATTGCTCGGATACTTGGTAGCTCTTCTTAGTTTTCCAATTCATGGCCTTAAACATGAAGAAATTTTTAAAAATTATTTCTTCAATTTTTTATCTTTCATTTTCTTGATTTTTTTTCCTTTTTAGATGTTCTGTTTGAATTAAGTACCTCTTAGACCAGACTTTAAATTCTTTTCTCCTATTTTCTTTGTCTTTTTGCTGCACTTGGACAGTTTTCCCTGCCCTGTCTTCCGCCCGTTCTGTTGAGTTCTTCATGTCTGCTATGGTATTTTTCATTTCCAATGACTATCGTTTATTACACACACATCATAAATATGTAAAACATCTTGTTCTTGCTTGATGAAAGTACTATTTTCCAGAAGTTTTTAAGGGTTCTTTTTGCCTTGTTCTTCTGTTTTCTTTCCATCTTGCATATTAAAAGTGGTTTTGTAAAAGTGGGGGTTTTTTTGTTTTTTTTTTTTGAGACAGAGTTTCACTTTGTCTCTCTTGGTAAATTGCTGTGGTTTCATAGCTTACAGCAACCTCAGACTCCTGGGCTTAAGCGATTCTCTTGCCTCAGCTTCCCAAGTACCTGGGACTACAGGCACCTGCTACAACTTCCATCTTTTTTTAGAGACAAGGTCTCATTCTGGCTCAGGCTGGTCTCGAACCTGTGAGCTCAGGCAATCCACCCACCTCGGCTTCCCAAGCCGAGATTACAGGTATGAGCCACCACGCCTGGCCTTGTAACACTCATCTTGCCCTATAGTTTTCTCAGTTGTTTGTAAATACTTAGCTGCCTCCTACCATGGGGAAATGGGATCTACAACGCTTGTTGGAAGCTCTGAGTGTTGTGAATGTAGTTATTGATTAGAGCTGCACTATCAGGTGACCTGGGTGGCCTCTTAGGTTATACCTCTGATGTCAGTAGATTCAGAATTGTATTCTGGGACTGATGAGAGTCCTCAGAGAATAGCATCTATCTATTTTACCTGGGATGGAGTGTCCAGGTCTGGCTGCCTAGGTTCTTGGAGTCAAGTGAAGAATGAGAGCTGAGGGAGGGAGGAGAGTTGCTGTATTTGGCATTTGGTACGTATATACTGTCTCTAAATCCCCTTGATGGGGGAGTAGTAGTGGTTTTGTAAAAGGCACAACCCTCGTCTTGTCGTATAGTTCCCATAATAAACCAGCAACAGGGCAGAACCTAATCACCTCAGTGATTAGGGCGCCAGCCCCATATACCAAGGGTAGTGGGTTCGAACCCAACCCCGGCCAAACTACAACAAAAAATAGCCTTGTGTTGTGGCAGGCACCTGTGGCCCCAGATACTTAGGAGACTGAGGCAAGAGAATCGCCTAAGCCCAAGAGCTGGAGGTTGCTGTGAGCTGTGATGCCACAGCACTCTACCAAGGGCAACAAAGTGAGACTCTGTCTCTAAAAAAATTAAATAAGTAAAATTAAATTAAAAAATAAAAAAATAAACCAGCAGCAGGGAGTGGAGGAAGGGAAATTAATGCCCGCTGCTGCTCACAGCCTTCCCTGTCAGCCTCTCTCCCTTTTACTCCCAGTTCAAGAGGAATTTGATGATTTGGCCCTTTCAGTTCTGCTAAGTGAAAAAACTTTATCCTTCAGTTTTCCTGCTTCCAAAACTGTTTTGTCTCTTCGGTTTCTCTCATATTCATAGACATTTTTAATCTCCTTTATTTTATTTTTAATGGGATTAGGGAGAGAGTGAAGTGGACTGCTTTTATTTTGTCCTGATACTTTAACCCATAGATCATTTTTCGTTCTCAAATATATGTCTTTAAAAGGAAGTTTTTGTCTTAATATAGTAATATTTGAGTCCATACTTTTTTATCTTGTTTAAAAAAATTCTTTTCTACTGTGAAGTCATACATATTCTCTTGTAGTGCCTTACACAGTTGGCTGGCTGTCACACCGGTGTGAAAGGCCATCCTTTCTCTGCTGATGGACAGCACCAGTGCTGCCTCCTGTCACGCGCTGTTCCTTCTGAGCTCTTGATTTGGGGTACACTTGCCATCATTGCTTTAGGCCAGTTCCCACACTGGTGAGCAGTTTTCTTACCTTGATCTTTGGTGACGTGGAAGGCAGACTGGCTATGAATTCCACCTCTTGACAGCTTTCTATGTGTAAAATAAAGGCATTTCTACCTGACTGGCTTGGACGACAGAGACTTTAAGAATCACTAGGAAGCTACACATCTTCATTTTCGGATTCACTTGCTTTATTATCAGCTCTTACTGCATCAGAGGTACAAATGGCTGGTGCTGCTATTCTGGATTATTGGACAGACTGTGGAGAAATTTTTAAAAATAGAACTAATGCTGTCATCTTTAAAATGAAACAAAGTAAAAACTGTAATATGGATGTTCCAGACATTCTGTAAATGGATTCTTATGATGAGGTTAAGTCACCTGATCTTAAGTAAACCAAAAAATTACACTATTTTTTATATTTTGTGTTTGTTTCATCATAGGATATATGATTGGATGCCTGAACAGCCAAATATATTCCAAGTGGAGCAGTTGGAACGCCTGAAGCAAGAATTGCCAGAGCTTAAGAGCTGTTTATGTCCCACTGTTAGCCGCTTTGCTCCCTCATCCTTGTGTGGGGACCCTGATATCCATGTGGATGCCAATGGCATTGATAATGTGGAGAATGCTTAGTTTTTGTTGCACAGAGGCCACTTGGGAGCATGCACCACTGGTCTGGGTATTCATTTTTCATCATTGAGCATTGTATATCTATGCCTTTTGGGTTTCTCAGTTCAACGAAGCAATAATGAAGTATTTTACTCTTTCACTACAGTACTTGCAAGAATTTCAAGTATGCTATTTAAATCACTTGGCCAGGTATAATTTCCAGTCAGTCTCTTTATAGTGAGAAAGTGTATTGGTTAGTAAATATTTTAAACGGAACATAAAAATCTATAATGGTAAACAAATGTTCATTTAAAACCTAGCACTTTGCAATTAACTATATAAATAGCTCATATTTACACTTCTTACAGCTCTCCATTTGATCAGGTCTAAAATTTTTAGCACTTGAGGAAAATGACTATGCATAATTATACCTGACCATGGAAAAATAAGTACCTCAAATGCATGCATTTGCACTGGTGATTCCAACTGCACAAAACTTTGTGCCATCTGTGTACATAGGTATTTTTTACATGGACTGACATGCACACATACCATTTTCATTCAGTATGAGCCTTGAGGCTGCTGCCATTTTTCCACTTGACCAAACCAGCCTGGAGGTGAACCTTAAAACTTGTTTCCTGAATCTTTCAGAAGTTGTTTTACATAAATGTTAAAATTTCAAAATGCTGCAGGGTAATTTAATGTGTGAAATATTAGTAAGAAGTATGTATTGCATACTGAGTAGTGTAGATCACAGCATATAAATATAATTCAGTGCATGCTTTGGGTTTTAAGCATGAGATTGTACACGTTTACCGCTAAGTCCTTGCATCTGTGGTGCTAGGTGAGTGTGAGAAGATGTCAAGGACTGCAAATATTTGGTTGCCTAAAAAAAAAGCCTATAGGCATTTTAAATATGCTTAAGTGTCTCTCACTACCTATTACACACCATTGCTTTGTGGGTTTGTTTTGTATGTGTTGTACAGTAGTTAAATCTCATGCAGAAAAATAAATGTCCTGAATTCTCATATTGGTATTCGTTATTGGTTAATGTATATCATGCATGTAATTTATTTAGAAATGTAGATCTTACTAAATGTATATGCATGTTTTGAAGGATTAAACTAAGATTTCTTTCATTAGAGGCAGATTATGTTCACATAACTGTAACTTAAGAACGAATGTTAAATAAAATAATACACATTTATTTTCTTCATTATAAAATGAAATTTTAAGAAGGTGTTACTTTCGTAGAATGATTTTATAATATTTTGAGAAATTGAAGTTCAGTGTCGACTCTAAAGGGGGTGCTTATTTGCATCGACTGCATGTTTTTCATGAGGCAGTTTATTCATGTATCTACATATTGTGGTAGTAGCTGAGAACCTAAGACTTGAAATTACACATTGAACTTTTTTTTTTAAGCTAAGCAATGCAATTTTGGTTAGATCTTAACTGTGTGAAGGATAGACCCTGAAATCCTATGGTATTATTGTATTTGTAACACTGATAATTAATGGTGGTGTCAGCAAGGGTTCTATATACTTTTCCCGTATTGAATGAGATGGTCCAACATTTTGGTGTAAATTAGGCACTTTTAGAAAACTACTGAAAAAGAATGTTTTCTTCAACTGCGGCCTCTTTGTCTAATGCGATTACTGCATCTTCATGGTAACTTGATTAGCCTCAGTGTGCCCTGTAGTCCTCTCTATGCCTTTCTATTTCCAGCTCTACTTTGAAGACTCCACGGCAGAGGGGAAGCAGATCATAAAGGAAAAGAAGGGAGGGAAGACATTGTCAAGTGGGAAATCTGGGGGGAAGTAAAAAAGGAGACGAAAGGATGAAGAAAGGAGGCGGTGGGGTGGCACTCGCGCTTTACTAGGAAGAGCTCACTGTCACTGCTTTTGATGCAGACAGAACTTTTCTGCTCACTTTCTTCCCTGTCTTTTCCTGACCTCATAAAACCAGCGTTAGTAGATGATTAAAACATAACAAGCAGTGGCTCCTTGTTTTTATAGGACTAAGTCCAGACCCTCACCCCTAGCTCTGCTCCATTTCACTGTCCCCGGGCCATCCCTGGACGCCATGCTTCTGTACCACTCCTGTCTGTCCTGTGTCCTCCTCGCTCCTCCCCACTGCTGCCACCTCTCTGCCAAACTCGTTTCTCCTCGAGCCATTGACCGCTCTCCTGAGCCCCTGCTGAAGCTTCTTGCGGAGGGAATCCAGTTCTGTGCCCCGGAGCACCACGTCCAGGCCTTGACCTGGCCGCGTCCCGCGCATCCTGGGTGGGCGTGGCTGATGTTTGGCTCACACGCCAGGCTGTGGACTCTTCAAGGCAGGGACCACGTCATACTCGTTTTTACTTCCACAGGTCATGGAACATAGTAGAAAATGAATGTTGGAAGTACCGAGATGATATAATTTGTATCAAATGTCCTTTTGAATGAAGAGATTGAGTTATGTTCACTAAGAATATAAACTTTGACTTGGCTCACATTTTTAAGATTAGGACGGTGTATTGATGTAAATTTTGAAATGTAGGGGAATAATGTTAAATTATTTATACTTTCTGGAAATCAAGTGAAATGTTTGATAAGATGCCACCGTTGTCCTTTGGTATTTTCTACTCTGGAATTACGTACTGTGAATGGACGCAAATGTGAGGAACTCCGCTCCCTCCTGTGTGAGCGGGGCCACCGCTGGCTTCCTGCCGCCCGTTCACCTCAGTCCCATTGCTCCTGTGACACTTTCTCTTCTGCCCTCCACACTCCAAGCTTACGCCTACCTCAGTACTGCTCTCCCTGTCTGAAATGCCTTCTCTGCCTCTCTCCAGTGTCCCGCTCGGGCCTCCTCCTCCATGAAACCCGCCTCAGCTTTTGATCTGAATCATGAATCATGATGGAAACAAAGGCAGACCGCCTCTAAATCTCACTCTTCCTTTTACAGCTGGGGCAACGGCCCCAGAGGGGTTAACTGACTGACCAGGCTGGGACTGGACTCCGGGTTTGTGGCTCCGAATCCCGTGCTCTCAAACTGCGCTGCCTTCTGCCGCCGCGGCATCTGTGCGCATGTGCTTCCGCGTAGTGCACCTGCTCGCGGGCCTGTTACCCCGAACGAGATTGTACGCTCCTTAAGGGCAGGGACTGCTCTGCAGCTCCAGCGCTCCTGCACTACTCTATTCTTAGTACGAACCAGATAAATAAATGATAGTGGCAACGATCCCGGTTTCCTAGCTCAGGTTGTTTCCTGATAAATGTAAAATGTTGTTGCCATATTGTCTGGAGTGTGCCCACGTGTGTGTGTGTGTGTGTGTGTGTGTGTTTACACATGTTCTCTGCTGAGTTGCATGGAGTCACGTATTTAATGCACTCCCCTAAACCGGTTCTCCTGAACGAGAATTATGACAATAGACTATTGCATTGATTTAAGTGGAAGATAAAGTAGTTTCCCCGAAAGGCCTGGCTGCCCCTCCGAGGGGCAGTGTACTAAATCCTGTAGTCGGTGGACTGGTGGTAGAGAAGGTGCTGCTTTGCATAGGACTTGCATGACCGCAGGGACAGGCTGTCTGACCAGTTGTGATGGACTAGTCTACCTTTCTGCCTGGATTCTTTGTCTACAGCTGACCAAATCCTGTCTTTCCCATTTATTACTGGTTTGGTATTCTAGGTTGATGATGGAGCCCTGCTAAATTAGATTTGGATACAATTGATTTACTCCTTTGCATTTTAGCTTTGGGCCATTTACTTTTTGGATAGAGACCAAAGTTTTCATATTAGAAATATGGTATTTTGGAATTTATGGTTGGAAATTCCTTCAAATGTATTCTCTTAGTGGGCTAAGATAGTTGGAGAAATAAATTTGAGATGTTCAAAGCCCAAGACAGCATATGATTAAGAATATACCATGTAGGCTCAGTGCCTGTGGCTCAAGTGGCTAAGGTGCCAGCCACGTACACCTGAGCTGGTGGGTTCGAATCCAGCCTGGGCCCCCCATGACGGCTGCAACCAAAATATAGCTGGGTGTTGTGGCGGGCGCCTGTAGTCCCAGCTACTTGGGAGGTGGAGGTAGGAGAATCACTTGAGCCCAGGAGTTGAAGGTTGCTGTGAGCTGCGATGCCACAGCACGCTACCCAGGGCATCAGCTTGAGGCTCTGTCTCAAAAAAAAAAGAAAAAAAAAAATATATATATATACACACACACACACCCCCCATACAAGTATGTATTGGAGGAAAGAGGAGAGATGAGTCAGGCATTGTGGGGCTTTCAAGCTCTTACAGATTGGGTTAGAGTAATTGTGAAATAAGTTTGGGCTACAGCCCATGGAGACTCACAGGCCAGGGGCCTATTGGTGGTGTGTTCAGGGGGAATGAAGGAGCCATCCTGTCAGGGGAGAAGGTATTATGAATGCCAGAGAAGCTGGGCGTCTGTGGAGGAGATAAATGTTGTTAATAATTTTTAAGAAGGGAAATAACATGAAAGGCAAGTGTTTTAAAGTAACAAGGAACTAGTGTAAGAATAATAAAAGGAAGGCTATGACTAATCTGTGTAGTCCTCTACTCATCTAGACATGCCTCTCCCTGTCTCTCCAGATGGAAAACCAACGTGGAGGGAAGGGGTAAACCTCCGAAACTTACTGAGAAAGCCAAACAGCAGGATTTCACAGGCCTATTTTGTATTTTCAAATTTATTTTATTTTTTATTTGTTTAATTTAATTTTATATTTTATTTTTTGACAGATTCTCACCTTGTCGCCCTGGGTCGAGTGCAGTGGCATGATCATAGCTCCCAGCAACCTCAGTCTCGGGCTCAAGTGATCCTTTTGCCTCAGCCTCCTGTGTAGCTAGGACTGTGGGTGTGCACCATCACGCCCAGCTTGTTTTTCTCTTTTTAATAGAGTTGAGGTCTTCCCCCTTGTTCAGGCTGGTCTCAAACTCCTAAGCTCAAGTAATTCCACCTCAGCCTCCCAGAGTACCAGGATTACAAGAGTGAGCCATGCTGGCCTGTTTGTTGCATCTTAAATGCAGATCGAGTATTCCTTATCCAAAATGCTTGGGTCCATAAGGTGTTTAGGTTTCAGATTTTGAAATATTTGCATTGTATCCTTAGGGTTGAACATCCCTAACTTGAAAATCTAAAAAGGTCCAGTGAACATTTTCTTTCTTTTTAAAAATTGTTTTGTAGAGATAGAGTCTTACTATGTTGCCCAGGCTGGTCCTCAACAAACTCCTGGCCTCAAGTGGTCCTCCTACCCCAAGTGCCTGGCCGCTGATGAACATTTCTTTTGAGCATTACATTAGCACTCAAAAAGTTTCAGAGTTTGGAGCATTTTGGATTTTCAGATTAGGGATACTTAACCTGTATTAATTAAACTATATTTTTCTTTCTAAGATTTCGAGTTCGTTTTCATGTTCATCTGATTTTTGTTTCATTCCTTTCCATTTTTATCAAATACTTTTCAGGTCTTTTTAAAAAAGAAATAACTTTTATTGACCTCACTGAACACTGTGAACCTGTTCAATTTGATAATCCTTTCAGGCTTTCTGAAGTGAATTCCTGTTTTGATTATTTTATTGGTTTTTTTCTCTGAGCATTGGGCTTCCTCATGTGTTTGGAATTCAGGTGGGTTGAGGGTTATGTTTCTGTTTCTTCCCTTTTCCAACCTCTCTGGTAGTCTGTGGTTGCCTCCCTTGGGAGCTCCAAAGCCTTAATCTACACCCAGGTATATGATTGTACCTGGTAGATAATGCCCAGAGGACACTGGGGACATTGTACTCCACCTTGGAGTCACCAGGTGGCTTTGTTTTGATTCCTCCTCCAAGGAGATTTTTTTTTTTTTTT
>NW_003852420.1:10167526-10177234 GCF_000181295.1 Otolemur garnettii
GAGTGCTGTGGTGTTATAGCTCACAGTAACCTCCAGCTCTTGGACTTATGCAATTCTCTTGCCTCAGCCTCCCAAGTAGCTGGGAGCACAGGCACCTACCACAACACCCGGCTATTTTTTGTCGCAGTTTGGCCAGGGTTGGGTTCTAACCCACTACCCTCAGTATAGGGGGCTGGCACCTTACTCACTGAGCCACAGGTGCTTCCCATCCAAGGAGATTTTTATATTCTATTTGAGTCATTTTTTATCTCTTTGTACTTTGTCCACTTTCTCTGTGTGTTTGGAGCAAAGAATTTGGAGGGGGGTCCATAAGGTGTTTAGGTTAGAGACATGAACTCACTGAACCATCATTCAGTATTAAAATCCTCACCATCCCTGAGGAGGAGGATGGAGGTTCCTCCTTCCCACAGGAGACTGGAATTGGGAATGTGATGTGGGATGTGGAGGTTGTGGTGCTCCAGCTGCCTGGTATCCACTCCTCCCTCCTCTTGGTAGCAGCATTTCCTTTGGAGGACTTCTCTCTTCCCTGCTGGGCACAGTCTTTGGGGGTCTTAAAACAAAGTACCCTCCTTCCAGCCAAGCACTGGATGAACAAAGACAGACCAACTGGACTCTGGACTTCCCTGGATCCAGGTGGATCACAGCAATCAGAGGATAATACAAGTACTCAGACGTTTCATGACAAGGTGACCGAAGTGATTCAGGTCACAAAACCCACTGAATCTTCCAGGTTCCTCTTTGGCCTTCCCCTTAATTCTGTGAGATCTCTCCCACATCCTTCCAGTAATTTCCTTTTCCTAATACTAGGGGTACATTCTGTTGCTTACACCCAAGAAAAGTTGACTGATAATATACATACCCCTATAGACACAGATGTATGCATCTGTAGTAAGTAAATGCTGAAACTTTTTTTTATATGATGCTTACAGTCTGGTGGCATCTTCATCCCATGATTATTTATATACCTACATTTACAAGAAGCATTTGTTAAGAATTCAAGTAGGTTCTAATTGGACTTGGCCTGGGCATAACTTGACAACTGGTAGAGTGCATCTCAGCTAACCCAACGAGGTCCTTAGTGAGTCGGAGCCCAGCTGGTGCTGGTGCTGCCTCGTGGGCGGAGGGGCCAGAGCGGCTCTGCCTGTCCTCATCCATGTTCTACTTCTGCTTTCTCCTTGCCATGTCTCCCCCTGTCCCCACCCCCAGACTTCCTCTCCTGTCCCACGGTTCTGCTCACTGCTTCAGAAAGGACTTGTAGGCCAGGCACAGTGTCACACACCTATAATCCTGGCACTCTGGGATGCTGAGGCTGGTGGATTGCTTGAGTTCAGGAGTTCAAGACCAGCTTGAACAAGAGCAAGTCTTCAGCTCTACTAAAATAGGAAAACTAACCAGTCATTAGGGTGTAGTCCCAGCTACTCAGGAGGCTGAGGCCGGAGGATCCTTTGAGCCCAGGAGTTTGAGGTGAGCTAGGCTGTGAGCGAGGCTGACAGCTGGGCAGCAGACAGGGACTCTGTCTCAAAAAAACCCAAAAGCAGCTACCTGTAGAAGTGAATGGAGGTGAACAAGGAAGGCGGAATGGGGCATATAGGTATAGGGTTAAGAAAAAGAAAAACGGGAACAGTGAGACATTGCTTCGTGGCATGAATCCTATTACCTTCCAGGGACCCTGGTCACAGGTTCATTTCAGTGCTTGATGCACACCTGCCTTTTGTTTCGAGGGTTTGTCATGTGGTTATATCTGTGCTGTTCAGATCCCACTCACACAGAAAATTTATTACCCAGCAAGGTGGGGAAGAAGCCAGCCGTCCCAAAAGGGATGTGACTCCACTTCCACCTCAGAGGCCTGCTTCCTGAAGCTTCTGGCATCCCTTGTGACATGGCCTGGCCATGAGTGTCATTCACTTCCATGCCAATTGTTCTTGTCTTCCCTCCGAGGCCAAACTATGTCACTTACAGCCCTTCCCAGACTTCCTCTTTCCCTCCTCTCCTGGCACTAGGAATCTTTGTTGTTTGGAGGGTCAGCAGCATCTCCCTTGGGTTAGCAGTGAATTACATACAGTAGCCATTTTTTTTTTATTGCTGGTTCTAGATCTTTTTTTTTTTTGAGACAGAGTCTCAAGCTGTCCCCCTGGGTAGAGTGCTGTAGCATCACTGCTCACAGCAACCTCCAACTCCTGGGCTCAAGGGAATCTCCTGCCTTAGCCTCCCAAGTAGCTGAGACCACAGGTGCCCACCCCAACGCCCAGCTATTTTTTGGTTGCAGCCGTCATTGTTTGGCAAGCCCGGGCTGGATTCAAACCCGCCACCTTAGGTGTATGTGGCTGGCGCCTTAGCCACTTGAGCCACAGGCGCCAAGCCGCTGGTTCTAGATCTTAAAGAATTGTTATAAACTTTTCTTGGGAGTTGCCTATTGGAGGGACCAGGGTCCTGCATGGTCTGCAGTGCTCTGGGAGGAAGCGTGCATCCATCCTGCAGATGGCACCAGCTGTGGCCCACTGGGGGCCTAGGCCCCAGGAGTGCCTTGGTGACAGCAGACATGGAGAACTTCGTTCATCTAATAAATCTCTTCATTGTTTTGGCAGCAAGGAGACTCAGATGCTTTCATGTTTGAGAAGTATTGTTAAAAGCCAAAAAGCAGCCCATATCGATCAGGGTGATAGCATCTTTGAAATAAACTTCACAAATGGCCAGGGACCCAGCAATATTTCATTTTTACGACAGGAAAACTAGATTCATAATGTCACTTAGCTCATATCCATAGAAAATGAACAGACCTGAGTGTATTAAGTCTCTGGCAAGAAAAGAGTTACAAATATTTTGAAGATGCTGCTTTCTACTAAAGTCTAATAAAAAGGTACAAAGATTTGGGATACAGTTTATGTGGGCAGTCAGGAAGAGTTTCCTGTTTCAAGTTATTAAACATGAACAAGGAGCAGTTTTTCTTGTAATTAGCTTGCTGCTCTTGGCTGCAATGGATTAAAATCTCCCATAACCTATAAAACAAAAGAACGAACAAAGACTTGAGAGCCTTCTGAGCTTGTGTGTGGTATGTTTTCAGTTCCTTTAAAAGTTAAATATACACCTACCGTGGGACCCGCCAGTCTCCTCTTAGTTGTTTACCCGAGAGAAACAGACGCTTCTGTCTGCGTAAAGACTCGTACATGAATGTTTACAGCAGCCATGGATGTGCCACCCTCACGGAGATGGTACAGATGCTAGAATCATCTGACAAGGACTTTAGAACAGACCATAAAAATGCTGTGACAGGCTCGGCGCCTGTAGCTTAGTGCCTAGGGCACCAGCCACGAATACAGGAGCTGTGGGTTGAAACCCAGCCTGGGCCTGCCAAACAACAATGACAACTACAACAAAAACATAGCCAGGCATTGTGGCGGGCATCTGTAGTCCCAGCTACTCGGGAGGCTGAGGCAAGAGAATCACTTGAGCCCAAGAGTTGGAGGTTGCTGTGAGCTGTGACGCTACAGCACTGTACCAAGGATGACATAGTGAGACTCTTACTTTCTTGTTATGGAATATTAACAGGAAGTTTTCATTTATTTATTATTTCTTGAGACAATTTTTTCTTTTTTTTTTTACAGACAAAATCTCACTTTGTCAACCTCAGTAGAGTGCTGTGGCGTCACAGCTCACAGCAACTTCCAACTCCTGGGCTTAGGCAATTCTCTTGCCTCAGCCTCCCGAGTAGCTGGGATTACAGGTGCCTGCCACAACATCCGGCTATTTTTTGTTGCAGTTTGACTGGGGCCAGGTTTGAACCTGCCACTCTTGGTATATGTGGGCTGCACTCTTGGTATATGTGGCCGGCGCCCTACCCACTGAGCCACAGGCACTGCCCACAAGAAAGTAAAATTAAAAAAAAATGCTGTGACAAGCAATTAAAAACATGTTTGAAACAAATGAAAACATCTTAGCAAATGTTTATTTAAAATAATAGACTCTTGAGATAGCAAAAAAAAATTCTTAAAAGACAAAAACCCACAGTTGAAGCCCCTGTCATTCCTGAACACCAGAGATAGGGTTTCGAGGCCATGTGGTGGGACAGGAGGTAATTGATCTTCAGCCCACACAAGAAGGAGGAGTGGAACTGAAGTCCCTACAAAGGTCAGGAGCACCAATGGCTCCAGTTTGAGTGAAAAGATGATGTTGGCAAAATATTTTTTAGAAGCCTATATCAGGTACCTGGGCATTGTGGCAGGCATCTGTAGTCCCAGCTACTTGGGAGGCTGAGGCTAGAGAATCGCTTAAGCTCAAGGGTTTGAGGTTGCTGTGAGATGTGACACCACAGCACTCTACTGAGCGTGACATAGTGAGACTCTGTCTCAAAAAAAGAAGTAAAATAAAATAAAAGCCTATAGTAGGTCTGGCACAGCAGTTTCTGTAATCCTGGCACACTCTGGGAGGCCAACAAGGGAGGATTGCTTGAGCTCAGCAGTTCAAGACCAGACTGAGCAAGAGCAAGACCTTGTCTCTACTAAAAGTAGAACAATTAGGTGGGCATTCTTGTGGGCACCTCTTGTCCCAGCTACTTGGGAGGCTGAGGCAGGAGGATCACCTGAACCCAGGAGTCTGAGGTTGCTGTGAGCTAGGCTGACACCATGGCATTCACCTGGACGATAGAGTGAGACTCTGGCAAAACAAAACAAAACAAAAATAATAATTAAAAAATAAAAGCCTACCACGAATTTCTATCAGTTTATGTCAGGTCTCTGCTCAGGGTTGATGGGGAGAAAAGTCCCTTCAAAATTTTCAGGTCATAGATCTGTCCTGGCACAGGTTCCAGATTTGAATTTACCCTACCCATGTGATGAGGGGGAAAAAAAGAATTACTTTCCAATGCTTCCTGGTAGGTTGTTCTGTGGGCGCCCTGCAGAAGTAAATGCAAATTCTTTCTGGAAGAAGCTACCTCACCCCAGACCCCTGAGAAGTCCTACAGATGAAGGTAAGCCAGATAAATATTAGTACACAGAAGTTGCCAAACACACAACCAGGCCTCCAGAATGAGTCAGCAGAAATCCAGAGCGCAGATCTAAACACCCCAGGACTCCAGAGACCAGGCTTGCTTTCCTCCTTGGTCCGGGAGGAGGAGCATCTGAGAGGGTGAGCCCCAGTGTCCTCGTGTGCCACCTTCCCTTCCCTTTTCTGGGCTTCAGTTATGGTTTCAGCTTTTGTATTCTAAGGTGTTATCATAGTTGTCACAAAAATATTTAGAGTCTGGACCCAACAACTCTATCAGCACATTGGTAGAGTTTTAGTGGTGATGCCTTGGGCTCAAAGAGGAGTCTCAAAAATGTTTGTACCTCTTGCAATTATTATTATTATTTTTGAGACAGAGTCCACTAGGCTAGAGTGCAATGGCATCAGCTAAGCTCACAGTAACCTCAAACTCCTAGACTCAAGCTATCCTCCTGCCTCAGCCTCCCAAGTAGCAGGGTCTATAGGTGCCCACCATCATGACTGGCTAATTTTTCTATTTTTAGTAGAGATGGGGTCTCACTCTTGCTCAGGCTGGTCTCCAACTTCTGAGCTCATGGGATCCTCCCTCTTGGGTTTCCCTGAGTGCTAGGATTACAGGCATGAGCCACCATACCTGGCCTCTTGCAATTATAAGGAAGCTGGTGGCTAATGATGCCAAAAATGCAGACGTGATGCCTGCTTTGCTGTGGCCCCAGGTGCATCCTGGGCTGGACAGGTTCAGTCTGGGCAGGGCTCACTGCTGCAGCCTCTGTCACTGAGTTCTCAGTTTCCCTGCAGGTACTGCTTGAAGCACCAGAATTTCTCACAATTTCACATAATCCAGAGATTCCTGCTAGACACCTAGAATCTCACCAAGTCTTGGCTAGCCCTGCACTAGGCATTACCCCCTGGGCAGCTCAACATCTACAATGTCTAATGCATTTGCATCCTGCCTGCACCTGTGTGACTCCATCTGTCACAGCCTCAGTTTCTCTTTCTGAAAAGAAAATGAAGCTATAGTCTATGATTGGCAGAAGTTATAGCATGGGTTAGAGGTCGGTATGCAGCATCTAGTCTAATGCTAGATGGCTGGTTGGTCTTTAGAATCATTCTGATTCCCTGCTGTATTCCCGGCTGCTTGGAAGATATGTAGGGCTGACACTAGGGAAGCTCTCTGGCCCCTGGTGTGCTAAGCATAGAGAACCCTAAGGATAATCACAAGGCCACGGTGTGCCTCAGATCCCAGCCACTGTTTCTAGCTGGTGCCAGGCCAGTACCAGGAACCAGCACACTGTAGGACAGTGGTTCTCAGCCTTCCTAATGCTGCAGCCCTTTAATACAGTTCCTGTGGGTCGCGACCTACAGGTTGAGAACCACTGCTCTAGGAGAACAAGGAAGCTCCCTTCTTCATCTGTAAGAACAACCACCTTGAATTATTCTCACCTTTATGTTATCTAGACTAGTTTCATGGGGCAAACTAACCTATTTGTCCAGACTCATTCTATCTGGACAGATGAAAATGTAACTGGAGCCAAGAATGATCAATATTATAGCTTGATCAAACCCTTACACCCAAAGCTCCTCCCCCTTACGCCCCTGCACCTCTACCCAGGATCATCCTTTCCTCACTTTCTTCTTTCTTTCTTTTCTTTTCTTTTTTGAGACAGAGTTTCACTTTGTTGCCCTCACTAGAGTGCCATGGTGTCACAATTCACAGCAACCTCAAACTCTTGGGCTCAAGTGATTCTCTTGCCTCAGCCTCCCGAGTAGCTGGGACTACAGGTGCCCGCCACAACTCCTGGCTCTTTTTTGGAGACAGGTCTTGTTCTGGCTCAGGCTGATCTCAAACCCGCCTCAGCCTCCCAGAATGTTAGGATTACAGGCATGAGCCACCATGGCCCAGCTTCCACTCAGTTTCTGAGTGACCTTCTCTGAACCACATGGCCTGTCCTTGTCAGGACAGTTTTGTCCCTGTCCCAGACCACCCAGCAGTCTGCAGAAGGGGGCCTAGACGGCAGAGGGAGAGAATGAGAAAGGAACTTACTGATCTGGAGCCGGCTGTTCTAGATGATCTGGTGGCATCAGCCATGTCCCTGCCTCAGGCCTCACTGGTGGCTGACCCCCATGATGAACCACTGCCGAGACCCCGGTTCTGGCTGCTGGGCTGTCAGGGCCACAGTCCCTCCCCCTCTCCTAATCCCCTGCATTGTGGTGGCAGCCACAGCTCCCTCAGTAGCACAGACCAGGGCCCAGGATGATCTGATGCTATTTAAAAATGTGGCTATTTTGTTATGCAAATGACAGAGGATATGATAAGGGTCCTGAGCACTCAGAACAAAGTGGTTTCACAACCACATCATCAAGCTAAATAAACCAAGTATCCCTGAGCCTTCCTCCAGCAGTGAGCCCACTCCTGGCCTGAGCCCCCTCCCTCTGAGCTCCACGTGCCTGCTCTTTTCCACCCCTCCACTGCTCTCTGCATCTGAGTCCCACCTCATTCGTCTCTGACCCCCAGAAGTGGGGAAGGAGTAGAGTGTGCATCGTGGTAGGTAGAAATTTGTTCTTTGACTGTTGGATGTCAAAATCTCTGTTCCAGAATCTGCCTTAGCTGAACCAGCCCCTCTGGGCCAAGGGCCCCAGCTTCTGGTGAGGATAGCTCCTAGGCTCAAGGGATCCTCCCTCCTGCCTCAGACTCCCTTGTAGCTGGGACTATAGGTGTGTACCAACATCCCTGGCTAGTTTTTGTATTTTTTGTAGAGACAGGGTCTCACTGTGTTGCCCAGACTGGTCTTGAACTCCTGGCCTTACACAATCCTCCTGCTTCAGCCTCCCAAAGTGCTAGGATTACAGGTGTGAGCCATCATGCCTGGCCCAAACTGGGTTCTCATGAGGGCCAATCTGAGTCTTCAGAAGGTTCTTCCTTCTCCCCCCTCCTTCTGCTTCTGCCTCTCTGGTTATGAAGCAGCCATATGAGGAAATGTTACAAAACACAAAGTGAAACACGAGCCGTGGGTGTGCAGAGGCCTTCACAGGCCTTAAAGGAAAGAAACTGTAAAGGTCACACAGCAAAAATTTTCAATGTATCTTGTCAAAGGAGGAAGACCCAAGTTCTAAGGACCACAGCCAGAGATAGCAGCCCAGATAAGCCCCAAGGAACAGGGAGGCAGCAGGTGTCACACAAGTCACTCTGGACCAGGAGGACGGTGGATTATCCCAGGTCTAGGGCAGGGTGTGAATGAGGAATGCAGAACTCCTTCCAAGCAAGGACAGTATCAAGGACCAAGGGGATCAAGTCAAAGGTGCACCCCATCAATCTGGAGGGGCTTCCGCTAGCCTAAGACAGGACAGCGCACAGTTTTGGCACCAAGGCAGATGTCTACAGTGGACTGAAATGGTACAATTACAAAGCGCAGCCACAGCAGAACTCCCGGCATTTGTCACCATTAGAATTTGGGGGGCATGACCAGTTCCCTGACAATGGATAAAGAGATGGAGTCAAGCATTTACCCCACCTTCCTAGATGGGCTCTATTTCAGGAACGCCAAGTCATTGACAAGGAAATGTTTTCCTTTTTTCCCCCTTTATTTTCATTATTTCTTGAATCGCCCATAAATGAGTGTAGACAATGTTTCCTTTACAGAAGAAGAATTCTCACTAAAAGAAGCAAAAGGAATGATAGAATTAGAAAAATCATCATCTTGCAAGCATTAGTGGAGCAATGACCCCAGGCAATGATCCTCAAGAGACGCTGAAACCACCCTGTGAGAGGTTTATAGGGGACTTTACGACGGAGGGATCAGGTGGACACCCCCTAAACCTGCCAAGTGTTTGGCCTTAGTGTCACCAAACATAGAAGAAGCTATCCCGATAACCAGCCACAGCAAAACACAGTATCTCCTATCAGTTCTTCCTACCCAAAAGGCTGACTCAGAATCTGATCAGGTCTTAAATCTGACTTCCAATATAAAGGAAATACAGGGAGTAGATGAAAGCCATAGGATACAGATGACACCATTGGAAACGGAAGACCAAACTCAAAGCAGAACATTCAAGAAGGTAATTGATTCACCCTCTACAAAACATCAATGGCATTAGAGCAAAAAGAAATATAAGATTGCCCCAAAGCTGGACTTGGTGGCTCACACCTGTAATCCCAGTGATTCAGGAGGCTGAGACAAGAGGATCACTTGAAGCCAGGAGTTTGAGACCAGCTTAGGCAACATACTGAAACCCCCATCTCTACAAAAAAAAAAAAAAAAAAAAGAAAGAAAGAAAGAAAAGAAAAGAAAAGAAAAACAAACTGGGTGTGTGCCTACAGTCCCAGCTATTCAGGAGGCTGAGGCAGGAGGATCCCATGAGCCTAGGAGTTCAAGGCTGTGGTGAACTGATCGCACCACTGCACTCCAGCCTGGATGACAGACAGGTACCCCATCTCTTTAACAACAAAACCAAAAAAAGACTATTATAGTCCAAAGGGGACTTAAGAGACATAAGAACCCAAGGCAATATGTGGACCTTTTTAATCCTGATTTAAACAAATGTAAAAAGATACTTTTGATGGCTTGGCTCCCGTAGCTCAGTGAGTAGGATGCTGGCCACATATACTGAAGCTGGTAGGTTTGAGCCCCGCCTGGGCCTACTAAACAACAATGACAATTGCAACCAAGAAAAATAGCTGGACGTTGTGGCCAGTGCCTGTAGTTCCAGCTACTTGGGAGGCTGAGGCAAGAG
>NW_003852420.1:10178564-10179223 GCF_000181295.1 Otolemur garnettii
TTTATTTACATTTTCTTAGCTAACCAAGGAACTGTAAAAGGGAAGAAGGATTCCTCTGATGCAATTTCCTTCTTCTTTTGTGTTTGTTTTGTTTTGTTTCGTTTGATGCAATGTATGCTGCTGGTTAATTTCTTGCAGAGACTTCTGTGCCCTGGGTTTGGGTGAGAGCACTGATTGTTCAGCAATTGACCTAATGCGGAGGGACTGGCTTTCTTTAGGTGAGGCGGTGTGACTGGTTCAGCCCAAAAGACTTTTAGCCAATATTTTGTTTATGGTAAACAAAATTCCAGGTATGTAGGCGAATATTTGCAATGAGCCAAGAGCAACTTGTGAGTGGGGTGAGCAAAGGGGAGAACGTTCTCGATGAACAGCTAACGGATTTCTACATTATGAATATAAAAACCCCAGTCTGGCGTCTGGGTCCTTTCCGCTGTCAGTGGGTATGTGTCCAGGGTATACACATTCACAGCAATATTGGATTGAGTCAAATGTCTATGAGAGCATACTCTCGCAAAAATAATGCGCCCTTCAACACGAATCGGTTGTATTAAATGTAAATAACCATTTACATAATGGTTATTCAGCAAGCGACAGGAAAATGGCTGTGGCTTCGGTTATAATTCTTTGATCTTAGAATTCAAGTCTCTGGGAGGGGTGGA
>NW_003852420.1:10179805-10182403 GCF_000181295.1 Otolemur garnettii
AACGAATCCCAAAGAGAACTCACGGCACTCGCCAGACCCCACTTGTTCTACTTGTGATCTTCCCCACGTGCTGACAGCCAGTCCATCTCTCCAGTCGCTCAGGGCAAGTCTTAAGGTCACCCTTGGTTCTTCTAGTACTTCCATAGGCCACTTCCAATTTGGTAGCAAATCCTGCTGGGCGCTTCCTTCAAAATATTTCTGTTCTCCCCTCCACTTTTGGCAGAGTGCACTGGGGTCACTGGCTAGACCTGGAGCTCTTCCTGGCCTCTGGTCACAGTGTGGCCACCACTATCTCCCTTGAAGACATCAGGACTTACCTCTTTATGGCTCTGGCCTCTGTGTATCCCAGGACCCCCGCAGATCCCTCAGCCTTGAGACTCGTGTCCCTCTACACCCACGTAGACTATGCATCTATTTTTCTGACCCCTTCTTCCAGGCCCCACCAACCCCTGAAGAATTTCCTCTGTGCCACTTGGTCAATTGTCAGCTAACTGCCCTCCTCTAGACGGTCCCTTCATATTCTTTCTGTAGACCAGCACTGCCCAGCAGAAATGCCATGAGGGCCACATATGAAATTCTAAATTTTATAGTCAAAAGAAGCAGGTGAACTTAATTTCACGTAGTAATATATTTATGTAGCACAATAAATCCAAACTGCCAAACAATAAACTATGTAACCTAAAATAATGCAACATAAAAAACTATAAGCATGTTAATTAGGTCATTTACATCTTTTTTTCATCCTTTGAAATCTGGTGTCTTGTACACATAGAGCATATCTTTTCTTTTTTTTCACATTAGCTAAAATTTAGCGACTACAAGTGTTTTGTGCACTTGAGGGGTGTAATGGGGTCTTCTCTGTTCAGGGGGAGTTGGACGGTGACTCAGAGTTCGTCTAATCCAACCTCCTGTGGGCCTCAAAGATGCCCCCAAATATCTCAAAGCTGGCTGTCCACTAGACATTTGCACGCCTCCAGAAAGGAGGCTCTTACTACCCGTCAGAGTAGCCCATTCCACTGTTGGGCACTTCCAGCAGCTGGCATTTTCCTCTGGCAGCCTCTAACAGGAGTTGGGTGAGGGCAGATACTATCACTCTAGCCCAACCCGGGACAAGAGAGGCAGCTGGGTGGAACAGAGGCAGGATGGCAGGGTGGGTGGGATATTGCAGGGGTCCCAGAAGTCTCCGGCTTGCCCCAGGAGAGGCTGCTGAAGGAAGGATTCCAGGTTGGAGGCAGCTCAGAGTCTAGGTGCCCCTTGGAAGCTCAGCAGATTCTTCAGGCCTGAAGCTGTGCAAGGGCGGACCTCTGGGCATCAGGCCTGAGTGGGCTTCAAAATGACCTCAGGGGCTAGAGAAGAACTTATTCTCTTGGCAGCGGCTGTCATCGCAGCATTTGAATCCTTTAGGGCAGGCGAAGAGGCCCCATTTGGCTGCAGTCTCCTGAGGTTTCACCCATTGGAGGCTGACCAGCAGACTGAGCAGCAAGGTGGGTGTGAGGCTGAGAACCCCAGCACGGTACATCCTGGCGGGGGGCCACTCAGTTTAGCTTTCAATGGTCAAAACGAAATGCAATCCTACAAGACCAATAAAGCTGTGTTTCATAAAAAAAATTTGCATGACTTCACTTGTTAACTTAATTAATTCAATTGAATGTTAAGTTCCTTAGTCACACAAGCCACATTTCAAGAGCTCAGTAGCCACAGGGGGCTGGTGTCTACCATATTAGGTTTTGAAGCTCTGAATGACCCCTCACGCCTCCCCTCATGGGCTCTCTCAGAATTGGGCATCTTCTTCCCTGAACTTTTTGTGTCTCTGTGGCCTTCAAGGCAGACGACTGTCTTTTTTCCTTTCCAGGAAACATTTTTCCTCCCTCCCATAGCAAACGTTTCTCCCCCATCCTTGTGGTTTCAGTTATCTACCAAGGCCTGGGTAGGGAGGAATCTTCCCCGAGGTTTCACTTCCTACATGACTGTCCCTTTCTCCATTACTCTCCTCTCCACCAGCATCGTTGTAAATATTTCCAGTGTGCTGGCCTCTCACTTCCCTGCCAATAATCTTCTTGTCTCTGCAGCTGTTCAAGCCCATGGTTACATCCCAGACCCGTCCTGCCAAAGAGCAACACCCCTTCCTCTTGCTGTTCCTCCCTCTGGAACCTTCCCCCACGGAGTCTGTGGATGCAGCTGTCCCATCTCCGGCACCTGTGGCTCACCTGCTCACGTGCTGTCACTCGCTGCCCCACCCAGCTTCAGGAGAGAGTCGGTTGTTGGAATCACTTCCGTGTCTGTGCCCTGGAAGTTCTTGCTTCGACGTGTCCATCTCACCCTCTATATCATCTCCGTGAAGCTCATCGTGGCTGGAGGAAAGCAAGTGACCTGCTCAGGGGCCTGCCTCACACTTAGGGCCACTAACTGACCTCATGGTTCAGCAGGTCTGGCCCCAAATCGATGGCTGCTCCCTGTTCATTCAACTTCCCATCCTCCCAGATGACCTTTTTTCTCTGTAAAAGGGCACATGAGACTGCCATTTTGCTCAATTCATTTTCTCCCTAGAGAATACAACTTAGGAAAGTTACACAGCATCCTGTTCTGTTTGTAAAAGAG
>NW_003852420.1:10183932-10189064 GCF_000181295.1 Otolemur garnettii
ACTTGTCTAAATTCTCAGTAAACGAACAGTAGCAATTCTGAGATTCTCAATCCATGAAGCCAAGCAGGTCATCTGTGCAGAATAATCAATCCTTTTATCAAGTATCGACGACTTATGGCTTACGGTGCAGGATGCACACTCTTTACCTGAAGTTGAAGTCTGAACTACGTGGTCTCTTGTCATCCTTTGAATCTCTGTATCTAAGTCAAGCAATGATGTATGTGCAGCATATTATCATAAACATACGTCATAAATAGGGTGACCAGTTTTAACATCGGTAAGGCGGGACAACATGGCCGGGGGGCGGGGTGGGGGGCGGGGCAGGGGACGGGACAGGGCAGGGCCTGACAACAATGCAAACTTTGATAAGCAGTTCTTGATAATCAATTCTTAGCAATTATTTGTTATTATTACAGTTTAACATTATAAAATTAACAAAAATAATATAAAACTCATTCTGGCCAAACAGCCACATGGCAGCCGAAAACCGTATATTCCCTTCTTGTTCTCTTGCCCGTTCGTGCATTCTTTCCAAAAATCGGGACTTTTTTAAAACGCCGCGGGACGCGGGACAAATTGTCCAAAAGCGGGACGCCTGGTCACCCTAGTCATAAACCTTTACGTGGATGATTTTCCAGGATGGTAGGGGCGTTACTAGAGGACAGTTTAATTGCAACATGCTTGAGGAGCTGGAAATGTGCGCATGTGCTGCCATCTTCTGGTAGCTCGGGGGAATGTGACTCTGAAGTTTCCAGTTCTAGCTAATTTGAACAGAATCACGTTACACGTCACATGCAAATACATACTGCATAGGCCCCCAGGACTGCGCACACACAAAATTATGTTTCACCCATTTTGTTCATGAAGTTGCTCACAGGTTGTTCTACGTGTAGGAGAACAATGAGAAGGCGCATCGCAAGCCCTTTCACAGGCCAAGGAGGCCGTGTTGTCTGAATGCTGAAGCAGATCTGGGAAACCGAAGGCCTTAGAGATTCCGTTCATGATCCGCTCAGCTCTACATTGAACTGTTCTCTTCTGCTGCCTCCCAGCCCCTCAACACAGCCCACCTCTACCTCAGTCATGTGTCCATTCTCTGGAAAACCACACACGTTCCTAGTCTGAACTTCTGCAGTCGGTCCTGAGACTGCTCTGGACGTTTACCCCTTGAAGGACATCTGAGCTGCGTCTGGTTTGGGACTATTATGAATAAGGTTGCTATAAGCATGTGTGTACAGGCTTTTGTGTGAACATAAGTTCTCATTTCACCTGGATAATTCCCAAGACTGTAATTACTAGGTCATATGGTGATTGCATGTTTAGTATTTTAAAGAAACTGTTAAACTGTTTTTCAGGGTGTCTGTTCCAATTTAAATTTCCACCAACAATGTATAAGAGATCCAGTTGCTCCTCATCCGCACCAGCACTTGATATTGTTATTTCAGCTATGCTGACAGGTGTATCGTGATGCTCTGATTTTGCACTTCCCTCGTGACTCAGGGGGTTGAACATCCTCTCATGTGTTAATTTCCCATTTGTACGCCTTCTTCAGTGGAATGTTTCTTCATATCTTTTACCTGTTTTTTAATTAGTTTTGTGGGTTTTTGAAAAATGACTGTAAGTGTTCTTCCCATATTCTACTAGTCCTTTGTCAGATGTGTAGTTTACAAATATCTTCTTTCAGTCTAGAGAGACATCCTTTTAAAAAGATCTTTCGCAAAGGAAAAGTTTGTAGTTCTGCTGAAGTTCACATTGTCGGTTTGTCCTTTTGTGGATCAAGATTTTGATGTAAGCTTTAACAACTCTTGACTGATCTCAGCTCTTGAAAAGTTTCTTTTGAATAAGTTTTCTTTTTTTATTAAATCATGGCTGTGTACATTAATGCATTTATGGGGTACTTTGTGCTGGTTTTACATATAATTTGAAATATTTACATCGCACTGGTTAACACAGCCTTCTTAAAAGTTTTATAAATTTACATCAAAGTTTATGACCCATTTGAGTTAATTATATAAGATGTGAGACTTACGTTGAATTTCATTCCTCGCCTGTGGATGTCCAGTTGTTCTAGCACCATTTGGTGAAAAGGTTATTCTTTTTCCATTGAATTACTTTCTCTCCTTTATCAAAAATCAGCTCACTGTATTTAGGGCTATATCCAGGTTCTGTATAATTTTGACTATAGCTATGTAATAAATTTTGAAATAAGACTGATTCCTTCTGATTATTTTTCAAATCATTTAAACGATCACAGTTCCTTTCCTTTTCCAAATGAATTTTGTAATAAGTTTGCCTAAATCTACAAAAAATATCCTGCTGGGATTTTGATAGGAATCACTTAAATCTCTATAATAATCTGGGGAAAATTGCTTTTACTGTATTGTGTGACCCAATCCATGAACATGGTATGTCCATCAATTTATTTAAATGTTTGATTTCTTTCATTAGTGTTCTGTAATTTTCAGCATACAAGAGTCCTGTACATGATAGGTTACTTTTGTACCAAAGTAATTTATTTTTTTAGTGATTTCAAATGGTATTGCATTTTTAATTTTGACGTCCACATGTTAATTGCTACTATATGTTGATTTTTGTATGCTGAGCTCACTTATTGGTTCTAGGATATTTTTTTCTTTTTTGTAGATTCTCCTTGGGATTTTTCTGGATAGAATATTATACCATCTGCGAAAAGGGGCAATTTCTTCCATTCTAATTTATATGCTTTGTATTTATTTTTCTTACTTTGCCGTGCTAGCTATTTCTACTTTCATGAGAGATTTTTTATCATCAAGGGGTATAGAATTTTATGAAATGATTCTTCTGCACTGATTGATATGCTTGTGTAATTTTTCTTCTTTGGCCTGTTAATATGGTGCATTACACTGAATTGTTGATTAATTTTCAGATATTGAACCAGTCTTGCATTTCCGGAACTAGCCCCACTTGTTTGTGGTGTATAATTCTTTTTATATATTTTTTGGGTTCTATTTGTCAACATTTTGTGAAGAATTTTTATATCTATATTCATGAGACATATTAGATTGTAGTTTTCTTCTTTTGTACTGTTTTTCAAATCTGATTTGGGGGTCAGGTAGTACCGGCTTCCTGGAATGAATTGCAAAGGATTCCTTCTTCAATATTTTTTCTTTGAGATAGAGTCTTAGTCTGTCACCATGGGTAGAGTTCCGTGGCCTTATAGATCACAGCAACCTCAAACTTTTGGGCTCAAGTGATTCCCTTGCCTCAGCCTCCCAAATAGCTGGGACTAAAGGCACCTGCTACAACACATGTCTAGTTTTTATATTTTTAAAATAGAGATAGGGTCTTGCTTTTGCTTAGGCTGTTCTTGAACTCCTGAGCTCAGGTAATCCACCTTCTTGACCTCCCAGAGTCCTAGGGTTACAGGTGTGAGCCTTCTTGCCCAGCCTTTCTTCCTGTTTTCTGTTAGGAGATTTTGTGGAGTTAGTCTTACCTCTCTTTTGAATATTTGGTAGCATTCTCCAATGAAATCATCTGGATTGGTGACTTCTTTTTGAGGATGTTAATTAAAAATTTAATTTCCTAACAGTTATGGAGCTATTTAAAATCTATATTTCAAATGAGTGAGTTGTGGCACTTTTCAAGGATTTGGTCTCTTTTATCTATCTTGTAAATTTATGTATGTAGAGTTGTTGATAGTATTCCATTATTGTCCTTTGATGTCCTCAGGACCTGTGGTGATATGTTCTGTTTCGTTTCTGAAATTAGTAATTTGTGTATTATAATCCCTAAAATCTATAATCTAAAAGATATGAGTAATATTTTTCTTTTTCAGTCTTGCTAATTTTATAGACCTGGTTAAAGAACAGATTCTCCATTCCACTAATTTTGTCTACTGTTATTCTATTTTCAATTTCATTGATTTCTATTTTTTATTATTTCCTTTCTTGTTTTGGCTTTGTACTTATCTTGCTCTCCTTTTTCTAGGTTCTTGAGGGAGAGCTCAGGTTATTGATTGAAGACTCTCTTTTCTGATATATATTATAAGGTTTCCTCTTAGTACTTTTTTTTTCTTGAGACAAGGTCTCACTCTGTTGCCCTGGCTAGAGTGCAGTGGCATCATAGCTCACAGCAACCTCAAATGCTTGGGGTCAAGAGATCCTCTTGCCTCAGCCTTGCTAGTAGCTAGGATTACAAGCATGAGCCACTATGCCCAGCTATTTCTGGAGACAGAGTCTCACTCTTGTTCAGCTATTTTTAGAGATTGGGTTCTTGCTCTTGCTCAGGCTGGTCTCAAACTCCTATACCGAAGCAATCCATTTCCCTCAGCCTCCCAGAGTGCCAGGATTCAGGTGTGAGCCACTGCGCCCAGCCAGAACTCCTATTTTAAAATTGTAATGTATTATGGGGGTACAAATGTTTTCTGGTTAGATGTACTGCTTTTCCAATCTTTGAGTCAGTGTTAAAAGTGTACCTGTCACCCAGATAGTGCTCATTGTACCATTTTGTAGGGTTTTACCCATCCTCTCCATCTCTACCCTCATTAATTTTAATATGTTTTCATTTTTGTTAATTTTATTCCATTTTTAAAAATTAAATCATCACTGTGTACATTAATGCAGTCATGGGGTACAATGTGCTGATTTTATATACGATTTGAAATATTTTGATCAAACTGGTTAACATAGCCCTCATGGCATTTTCTTAGTTATTGTGTTAAGACATTTATATTCTACATTTAGTAAGTTTCATGTGTACCCTTGTAAGATTCACCACAAGTGTGGTCCTATCACTTGCCCTCCCTCCACCCATCCTCCCCCCTCCCTTCCACTCCCTTTCCCCATATTCTTGGGCTATAATTGGGTAAATTAGTTTCACAGTAGGACTGAGTACATTGGATACTTTTTCTTCCATTCTTGAGATCCTTTGCTAAGAAGAATATATTCCAGCTCCATCCCTGTAAACATGAAGGAGGTAAAGTCTCCATCTTTCTTTAAGGCTGCATAATATTCCATGGTATACATATACCACAATTTATTGATCCATTTGTGGGTCTATGGGCACTTGGGCTTCTTCCATGACTTAGCAATTATGAATTGGGCTGCAATAAACATTCTGATACAAATATCTTTGTTATAATGTGATTTTTGGTCTTC
>NW_003852420.1:10192014-10201533 GCF_000181295.1 Otolemur garnettii
TCCTGTTGTTACTGAGTTCAACTTTTATTCCATGATGGTCCGAGAAGATGCAAGGAATAATTTCTATTCTTTTAAATTTGCTGAGGTTAGACTTGTGACCTAAGATGTGATTGATTTTGGAGTATGTTCTGTGGCCTAATGAGAAGAATGTGTATTCGGTTTTATTAGGATGAAATGTTCTGTAGATGTCTGTCAAATCCGAATGTTGAATGATTAAGTTTAAATCTAAAATTTCTTTGCTTAGCTTCTTATTGGAGGATCTATCCAACACTGCCAAAGGAGTATTAAAATCTCCAACTACTATGGAGCTGGAGGAAATCAAGTTGCTCATGCCTATTAGAGTGTCTCTTATAAATTAAGACACATTCTGGTTGGGTGCATAAATATTTATAATTGAAATCCCATCAAATTGAGTATTACCCTTAACAAATATGAAATGATTATCCTTATACTTACTTTTGTTGGCTTAAAGCCTATTGCATCTGCAAATAAAATTGCAACCTCTGCTTTTTTCTGCTTTCTATTTGCCTGGAATATAGATGACCATCCCTTCACCCTGAGTCTACATTTATCTTTTAAGGCAAGATGAGATTCTTGTATGCAGCAGATGTCTGGCCTGAGTTTTTGTATCTATTCAGCCAGCCTGTGTCTCTTTAGAGGTCAATTTAAGCCATTCAAATTAATTGAGAATATTGATAAGCCTGGTAAAATTTGGGGTATCAAGTTTTTCAAAAGTCCAGTGAACATTTTTAATTCTTTTGCTACTGTGAAAGTTGGAATTTCATCAAAAGTTTTTGAGTGAGTTTACGTTTGTAGTGGAGGATTGCTCTGGTCATTATGGAGGATAGATCTAAGAATATCCTGGAGAACTGGTTTAGTTATGGCAAATTTCTTCAACACATCAATGTCATTAAAGTATTTAATTTCTCCATCACAAATGAAACTCAGTTTAGCTGGCTACAGAATTCTGGGTTGAAAGTTATTTTGTTTTAAGAGATTAAAATTCAGTGACCACCCTCTTCTAGCTTAAAATATTTCAGCAGAGATATCTGCAGTCATCTAATATTCTTCCCTTGTAGGTTATGATTTTCTTACATCTGGCTGCTTTCAGAATTTTCTCTATCATATTAACTTTAGTGAAGTTAATTATGATGTGCCTGGTGGATGTCTTATTCGGTTGAGTCATGCTGGGGTTCTAAAACTGTCTATTATCTAAATTTCAGAATCTTTTGGCATGTCTGAAAAGTTCTCTTTCATAATCTCATGAAGAAGAGCCTCTGCTTTGCAAAGCAACTTCATCACCTTCAAGGATTCTTATAAGGCAAATATTAGTTTTCTTTGAATTATCCTAGAGCTCTCTGAGAGAATGATCCATTTTTGTTCTCCATTTTTCTCCCTCTTTGAAAGTCTGGGAGCATTCAAAAGCTTTGTCTTCAGTGTCAGAAATCCTTTCTTCTGCTTGGTCCATTCTGTTACTAAGGGATTCTACTGTATTTCTCAGATCTTTGAGGGCTGCGAAATCTTGTCTCAAAGTGTCAAAATCTTTGGTGATTTTGTCTTTGAATTCGTTGAATTATTGAGACAACTTTGGAAATGCTCCTTGAATCTCTAATTCCAACTTTGCCTCTATTCTATTAATCTTATTTGCAATCCAAATTATGAATTCGATTTCTGACATCTCAGTCATCTGTTTATGAATGAGATCTTCTGTTGTGTCTGCCATATCCTTCCTTGGGTGGGTTGATCTACTCTGGTTATTCATGTTCCTGGAGTTTTTCTGCTGATTCCACCCCATGATAATTTTACATTGTTTGGCTAGATGAGCAGATAAGGAGAAGGTGGGTGGGGAGTTCCAGGAGTAATCACTTAAGCCCAAGGGTTTGAGTTTGCTGTGAGCTGTGATGCCATGGCACTCTACCCAGGGCACATAGTGAGAGTCCGTCTCAAAAAATAAAAAAAAATTACAAATTACAAACTTATTTTGTTTAATCCTTTTAATTACCATGTGAAGCAGACATGCTAGAAGACATTAGCTCCATTTCACAGGCAAGAATGGAAACACTGTTCCTATATTTAACATAAAACAGAATGGAGATTTCAGCCCTGGTTTCCATGCTCACCACTTCCTTTCCCCCTGACTTTGCAACGCATCATTTTAAAATGATCTGACTTTATGTTGCTTTAAAATATAAGAGTAACATCTATAACATCTATTTCTGGCAGGTTAACGCTGAAGCCAAACAACCTAATTAATAACCTCATAACTTGGCACATTTTAAGGCACTGTTAATACCTCTAACCCAACTTCAGGGCTGTGTTTAGGGCCCATGAGCCAAAACTGTAGCAAAACTGATCTGAAAAGGCCGGGAACACAATGGTCATGGATACTTCCAGATTTAACCTAGGCCTGGCACTTGCTAAGACACTGCTCAGATGGCAAGCTGAGGCAGCCAAGTGAAGGCCCACTTAGGACTGGATGCCAATGAAAAACACAAGTCGAATCAGACTGACATCTTTCAGGATTAGCATCCTCAGAAGCCCTGTTGCTAGTCTACTATACTATTACCAGCAGGACAAAGGGCAATACCTTTGGAGTCTAGAATATGCAAGGAAAAGGTTAATTAAGCTGCCTGCAAGGCACCAAAAAGCCAAATAGCCCTAATTTCACCCAGGCCAAACCAAGAAAATGGTTCATTCCTTCCCGATCTTGGTTGTAAGGAGAGAGCTGATGATTAGAGAAAATAGGGCATTCCATCCTCAAGCCTGGGGACGGGGGCAGGGAGGAATGGTGCATTTCCCAGAGCTGAGAATGCAGGGGGTGATACAATCCACCAGTGTGAAGGGAAAAGTTACCTTGGTCAGCTTTGGTCTTCCCTAGGACAATGGAACCAGGGAATAGCAAGATCAGGCTTGGTGACAAATCCTAATAAAAGTGGGACCTCCTCATGTGAAGTGCAAAAGCCCATGGAGAGAAGAGTAAGCACAATTTTGAGTATATGTATGCATGTAGCTGGCGAAGGGAGTTCTCTGTTATCAAGCCCTGAACTAGAGAAGGGAACAAACCAGTTACAGGCCAGGATACAAAAGCCACCAGATGACACAGCCAGCCACATCTGAGCCTTCTCAAAACTATCACTGAAAACTTGGAACGTGGATTCACAGGAGAGACAACTGGTCACTTGCTTGTGCTCTCTGCTTCCTAAAGGTATGTCAAGTCTTTTCAAAACAAAGCCCAGAGAATACCCAGATTCAAGTATGCCCCAGAGCTTGGTCCATTGTTGCAGGAATCTTAGGGATCCTTGTGTACATGCTTGGATCATTCATGACCAATATTAAACTCCAGGGTACCAGATCTGACTCCTTTCTCCATGGCATGTGCTAATTTCAGAAGTTGCAGCAAAGTGGAAAACACCGGAATTCTTCCCCAGAAGCAGACTGTGATGAGAGGTTCCTGCCATGAGCACAACCTACTATATTTTCCCTGACTTTCCCCTTTGTTTTTCAAGACAGAGCAGAAATCATCTCTTCTGAAGATACGTTGTAACAATTCCAAAAACCAAAAATGCATGCTTCCAGGGCACTGTGCTTTCAGACATTCTGGGGCTAGTTCAGCTGGTGGATGAGCTGATTGATGTGTTGGCCCCAGTAGCCAGGTGAGCCCATCTTTGAAGAAGCCCCTTAATTCTTGGCAGCATAACGGGCCACTAGGTGCTCCTCGATGAGTGTTGTCTGTCAGAGGAATGGTCTCATTCTTGACGTTGGCTTGTCCACGTCAGTGAGTTACCAGGCAGACATCAGATTTAGAAGTCCCGAGATCACATAAGGTTCCACTATACGTAGCATTTTCAGGCTCTGAGGGGTGACTCTAACAAAGACGCCACTGAAATTTTTCTTTAGGTGAAGTCTTGCAATGGTCTTTTGCACCAGTAAACTCACTCCATTAATCCTCTGGATGTGTACAACGAGGCCAAGGAATGTTCATCCGGTAATTCCCAGGCATGAGGTTTCACTTCTACTTGTCTGAGATGCACCCTGCCACGTTGCTGTTGCCGGTGATCATGCAGAAACGATTCTAGTTGCTTAAACCTGAACTCGTTTCCTTTCCTCTGCTCCATCTTTGCCAAAAGTACCTGCTTTGCCTGGGTGGCTTTGAGAGCTCGATGAGCCCACCTCTGTTTCAGGAGATTTTCTGGAACCAAGGGGATCTTTTTCCTTTCCTCTTGCTCCACCATCTTTCTAGGGCTCCCACTGATCCTTAGTTTTGCCTTTTCCAGAATGTCATCCAGTTGGAATCATACAGTACGTGCGCTTTTTAGACTGGCTACTTCACTTAGTAACATGCATTAAATCTCCCTCCATGTCTTTCCATGGCTTGACTCATTTCTTCTGAGTTTTGAATAATGTTCTATTGTCTGGATGTACCACAGTTTATTTTTCCATTAACTTACTAAGGGACATGTTGGGTGCTTCCAAGTTTGGGTAATGAATAAAGATACCCCCATCACTAGTGTGCAGGGGGTCCTGTGGACGTAAGTTTTTCATCTCTTTTGGATAACTATCAAGGGGGTGTAATTGCTGCATCATTTGGTAAATGTATGTTTAGTTTCATAAGAAACTGCCACTGTCTTCTGATGGGAATGTGCCAGTTCACATTCCACCAGCAAGGAGCCGTCCTGATGCTCCACGTCCTCGCCAGCATTTGGTGTTGTCTGTGTTCTGGATTTTAGCCATTCTAATAGGTATGTATTCATATCTCACTGATGCTTAAATTTCCAGTCCCCTAATGTTCTATGATGAATGATGACGTTGAGCATCTTTTCATAGACTTATTTTCCATTTGTATATCTTCTTTGGTGAGGTGTTTGGCTCATTTTCAAATCAGTTTTTTAATTATTGTTGAGTTTTTGGAGTTCTTCATATATTTTGAATAACAGTCCTATATTAGATATGTATTTGGCAATGTTCTTTTTCCTCCAGTCTGTGGCTCGTCTTGTCATTTTCTTGATACTGTCTTCTGCAGAGAAGTTTTTGATTTTAATGAAGCCAATCTTATCAATTGTTTCTTTCCTGGATCATACCTTTGGGGTTGTATCTACTAAGTCATCATCATACTTAAGATCACATATCATGGGGTCCAACCTGTGTTCTGAGAGTCACAAGCAGATTAAGGGAGGATTTGGGGCTCATATGTGGTGGTGGATATCATGAAAATTATGCACAGATCATTTTTTTTGCTCATCAGATTTTGTAAGTGTTTGTGTATTTAATGTGTGGCCCAAGGCAACTCCTTCTTCTCATGTGGTCCTGAGAACCCAAAAGGTTACACACTCTGATAGACTTTCTTTCATGCTATCTTTTTTTTTTTTTTTTATAAGAGACTTTCTTTCATGCTATCTTTTTTTTTTATAGCTGCCATTCTTGCCCAGATAGCCAGTGGCCTGGGTCCCCTCCTGGGCCCCCTACGGGCAGATGGAATGCCCTGAGGAGGTGGGGAGGGAGGGCTGAGCCCCTGGTGGGCCTGCCAGAATGCTGAACTTCCACACTGCCCCCAACTGCACATGGAAGTGCACGCAGTCCACCCTGGCCTTCTTCAGGTTCCCATGGGATGCACCCCGATGCCAGAAGTGGGTGGAGAATTGCAAGAGAGCAGACTTAGAAGATAAAACACCTGATCAACTCAATGAATATTATCGATGATGTGCCAAACACTTTGAGACCTCTATGATCTGTAGAACTGTTGTGCCCAGATCACGATGTCCCCCCAAGAACCACCAGGGAGCCAGGGTCCGATGCAAAAGCAGGAGAGTTTTATTCAAGCTGGTGAACCTGGGCCTCCAATATCTCGGTGCAGCGAGATTGGGCTGAAGGCCCTGTTCTAAGGGGGAGGGGAAGGGAGTGACCTCCACGTGATGTCATGCACCTTTTTGATTGGTAGGGGCCACTGAGGTGGCTTCATGTGCCTGTGTCCTGACTTCTGAGAACCTGAAACTTAACTTCGGGGAAACCAAAACTTAAGCTTAAGATGACATCAGTCTTGTTCTTTCAGAACTAGTGGAGATGAAATCAGGACCCTGAAACAGAAAAAAACTGATGAAACTTCTGAATAGGAACAAAAACATAAAGAAATCAGGAACAGCAATGCTCAGAACCCCAGTGCAGAAGAGAGGGAGTGAAGGATAGGTTGAGGGCATTTTACCTCTAACCCTCGTAGAGAAGGAAAACAAAGAATAAAATCTCTTTGAAATCTTGAGTCTTATGGGAAAACAGAACATATCTCTAGATGGACCTGAGGCTGATGAACTCCCAGAAGGTCTGTTTACTCCTGAACTTTCAAGCACAGCTGGAGAGCCGGATACATTGCTGGGAAGAGGCCCTGAGAAAGCCCTTTGAGAAGACAGCAGTTAACATGTTGTTTTGTTCAGAAATACAGCAGAAACGGATGGTAGAGATCTGTGAGAGCTGTAATCGGGAAGAAACTCTCAGGGAAGTGAGAGACTCACGTTTCTTTCCCCTTATTGCAGATGATGTAGTGGACATAGCAGGGGAGGAGGTTTGTGGATGAATCTCACATCCTCAGAGAGGAATCTGTGGGCTTCCTGCCTTATGAAGCCGCTGCAGAAATTTTGGCTGTGAAATTTCACACTACAATAATCAAGAAGTGGGGTTAAATATGGAGTGTTGGCGTGGCCAGGCTTATGTTGGAGCCAGTGGATTTTCTTCCAAAATGAAAGTTGTTGCTTCTAGACTTCTGGAGAAGTATCCCCAAGCTCTCTACACACTTTGCTCTTCCTGTGCCTTAAATATATGTGAGAAGTCAAGTGCCTGTTATGGGAGTTTCTGTTGCATTGGGAACAATTGAGGGAGTTTGTTCTTTTTTCCATCGATCACCACAACTGCTTTTAGAACTTGACAATGTAATTTCTGTTCTTTTTCAGAACAGTGAAGAAAGGGCTAAAGAACTGAAGGAAATTGGCCATTCTCAGTGGACTGGAAGGCGTGATGCATTTGAAGTTTTAGGGGACCTCCTGCAAGCCCTTGTTGTATGTTTAGATGGTATAAAGAGTGACACAACTGTTCGATGGAATACTTGTATAGCTGCCCGAGCATTTGTCCTCTGTAGTGCAGTAGCAGATTTTGATTTCATTGTTACTATTGTCATTTAAAATGCCCCCTCTTTCACAAGGGCCTTTGGGAAAAATCTCCAGGGGCAAACCTCTGATGTCTTCTTTGCAGCCAGTAGCCTGATCACAGTCCTGCATTCACTCAATGGAGGGATGGAAAATATTAAAGTTTATCATGAGTTTTGGTTCGTGGAAGCCACAAATTTGATAACTAAACTTGATATTCAGATGAAGCTCCCTGGGAAATTCCGCAGAGCTCAGCAAGGTATCTTGGAACCTCAACTAACTTCTGAGAGTTACTATAAAGAAACCCTAAGTGTTCCAACCGGGAAACACATTCTTCAGGAACTTAAAGGTATATTCTCAGAGCAGCACCTCAGAGCTCTTAAATGCTTAGCTCTAGGACTCTCAGTCATGGCTCAACCCAAACTCAATACCTCAGAGGAACACCATGCTGACATGTTCAGAAGCGATTGACCCACTCCTGACACACTCTCAGCTGAACTTCATTGTTGGAGAATCAAATGGAAACCCAGAGGAAAAGTTATTGAGCTTCCATCCACCACATACAAAGCCCTTCACCTGCCTGACATCAAGTTCTTTCCTAATGTGTATGCATTGCTGAAGGTCCTGGTATTCTTCCTGTGATGAAGGTTGAGAATGAGCGTTATGACAATGGATGAAAGCATCTCAAAGGATACTTGAGGAACACTTTGACAGGCCAAAGTTCAAGTAACTTGGTTTTGCCTAACATAAATTTTGATATTAAACATGATCTGGATTTAATGGTAGACACATTTATCAAACTCTAAACAAGCAAGTCAGAGCTTCCTGCAAAGAATTCAGAAACTGTTGAAAATATCTAAGAGACTTTAAATATTTTAAAAGAATTTCTCTTGTATTTGATGTTTGAAAGAAGAGCTGTAGTTGTATGTAGGCCATTTAATCACTGAGTATCTTTGCCTATTGGCCTCCATTGAATACTTTAGCCATTGGTAATCTACCTATTTGGATGGCCCCTGTTGAACCCTCATGCTCTAAAGACCTGTGTGTTCTTCCAGAAGACAGCATTGAAAGTGCCATGCTTCCCTTTTTTGTGATCTCTGCTACTAGCACTATTAAATTGTTTTAGTTAAGTCATTTTAGATATAACACTTACTGTCATGGCAGACCCCCATCAGGTATTGAGTTGTTGGCTCTTTGAAGAAATAAATTTTTAGGCAGTATGATGGGAAAGAAGGAATACATTCTGTAAAATGTTACAATGAAGCCAACTATTGACCTGTGACTTGTAGAAGTTTTAAATATGTTGTTAAAAATCTATGGATAGTTAAAAAGAAATTACCCGATAGAAGCTTGTGAGCTCACCAAAGGAGGATTTCGGTGTAGATTTTGTCTTTATCAACTGAACTTAAAGGAACAAGTGACAGTTAAAGTTTGAATGGAAGAGCCTGCCAATGACCATCCTCTTCTGGCTTGAAAAGTTTCAGCTGAGAGACCTGCAGTCATTCTAATATTCTTCCCCTTGTAGTTTATGATTTTCTTATGTCTGGCTGCTTGCAGAATTTTCTCCCTCATATCGACTTTGGCAAAGTTAATTACAATGTGTCTAGGAGAAGTTTTATTTGGATTGAGTTGTGCTGGTGTTCTAAAACTGCCTGCTATCTGAATTTCTGTATTCAGTGTACTCAGTACTATTATGAAACCAATATATAAATCACCCACACTTTCATATGAAAGGTAAAACACAGCTATAACCCAGGATGAAGGAGGGGAGAGGAGGATGAGTAGAGGGGAGGGGGGAGGCTGCCTGGAAGGAGAGTAAATGGTGAGACCTCACCTATTGCATATTGCAAGGGTACGTGTCAAATCTATTAAGAATAGAGTATAAATGTCTTAACAAAATAATTAAGTGAGGTGAACTGGCTATGTTAACCAGTTTGATGTAAGCATTCCAAATTGTATATAAAATCAGCACATTATACCCCATAAATGCATTAACGTATATAGTTATTATTTTTAAAAAAATTATTAGGAGGAAAAAATAAATTTCATAACTTTAATAAATAAACAAATACATTTATTTCTTCTATTAAAAAAAAAAAAGAGCATGCTCCTGCTACTCCAACGTTGAGTTGTCACTGATTACATTCTGCTGTTGATCCTGTTCTCCATATGGTTTTTATTTTTTTTAATTTTAATTTTAATTAATTTATTTATTTTGGAGACAGAGCCTCAAGCTATTGCCCTGGATAGAGTGCTATGGCATCACAGCTCACAGCAACCTCCAACTCCTGGGCTCAAGTGATTCTCCTGCCTCCACCTCCCAAGTAGCTGGGATTACAGGTGCCCACCACAACACCCGGCTATTTTTTGGCTGCAGCCGTCATTGTTTGGT
>NW_003852420.1:10202152-10208077 GCF_000181295.1 Otolemur garnettii
AAGAGTTTGATAATTTTGCATTTACATTTAGGTGTATGATCCATCTTGAGTTTTTGTGAAGGACATAAGGTCTGTGTCTTTTTTTTTTTTTTTTTTGCATTTTTTTGTTGTTTTAGGTTAATTGTGGGTACAACAAATTAGGTTACATTGCTTGCATTTATTAAGTAAAGCCTCTCTTATAGTTGTGTCCCACCCCAAGATGTGTGTCATACACTCTAACATCGTGTCCATTAAGTTGGAGCACATCCACCCCCCCAACCTCTTCCCCTTCACTGTTCCCTACTGCTCCCCCACTCCCTACCTTAAACTGATTTGAGTTCTACTCTTATGTGGGCATGTGTTAGATTGTCTGCTGGTTTCATATTAGAATCTACTAAGTTGGGCTTGGTACCCATAGTTTAGTAAGTAAGGCACCCCCAAGGCTGGTGGGTTCAGGCCTGTCCTGGGCCTACCAACAACAATGAATGACAACTGCACCCCCAAAATAGCTGGGCGTTGTGTTGGGCACCTGTACTGCCAGCTACTTGGGAGGCTGTAGTAAGAAAATTGCTTAAGCTCAAGAGTTTGAGGTTGCTGTGAGCTGTGATGCCAGACTCTGTCTCAAAAAAAAAAAAAAAAAATGAAAGAAAGAATTGACTAAGTTGGATTCTTGCTTCTCCATTCTTGTGATACTTGACTAAGAAGAACGTGTCCAGCTCTATCCAGATTAATACAAAAGATGTAAAGTCTCTACCTTTATACATGTACCGTGGCTTCATTCCTGGATAGGTGGGAATTGAAAGCCTGTGTCTTGATTCCTTTTTTGCATGTGGAAGTCCAGTTGTTCCGGCACCATTTGGTAGAAAAGCTGTCTTGCTCCATTGTACTGTTTTTTCTTCTTTGTCAAAGATCAGTTGACTACATTTCTGTGGGTGTCTCTGAGATCTCTGTTCTGTTCCATTGATCTGTCTGTTCTTTCACCATAGCTTTATAGTAAGGTTTGAAGTCAGGTAGTGTCAGTTTCTGCCTTCTCTTTCAATAACCCTGTTGGCTGCTCTGGGTCTTCTGCCTCCCCACATAAACTGTGGGGTCAGTTTGTCAATATCTACAAAGTAACTTGCTAGGGTTTTACATTGAATCTAGGAAGCTGGGAAGAACTCACATCTGACAATACTGAATCTTCTTATCCGTGAATATGAACTGTCTCTCCGTTTATTTAATTCTTTAATTTTTCTCATAGGTTTTCTAGGTTTCCCCATGTATATCTTGTACATGTGTTTTTAAAAGATTAATACCTATGTGCACCTAATGTAAATGAGATTGTGTTTTTAATTTCAAATGATGCTTGTGCATTGCTGGTCTGACCATCGCCTCTTCATGTTCACTGAGTATCTCAAATTCGATCTCCCAAATATCTGATCTCCCCTTTCTAATGTCTGCTACAATGAAAGGCACAGGGGTCCTGTTTGTGTCTGCATATCAGAGGCGGGCATCCTGCCTGGCATGGTAGGTATTGAATATGTGCAGAGAGGACCAGTGAACAAACCGACAAGCTAAAAGAACCAAGGGCAGGGTCAGGCTTCAGTGAAGGCAGAATTGGGCAACTGTGATGGAGAAACCAAGTGCCTTCAGGGAGGCACCGGGAAACTGCTACAGGAAATAGGTGGTAAATGCACTGAAAAAAAAAGTCCTTATATTTAAGTGGGATCTATGGGATTGGGCATGGAAATAGCTACAAAAGGAAATGTGTTAGTGGTTTGGGATTACGGTGATGTGCACAAGGAATTAGGAAACTGACAATATGCATTGGAGATTGGTGGAGGAATTTTTAGGCCTCGGTATTAGAAACCAAGGGGACGTATGTGGCTTAAGCTCTTGAGGGATTTTGGAGGGGTAACAGGTGCTCTGGGGGGAAGGCCCCAAGTGGTGCTAAGGCTGTTGTGGGAAGAGATGGGACTGTGGTCATCAACTACGAGCGCTCAGTAAGTAACCTGCACTTAGCACAAAGAAGTTGTTTCCGGAGGTGGGACGTGAGGTCCAGGTGGCAGTAACTATGGGAAAGCTGCCAGTGGATCTTCTATGTGGCCAGGACCACAACCACATGGCCAGAATGGGGCTCTGACCTTAAATTCTAGCCCAGAGGCCCAAGGAAACAGCCCCTCCAGCACCAGCAATGGCCAGCAATGCGGGGCTCTCCTGTGGAGATCCCACCCAGTGCTTCTGAGATGCTGCAGGGGGTGAGTGGCTTCAGAGGACCTACCTGTTACCAGAGCATCTGGCACCTGCCCCCACCCAGTACACTGATGATCATGGGCAGCAGGCCGTACGGAGCCCCATGGGAAAAGGAGGGACAGGAGGCTGTGGGCAACCTGTGGCTCCACCTCCGTGTGCAGACAACACATGTTCTCAGTGATCAGAGCTGCCAGGGACATGGGCACATTGCAGCATAGAGCTGTGTCCTGATGTGAATGTCCGGAGACTCCACCTGCCCACAAGAACACAGGGGCACAGTCCCCTCCTGCCTGGTGCAACAGGTGCCAGGAACGTCAGGTCAGAGTGAGGGGCCTTGGGCCTGAGCTGGGGCTGGAATTCTCGTGGTAGAAGGACACCCCCCCGCCCCCGTGGTCCCATGCAGGGAATGCTCTGGAGGGATGGCTGGGTGGAGGGAGCAGAGCCCCACCTGGAGCTCCCCAGGGCCTGACCCTCCTCCGTGACAACCTCATCCCTGCCCAGGCTCTGGCCTGCCCCTAAGGTGCCTTCAAACCTTGGGCTTTAGGGAACAGGAGTGAAGCAGGTTTAGTGAGGTTTATTCTGGCCCCTTCCTCACCTTCTGGAAACTCTCCCTCAGTGAAGTGGCTCCTAACATCTCTGAATTTTATTTATTTATTTTGAGACAGAGTCTCACTCTATCGCCCTCAGTAGAGTGTTGTGATGAATACATTCTCAGGACCACAGTGGTCTCTGAGGGCCATCTGTGTGCCTCACATCAACTCACAGCAGCCTCCAGCTCAGGCTTAGGCGATTCTCCTGCCTCAGCCTCCTGAGTAGCTGGGACTATAGGCACCTGCCACAATGCCCAGCTTTTTTTTTTGCAGTTCAGCTGGGGCTGGGTTTGAACATACCACCCTTGGTATATGGGGCCTGGAGTCCTACTCACTGAGCCACAGGCGCTGCCCACATCTTTGAATTTTAAAACAGTGATCTTTTGGTTTGTTTAACTCTGAGTCTCAATCTGTCACCCTGGCTAGCTAGAGTGCTGTGGTGTCATAGCCTCAAACTCCTAGGCTTAAGCAATCCTCTTGCCTCAGCCTCTTGTGTAGCTGGGATTATAGGCATGTGCATCTATGCTCAGCTGGTCTTTCTATTTTTAGTAGAGACAGGGTCTCACTGTTGCTCAGGCTGGTCTTGAACTCCTGAGCTCAAGCAATCTACCCACCTAAGCCTCCCAGAGTGCTAGGATTACAAGCATGAGCCACCGCACCTGGCCTAAAACAGTGATTTTTGAGAGCAAGATAATTACTATGTGTCCTCTCATTATTCAAGGATGAATACCTTCTCAGGACCACAGTGGTCTTTGAGGACCGTCTGTGTGCCTCACATCAAGAACCTTCCAGATACAACACCCACCCTGAAGCCTGCAGGGCCTTGCAGAGGAGAGCTGGATGGTCTCTGGGTCCAGAACGGGCAAAGCCTGGGGACAGAGCCAGCAAGCATCCACTGCCTGGTAGCCCCGTCTCCTCTTCTTTCTCCAGGACTCCCAAGTCTGTCTGGTGACAGTCAGCTGGTCCCAGTCACTCGGTCATCCCATTGGTCAGGTGGACTGGGCTGCTCAGCCAATCAGAATCAACTGGCAGTTGGCTTTTGGAGACAGAAGCAGTTAAACTGACAAGACGCCCTCAGCCTCATCACACAGCACAGTATCTCAGCAAGTCAGGATTGTTTGGTCAGGACTCGAGACTCATCTGTTGTGGTCACTCAGGGGGAAAGTTGGTGGAAGACTCATGGTCAGGGAGGTGACCAATGTCCAGCAGGCCACTCAGGAACAAAGAAGGTGTCTTCCCTGGGTCCTGGACAGGGACAGAAACCTGACTGCTCATGGGCCAGCACAGGAGCGTCTGTGGATGGGGAGAGCCTCCCTCAGCCTGGTAAGAAGTGACTCCACCCCAGGACAGGCCTCCTCAGGACAGATTGGGGACAGGCTGAGCTGGGAAGTGGAAGGAGGAGGAGCTCTGAGCACAGCGATTAGGGCAGATCCTGGGGTGTCGCTGTTGGGGGGAGGGGATCACCTGTCCCCTGGGGAGTGAGGTGTCACCCACTCATGGTCTGAACCTTGACTGTGGCTTCCCAAATTCTTTCTAGTGGCACAAGTGAAGGTGCCATGGGAGTCCTGGCTTGCCTGGGAGGGGCCCCTGGTGCTGAGCTCAAGTTCAGCCTAATGTGCCCTCAGCCTGCTGTGCCCAGCATGGACCCTTGGGAGAGTGGCTGCAGTGGCGTTAATTCATCTGGTGACATCCCAGTTCGCACTTCAGGCAGCAAGGCCTTCTGTGCGGGCCTCTATTTCCTTATAGCAGTGTCAGGAAGAGCCTCTCCCTTGGGGTGACGCACAAGGACAAGCACAGCTCTCCCCTGGGGGGACCCATGAGTGTAGGCACATGTCTCCCCTGGGGGACCCATGAGTGAAGCGCATGCTCCCCAGTGGGGACCCAAGAGTGCAAGCACAGCTCCTTTTGAATAGCCCAGTGATGTGCTCCTATGGACTGCCCTTGGGACCAGATACTCCCCACTGCATCCACCAGGGGCCCCAGGCTAGTGGCTGACCTCGGGAGGATGACAGCTCTTTCCCAACAGCCCCAGTCACCTTCACCTACAGGTGTCAGGTGAGAAAACTGAGCTCAGACAGGTTCTGCCAGGGCTGCCTTTGTCCCCTCCTGGATTGTCAGTGAGACGTTCTGTTTTGTTAAGTGACCAGACAAAAACACTATGTAATGTGGGAAAACGCCACCACTGCCATGATTTTAATGGGAACAACTGATGCAGTGGGGTCTGGGGTGGGAAATGCCTCCCTCCAACCCCAGGAATCCCAGTGCTCCCGGGAGGCAGAGTTTGAGAAATGGGAGATAAGAATTAGTTCTGGGGGGAGTTGAGGCCGTCTGACCCTTTCATGGTAAAGACACAATTTGTAGGAGTCTGTCTTGTTCTTGAAATGGTTCCAATAAGCCACGCTGAGGGGAAGGTACTCAGGGCAGAGAGTCAGCACTGGGGCCACACAGCTGGGTTCTGCCACCAGCTCCCTTGTCTGTCCCATCAGTGGCCTTGGGCACCTGTGCTTCCATTTTCTCTTCTGTACAATAGGGTGATGACAACATCTACCTGAATAAGTCCAGGAGTTAAAGTAGTTCGTGTAACAAGTTTAGAGCACTGCCTGGCCCCTAGGGAGCATCTCACACACATTAGTGGGTGACATTAAGGAAAAAAGAAAGCACAGAGTGACCTGTTACCGGTCAGCCACATGCTGGTCAGTGGTGACCTGGGAGCCATCCCAGACAGAGATATTGGGCTCAGCCCTCTGAGGAGGGAGATTCCTTTTGAACAAGTCTCAGAATGAGAGAGTGCAGGGCACCTGGCCACAAACAGGCCACTGGTCAGGGTGGACACAGTGCCCAGGGTCCCTGAAAGGATTTCCTTTTCTTTTCAAATCAAGTTAAAAAATAAACCTTTAAGGGGAAAGTGTTTTCAGAAGTGACATTTAATATATTGACCTTTATATCAATAACTCATAAAATCAAATTTTAAGTGTTTTTATGGAATGAGGGCACAGGCAACAGTGCCAGTGTTCACAAAGGTCCTAATGCAGCCCTGATTTCCCTTGCAGGGCATGTGCATGTGGGGACCAGATAGTGACAGCAGGTACTCAGTGCTGTCCTGGGTTCTCAGCGGGACTCAGCC